>NC_092177.1:12887979-13232979 GCF_045791955.1 Oncorhynchus clarkii lewisi
CTGTGCTGGGCCATTTTGGACTGTGCTGGGCTGAACTGTGTTGGGCTATGCTGTGCTGGGCTGTGCTGGGCTGTGCTGGACTAGGCTGGGCTGAACTGTGTTGTACTGTGCTGGGCTGTGTTGTGTTGGACTGTGCTGAGGATCAGGTGTGAGGGTAGCAATAGCTAACATCAAATTAGGACACAGAAAAATATTTCCTCCTTTTCCTCTCCATCACACACACCTCCTGGACTAGAAAATAGGTCAGGTGAGAAAAGAGAAGGACAGAAGGAGAAAGGAGCACTTTGTGACATCGGATGATGTAAAAGGGGCTTTAAAAATACATTTGATTGATTGAGAGGAGGATGTACTTGCTTGCTCATTTTGCAGCACTATATTCTTATCAGTTGTAATAGCCCATTCAGCATTTCCACAAACAAGGAAACAAACTACACTGAACACCTTCCTAATATTGAGTTGCACACCCTTTTGCCCTCAGAACAGCCTTCAATTCTAAAGCCATGACCTGTACAAAGTGTCGAAAGCGTTCTGGCCCATGTTAACTCCAATGCTTCCCACAGTTGTGTCAAGTTGGCTGGATGCCCTTTGGGTGGTGGACCATTCTCGATACACACAGGAACCTATTGAGCTTGAAAAACCCAGCAGTGTTGCAGTTCTTGATACAAACGCGTGCGCCTGGCACCTACCACCATACGCTGTTCAAAAACACTTACTTTTTTGTCTTGCCCATTCACACTCTGAATGGCACACGTACACAATCGATGTCTCAATTGTCTCAAGGCTTAACTTCTTGGTGACTGGGGGGCAGTATTGAGTAGCTTGGATGAACAAGGTGCCCAGAATAAACTGCCTGCTACTCAACGATAAAAGATAGAATATGCATATAATTAGTAGATTTGGATAGAAAACACTCTGAAGTTTCAAAAACTATTTGAATGATGTCTGTGTGTGTAACAGAATTCATATGGCAGGTGAAAACCTGAGAAAAATCCAACCAGGAAGTGGGAAATCTGAGGTTTGTAGGTTTTCAACTCATAGCCTATCGAAGATACAGTGGGATATTGGTCATGTTGCACTTCCTAAGGCTTCCACTAGATGTCACAGTCTTTAAAACCTTGCTTGATGCTTCTACTGTGAAGTGGGGCCGAATGAGAGGGGATTGAGCCAGGTGTCTGGCAGATTGCCAAGAGCTAGTGACACGCGGTCATGTGAAAGTTAGCTTGCATTGCTTTTCTACAGACAAAGGAATTCTCCGGTTGGAACATTATTGAAGATTTATGTTAAAAATATCCTAAAGATTGATTCTATACTTCGTTTGACATGTTTCTACGACCTGTAATATAACTTTTTGGACTTTTCGTCTGACCTTTCGGCTGGATTGCACGCGCGTTTGGATTTACTTACCAAACATCCTAACAAAAGGAGCTATTTGGACATAAATGATGAACTTTATCAAACAAATCAAACATTTATTGTGGAACTAGGATTCCTGGGTGTGCATTCTGATGAAGATCATCAAAGGTAAGTGAATATTTATTATGTTATTTCTGACTTCTGTTGACTGCACAATATGGCGGATATCTTTTTGGCTTGTTTGGTCTCTGAGCGCCGTACTCAGATTATTGTATGGTATGTTTTTCCGTAAAGTTTTTTTGAAATCTGACACAGCGGTTGCATTAAAAATCCTTCCTTAACATGTTTCCTCCCCTTCATATATACTGATTGATGTGGATTTAACATTTGACATCAATAAGGGATCATAGCTTTCACCTGGATTCACCTAATCAGTATATGTCATGGAAAGAGCAGGTGTTCCTAATGTTTTGTGGACTGAGTGTATGAGGCTGGAACAGACTCAATTATAAACTGGGTGGTTTATTAAGCCCTGAATACTGATTGGCTGAATGCCGTGGTTTATCAGACCACATGACATGGGTATGGCAAAATATTTATTTTTACTACTCGAATTAGGTTGGTAACCAGTTTATAAGAGCAATAAGGCACTTCGGAAGTTCATGATATATGGCCAATAAACCGCCGCTTTGCGTCATGCATAAGAATGGCCCTACGCTGTGGTAAATTGGCAAAACCCCACACCATTTTGGGCCTTAACGCTTAATTATAGAGTACCAGTCAAAAGTTTGGAAACAACTACTCATTCAAGGGATTTTCTTTATTTTGACTATTTTCTACACTGTAAAATAATAGTGAAGACATCAAAAGTATGAAATAACACACATGGAATCATGTAGTAACCAAAAAAGTGTTAAACAAATATATTTTATATTTGAGATTCTTCAAAGTAGCCACCTGTCACGACTTCCGCCGAACTCGGTTCCTCTCCTTGTTCGTGCGGCGCTCGGCGGTCGGCGTCACCAGTCTTCTAGCCATCATCAATCCACTTTTCATATTCCATTTGTTTTGTCTTGTCTTCTCACACACCTGGTCTCAATAACCCCCATTACATGTTGTGTATTTAACCCTCTGTTCCCCCCATGTCTTTGTGTGGAATTGTAAGTGCATGTGCACGTTTTCTCTGGTGCGCGACGGGTTTTGTACCAATTTGTTTATTGTTCTGGTTTCCGGTGGTTTTATGAATAAAACTGCTCCGTTGATTACCCAGTTTTGCTCTCCTGCGCCTGACTTCCCTGCTGCCAGTTACGCACTCCCTCACACCACCCTTTGCCTTGAACCCAGCTTTGCACACTCTTGGTATTCTCTCAACCAGCATCATGAGGTAGTCACCTGGGATGCATTTCAATTAGGAGGAGGTGTGATGATGTCGGGGTGCTTTGCTGGTAGACTGTAAGTGATTTATTTAGAATTCAAGGCACACTTAACCAGCATGGCTACCACAGCATTCTGCAGCAATACACCATCCCATCTGGTCTGCGCTTAGTGGGACTATAATTCGTTTTTAAACAGGACAATGACCCAACACACCTCCAGGTGCTGCATCAGATGACCTGCCCTCCACAATCACCCAACCTCAAGATGGTTTGGGTTGAGTTGGACCGCAGAGTAAAGGAAAAGCAGCCAACAAGTGCCCAGCATATGTGGGAACTCCTTCAGGACTATTGGGAAATAATTCCAGAAGCTGGCTGAGAGAATACCAAGAGTGTGCAAAGCTGTCAACAAGGCAAAGGGTGGCTATTTTAAAGAATCTGAAATATAAAATATATGTTGATTTGTTTAACACCTTTTTGGTTACTACATGATTCTATATGTGTTATTTCATAGTGTTGATGTCTTCACTATTATTCTACAATGTAGAAATATGAAATAATAAAACAATCATCCTTGAATGAGTAGGTGTGTCCAAACTTTTGACTGGTTCTGTAACATGGCAACTTCCCCTTCTTCAACTTCTTTAAGAAACAGTCTTATAACCACTTCTCCAATGCTGTACACCAGCCTCTCTCCTCTCTCCCCTCTCCTCTCTCTTCTCTGCTCTCTTTCCTCTCTCTCCTCTCTCTCCACTCTTCTCTCTCTCCTCTGCTCTCTTTCCTCTCTCTCCACTCTTCTCTCTCTCCTCTGCTCTCTTTCCTCTCTCTCCTCTGCTCTCTTTCCTCTCTCCTCTCTCTCCTCTCTCTCCCCTCTCCTCTCTCTCCTCTGCTCTCTTTCCTCTCTCTCCTCTCTCTCCCCTCTCCTCTCTCTCCTCTGCTCTCTTTCCTATCTCTCCTCTCTCTCCCCTCTCATCGGCTCTCTTTCCTCTCTCTCCACTCTTCTCTCTCTCCTCTCTCCTCTCTCTGTTCTGACTTAGAATATGTGGACAACTACAAAAACAACTACAAATACCTAGGTGTCTGGCTAGACTGTAAACTCTCCTTCCAGACTCATATTAAACATCTCAAATCCAAAATTAAATCTAGAATCGGCTTCCCATTTCGCATCAGAGCCTCCTTTACTCACGCTGCCAAACATACCCTCGTAAAACTGAATATCCTACCGATCCTCGACATCGGTGATGTCATTTACAAAATAGCCTCCAACACTCTACTCAGCAAACTGGATGCAGTCTATCACAGTGCCATCCGTTTTGTCACCAAAGCCCCATATACCACCCACCACTGCAACCTGTGTGCTCTCGTCGGCTGGCCCTCGCTACATATTCCTCACCAGACCCACTGGCTCCATATCATCTATAAGTCTTTGCTATGTAAAGCTCCATCTTATCTCAGCTCACTGGTCACCATAATAACACCCACCCGTAGCACGCACTCCAGCAGGTATATCTCCCTGGTCACCCCCAAAGCCAACACCTCCTTTGGCCACCTTTCCTTCCAGTTCTCTGCTGCCAATGACTGGAACGAATTGCAGAAATCGCTGCAGTTGGAGACTTAAATCTCCCTCACTAACTTTAAGCATCAGCTATCTGAGCAGCTTACCGATCACTGCAGCTGTACACAGCCCATCTGTAAATAGCCCATCCAACTACCTACCTCAGCCCCATATTGTTTATATTTACTTTTTTGCTCTTTTTCACACCAGTATTTATACTTGCACATCATCATCTGCACATCTATCACTCCTGTTTTAATTTGCTAAATTGTAATTACTTTGCTACATTGGCCAATTTATTGCCTTACCTCCCTTATCTTACCTCATTTGCACACACTGTATATAGACTTTTTATATTGTATTATTGACTGTATGGACCAAGAATTGACTGTTTGTTTATTCTATGTTTAACTCTGTGTTGTTGTTTGTGTCACACTGCTTTGCTTTATCTTGGTCAGGTCGCAGTTGTAAATGAGAACTTGTTCTCAACAAGCCTGTCTGGTTAAATAAAGGTGATTTTTTTTAAGGACAGTACAGGCTGGAGGTTCAGCTTGTTTCACTGACACTGATACAGATTCAGTACAGGCTGGAGGTTCAGCTTGTTTCACTGAGACTGATATAGGTACAGTACAGGCTGGAGGTTCAGCTTGTTTCACTGAGACTGATACAGGTACAGTACAGGCTGGAGGTTCAGCTTGTTTCACTGAGACTGATACAGGTACAGTACAGGCTGGAGGTTCAGTTTGTTTCACTGAGACTGATACAGGTACAGTACAGGCTGGAGGTTCAGTTTGTTTCACTGAGACTGATACAGGTACAGTACAGGCTGGAGGTTCGGCTTGTTTCACTGAGACTGATACAGGTACAGTACAGGCTGGAGGTTCAGTTTGTTTCACTGAGACTGATACAGGTACAGTACAGGCTGGAGGTTCAGCTTGTTTCACTGAGACAACTCAACATAACAACTAAGACTTGACAGAAGCAACCCTGAGCTGCTCAATGCTCATCACACACCCTGGCACACCTTCCTCCTCTGTACAAATCACTGGCAGCACAGGGGTGGAGCCTGCTTACCTGTCAATGATGACGGGGTCAGAGGGCGTCTCGTTTCTGTTGCCACAGCTCTTCTTATCACAACACCGACTGAGAGAGGGATAGAAAGAGAGAGAGAGAGAGATGGGAAAGAGAGAGATGGGAGAGAGAGATGGGAGAGAGAGAGAGAGAGAGAGAGAGGGGAGAGAGATTACGGAGAGGAGAGAGAGAGATACAGAGAGGTGGGAGAAAGAGAGAGAGAGAGAAATAATGAGAGGGAAGAGAGAGATAGGGAAGAGAGAGTTTGGGAGAGGGGAGAGAGAAATATAGATAGGAAGAGGGGAGGGAGAGAAATGGGGAGAGAGAGAGATGGGGAGAGAGAGCGATAGGGAGAGAGATAGCGAGAGGGGAGAGAGAGAGACAGAGATAGGGAGAGGAGAGGGGATGTGTGTTCAATCAAAAAGGTGCCTAACAGATCAGTCAATCAATCAAATCAACATAGTATTAGTAAGTAAGGTGAGGTGACTGAGGTTATCAGGAAATGCTGGGACAGAGACAGCTTCAGGTTCAGAACTCTCTGAAGCCTCCGGGGCTCTATTCTCAGTTAGCACCATGTCTCTATTCTGACATCATTAGAAAACCAGACATTCTATCTTCTCTATTTCCCACAAGGACTCTTTCTCCCCCTCCCTCCTTTTCTCTCTCCCTTCCTACCTTTCTACCACTCTCTTTCTCAATTCAATTCATTTTAAGGGCTTTATTTCGAATGGGAAACATTGCCAAAGCAAGTGAAGTAGATAATTAACAAAAGTGAAATAAACAATAAAAATAAACAGTTAACATTACACTCACAAAAGTTCCAGAAGAATAAAGACATCAAATGTCACATTATGTACAAATAGTACAAGCTAAAAAATAAATAAACATAAATATGGGTTGTATTTACAATGGTGTTTGTTCTTCACTGGTTGCCCTTTTCTTGTGGCAACAGGTCACAAATATTGCTGCTATGATGGCACACTGTGGTATTTCACCTAATAGATATGGGAGTTTATCAAAATTGGGTTTGTTTTCAAATTCTTTGTGGATCTGTGTAATCTGAGGGAAATATGTGTCTCTAATATGGTCATACACTGGGCAGGAGGTTAGGAAGTGCAGCTCAGTTTCCACCTAATTTTGTGGGCAGTGAGCACATAGCCTGTCTTCTCTTGAGAGCCATGTCTGCCTACGGCGGCCTTTCTCAATAGCAAGGCTATGCTCACTGAGTCTGTACATAGTCAAAGCCTTCCTTAAGTTTCGGTCAGTCACAGTGGTCAGGTATTCTGCCACTGTATGTCTGTTTTTTAAAATTCTTCTCAGTGGTGTCAAGTATTTAGTAAAAATGGTCTCCAACCGATTGTAGTTTTTGTTCGTATATGCGTTGTTTGTAACGTCTTGCCGCTACCATTCCTTATGACCGAAAATAACTTCTGGACATCAGGACTGCGATTACTCACCATGGACTTGCAGAATCCTTTTTCTTCTTAACGAGTCTGACAAGCCTGACTCGAACGATATACTGCTTTCTTGGGAACAGGCCCAGATCCCATTGATTTGCGTGAAGAGGAAGAGGAGAAAAAGGAGCCAGAGGGCGGGCTGCCTTCTGGGAATCCGTAGGGGATCGAATAAACCCCACTTCCTTCCATTCTGCTAGCAAACGTGCAATCTTCAGAGAATAATATCGATGACTTACGCGCAAGATTAAACTACAAACGGGGACATTCATAACTGTAATATCTTATGCTTCATGGAGTCGTGGCTGAACGACGACACTATCAACATACAGCTGGATGGTTATACACTGTACAGGCAGGACAGAACAGCAGCGTCTGGTAAGACAAGGGGCGGCGGACTATGTATTGTTGTAAATAACAGCTGGTGCACAATATCTAAGGAGGTCTCGAGCTATTGGTCACCTGTGGTAGAGTATCTCATGATAAGCTGTAGATCACACTATCTACCTGTATTTTTCGTAGCTGTCTACATACCACCACAGTCAGAGGCTGGCACTATGAATGCATTGAATGAGTTGTATTCTGCCATTTGCAAAAAAGAAAACGCTCACCAAGGGGTGGCGCTCCTAGTAGCCAGGGACTTTAATGCAGGGAAAATTAAATTTACCAAATTTCTATCAGCATGTTAAATGTGCAACCAAAATTCTGGACCACCTTTACTCCACACACAGAGACGGCTACAAAGCTCTCCCTCGCCCTCCATTTGGCAAATCTGACCATACTTCTATCTTCCTGATTCCTGCTTACAAGCTAAAATTAAAGCAGGAAGCACTAGTGACTAGATGAATAAAAAAGTGGTCAGATGAAGCAGATTCTAAGCTACAGGACTGTTTTGTAGCACAGACTGGAATATGTTCTGGGATTCCTCCAAAGGCATTGAGGAGTACACCACATCTGTCATTGGCTTCATCAATAAGTGCATCGATGACGTCGTCCCCACAGTGACCATACGTACATTCCCAAACCAGAAGCCATGGATTACAGGCAACATCCGCACTGAGCTAAAGGATGGAGCTGCCGCTTTCAAGGAGTGGGACTCTAACCCGGAAGCTTATAATAAATCCCGCTATGCCCTCCAACAAACCATGAAACAGGCAAAGCATCAATACTGGACTAAGATCGACTAAGATCGAATCGTACTCTGACGCTCGTCGGATGTGGCAGGGCTTGCAAACCATTACAGACTGAAAAAGGGAAGCATAGACGAGGGTTAATGTTTGAAAAACTTAGTCGGCAGCATGGAGTAAAGATTCCTGCTGCGGCAGGGTGTTCGGTGGAAGAATGTAGCTTAGCAGTTGCCGCTATCATTGGGTATGAGAGCATAAAATCAGCCTAAAGGACGAATAGCATTGTGGTGATATTCTTAGAAAAAAAAGGTGAATATGATAGTTGAAAATGGTGTTGTATTGCACACTCGTTCTCGGGACAATAACGTACCAAATACACAGATGTGAGTATTTCCTCTTATGAACCCGGCAAAGAAAGTTATACTTTCTAAAGTGCCACCAATTTGTTAGAGATGAAGTGTTGGAGCGAGAGTTATCTCCATTTGTTAGAGATGAAGTGTTGCAGCGAGAGTTATCTCGTCATGGTCAACTTGTATCTACAATAAAAAAGGTTATTTTTGGATGCAAATCTCCTTTCCTGAAACATGTCGTATATCATAAGTGCACATGATTTAAAAAAAGGATACTGACGAACTGAATTTAGCATTCAGTTTAAGATTGACAGATTTAATTGTGCTCTATGCTTTTACTGAATCAATTACAAACTTTGGCTGTGGGAAGAGTGGGACATTTGGTATGTTATTGTCCCGAGAACGAGCGTGCAGACCCCGGAAGCAGCTCTAGTGTTGGTGCAGCTAATGCACCACCGCAAAGGGATGAACATGCTAAGGGTTCAGGGGAAGGGAGAAGGTGGGCAGTTCAGGGGAAGGGAAAAGTTTGGCAGTTCAGGGGAAGGGAGAAGGTGGGCAGTTCAGGGGAAGGGAGAAGGTGGGCAGATGTGGTTGGAAAAGTAGGAAAGGAGAGTGGTGTGGCTACAGGGGCTTTTACGGTGGATCAGAGCAAAGAGGGAGGGGAAACAGCTGGAAAGAATTGGAAGTCAACTGGAGATTGAAATTAAGGTTCTCATTCTAAGAGGAAGGTAGAGATTGATAAATCAGTTGAGGATGAACAGGAAGTAGAGATTGATTAATCAGTTGAGGATAAACAGGAAGTAGAGATTGATAAATCAGTTGAGGATAAACAGGAAGTAGAGATTGATAAATCAGTTGAGGATGAACAGGAAGTAGAGATTGATAAATCAGTTGAGGATAAACAGGTTGAAGTGATGGTGCTATTTCCCTCGGGAGGATAGCGAGAGTGAGTCATCTGACGCATCACAACAAAACAGCGAGAGAAATGGGGTGGAAGGGAGGTGTGGGATTGAGAAGGTACGTCAATTTCTGAAATTGACAAAAGAGAAGAAATATATGCAGGATTATGTAACAGATGTTTTTCCTGAAAGTGATTTGTTTATTGAATATGCAAAGGTTCTGATGTCAAAAATAACGCGGGGAGGTTTGACAAGCCCTGAAATCGCTAGACTGAAGAAAGTTGACGCGAGAGTAACAGGTGATTTAAATTCAAAAGGAAATTAAAGAGTTCAGTCGTAGCCTTAAATCTGTAAAGTGATGTGTTTTCTGTCTCTTACTCTGTATTTGTATTTTGATTGTAATATTGAACATGAAGATGTGGCAACAGGAGTGGGGGGGGGGGGGGGGGTAGTTCTCAAAAGGGTTTTTGACTTTGACATATAAGGTTGAAGAGGTAGTTGAGCATTAGAGCGAGGTATGAAAACATCACTATGTGTTTATTAGATGTATTTTCCCCAGGATGGTAGTTGAGAGTGTATGTTTTTTAGAGACATTATCAAATACCATTGAGAAATGTAACACTAAGGCTTATTTATTTCTTGCTGGGGATTTTAACTGCACAGTCAGTGATTTAGAAACCACAAAGAACCTCATATAGCCTCAAGGACTTTTTAAAAATGCCTTATTGTAACACATGAACTGTGTGATATTTGACGGAGCCAACATTGAGGCCCATGTGAGAGAGAACACCATCTCTCTGGCCAGGTAAAATAGGTTTTATTGTTTTGAGCATCAATCTCAGGTCTGTAAATCAAGTGTGATAACCCCAGTGGGATTTTCTGATCATTGTTTAATAACAGAGGTGGTGTTCATTAATGTTGTAAAACCCAAAAGCGCATACTGGCATTTTAATATAATGTTATTGAGTGATGCTCACTTCAGGAAATGCTTTATTTTTTTCTGGGAGAGGTGGAGAGGTTTCTGGGAGAGGTGGAGAGGTTTCTGGGAGAGGTGGAGAGGTTTCTGGGAGAGGTGGAGAGGAGAGGTGGAGGGGTTTCTGGGAGAGGTGGAGAGGTTTCTGGGAGAGGTGGAGAGGAGAGGTGGAGGGGTTTCTGGGAGAGATGGAGAGGTTTCTGGGAGAGGTGGAGAGGAGAGGTGGATAGGTTTCTGGGATAGGTGGAGAGGAGAGGTGGAGGGGTTTCTGAGAGAGGTGGAGAGGTTTCTGGGAGAGGTGGAGAGGAGAGGTGGAGGGGTTTCTGGGAGAGGTGGAGAGGTGGAGGGGAGAGGTGGAGGGGTTTCTGGGAGAGGTGGAGGGGTTTCTGGGAGAGGTGAAGGGGTGTCTGGGAGAGGTGAAGGGGTTTCTGGGAGAGGTGGAGAGGAGAGGTGGAGAGGTTTCTGGGAGAAGTGGAGAGGTTTCTGGGAGAGGTGGAGAGGTTTCTGGGAGAGGTGAAGGGGTTTCTGGGAGAGGTGGAGAGGTTTCTGGGAGAGGTGGAGAGGTTTCTGGGAGAGGTGGAGAGGTTTCTGGGAGAGGTGGAGAGGTTTATGGGAGAGGTGGAGAGGTTTTTGGGAGAGGTGGAGAGGTTTCAGAGAGAGGTGGAGGGGTTTCTGGGAGAGGTGGAGAGGAGAGGTTTCTGGGAGAGGTGGAGAGGTTTCTGGGAGAGGTGGAGAGGAGAGGTTTCTGGGAGAGGTGGAGAGGTTTCTGGGAGAGGTGGAGAGGGTTCTGGGAGAGGTGGAGAGGTTTCTGGGAGAGGTGGAGAGGGTTCTGGGAGAGGTGGAGAGGTTTCTGGGAGAGGTTGAGGTCTCAAAAGGCCAGTCTTTTATCTCTTCAACGGTGGTGGGATTTAGGGAAATTCCAGATTCAACAATTCTGTACATGATGAATGTCACCAGAGACATCACCAGATCATTAAATGCCCTAGAGTCTGAAATAGGGGAACTCCTGACGTTGGTTGAGACCATAGGAGTCCGAGGCCATATTCAGGCCCTCAAGAGACCTGCTGGCTATCAGAGCACAGGGGGCATTGGTGAGAAGTACGTTTTAGGGAATCTCTGAAATGGATGCCTCATCCAAATTTTTCTTTGGTTTAGAGAAAAAGAATGGACCAAGAATTATTCATTACCTCATATCAGCTGTTGAACAAGAGCTTACTAGCCGTAGTGAAATTAGAAAGAGGGCAGTACAGTTCTATGCTGAGCTCTACAAGTGTGAGTACAAAGAGAATAAAACAGTGACACAATAGTTCCTTGATGGGCTCCCACAGGTGGCTGCAGAAGCTCAGGTTGAGCTAGAACAACCATTGTCTTTGCAGGAGCTCAGGTTGAACTAGAGCAACCATTGTCTTTGCAGGAGCTCAGGTTGAACTAGAGCAACCATTGTCTTTGCAGGAGCTATACACTGCATCAAAAGGCATGGAAATGGAAGGGCACCAGGCATTGATGGGCTTCCCATTTACTTTTTAAAGTATTTTTGGGACATGTTGGGAGAGGATTGGCTAGCAGTAGTTAACAATAGTTTGACCGGAGGGTTACTACCGATAAGCTGCAGAAGGGCAGTCCACCTCAACCTACTGCCAAAAAAAGGGTGATCCTAGGGAGGTGAAGAACTGGAGGCCGGTGGTCTTCCTGTGCACTGATTATAAGATCCTGTCCAAGGCTTTATCCAACAGGCTGAGGGAGGTGATGGGGCAAATCATACACACGGACCAGTCCTACTGGTTTCCCAGTAGGCAGATAGGGAATAACATTTCCCTGATTGTGTATTTTTTGGGTTGGATGCTGGTTTAATTTCAATTGATCAAGAAAAGGCATTTGTTCAAGTTGAACATCAATACTCATGGCACACTTTTGAAGAATTTGGTTTGGTTTTAGTTTTCTTTGCAGGAATGTTATATGCCATCACTATAGAGCCACTACTAAATGGCATTAGAATTCGCATTGAAGGGGTTACATTTCTGAGGATATTCCTCCTATTCGTCTCTCAGCCTACGCTGATGATATAGCAATGTTTGTGAAAAATCAAGCAGAGGTGGATAGTTTGAGTCTCATGGTTTAGCGGTTTAGGGGAATATCCTCTGCAAAGGAAAATTGGGAAAAACTTGTGCTTTACAGATTGGAAATTGGTCTGGAAGGATCATGGCTTTGCCAGGGGGGTTGTAATGGCGTAAGGGAGGAAGAATCTGGTGAAGGGCAAAATCATCACCCTAAAACAGTTAATGGCCATGGCTGAGCCCACCTCAATGGATGGAGGACGGGTGGCTGAACGTTTGGGGTTGAGGTCGGAAAGGATTGTCGGACAACTGCTGGGAAGCTGCTGGAAGGCTCTGTCAGTAGAAGAGTGGTTTATGCTTAATAATCACAAGAAGAAGGTACAAAATGAAAATGCCCAATTTTCAAGACTACGGATTACACCAAATAACCCAAAGTCAGAAAGAAAGGCATTATTAGTGGATTTGAGAGGGTTGGAAGTGGTGGGTTTGGATGAGGTGAGGGGGAAAGGCTTACATATGGGGTGTGTCAAGGTTTTGAATAAAGATAAATTGAAGAATAGAAAATACACTCCTTGGAGGGTAAAACTGGGCCTTGGTGACAAGGTAAAGCCAGCATGGAGAGCATTGTACAAGCCACCGTTACTAAAGGGCACTGGTGACATGTAATGGAGGGTGTTGATGACAAGGTAAAGCCAGCATGGAGAGCATTGTACAAGCAACCGTTACTAAAGGGCACTGGCGACATGTAATGGAGGGTGTTGATGACAAGGTAAAGCCAGCATGGAGAGCATTGTACAAGCCACTGTTACTAAAGGGTACTGGTGATATGTAATGGAGGGTGTTACATGGCATCATTGCAGTTAATGCTTTTGTATCTGTCATTAAATCAGATGTTGGAGATGGATGTCTTTTTTGCAACATAAAGAGAAACCATTTTTCACTATTTTATGGCATGTGAGAGGATAAAGCCTCTTTGAAATACTTGAGTCTTTATTTACAGCTGTAGAGGAGATTTTCAATAACACTGTTTAATTTTGGGGTTTCAATATAGTAAGCAAAATAAAATAAAATGTCAACTGTTACATTTTCTTTTGGGACAAGCTAAGATGTCGTCACACCCTGATCTGTTTCACCTGTCCTCGTGATTGTCTCCACCCCCTCCAGGTGTCCCTTATATTCCCCAGTGTATTTATCCCTGTGTTTCCTGTCTCTCTGTGCCAGTTAGTCTTGTATGTTTCCAAGTCAACCAGCGGTTTTCCCGTTCTCCTTCTTTTTGCATTCTCCTTATTCTAGTCCTCCTGGTTTTGACCCTTGTCTGTTTCTGGACTTTGTACCCACCTGCCTGACCATTCTGCCTGCCTTGACCACGAGCCTGTCTGCCACTCTGTACCTCCTGGACTCTGATCTGGTTTTGACCTTTTTGCCTGTCCACGACCCTTCTCTTGCCTACCCCTTCGGATTAATAAACATTGTAAGACTCCAACCATTTGCATCTGGCTCTCACCTTGTGCCTTGATAGATGTAATTTTTTTCTGAGCAGGAAACATAAAATAGATACTGGATATGGACAGGATGTAAGATGTGTTTTTAAGGGAAAAAAAAAAAAAAAAAAGTTAATTTTGAGTCCTTCTCGGCTGTAAAAGATTGTTGTTGAGGAGAAGTGGGTTTATGAAGGAGCGGTTTGTTTTGTGAAAGAGAGAACTATTTTTGTTGATATATATAACTCAAAAATATATATATGCTTTTTTATTTAAATTATCAAATTTTTATTTAGGAATGACACATTTGTTGTTAAATTTCTGAAAAGGCACAGTGTGCCATTATTTGTGTTAATAATTAAGTATGAAATAAAGGTTTCATAAAAACTCAACTCTCTCTCTATACACTAGATGACCAAAAGTATGTGGTCACCTGCTTGTCGAACAACTCATTCCAAAATCACGGGTATTAATATGGAGTTGAAGTTGGTCCCCCCTTTGCTGCTATAAACGCCTCCACTCATCTGGGAAGGCTTTCCACTAGATGTTGGAACATTGCTGCTATAACAGCCTCCACTCATCTGGGAAGGCTTTCCACTAGATGTTGGAACATTCCTGCTATAAACGCCTCCACTCATCTGGGAAGGCTTTCCACTAGATGTTGGAACATTGCTGCTATAACAGCCTCCACTCATCTGGGAAGGCTTTCCACTAGAGGTTGGAACATTGCTGCTATAACAGCCTCCACTCTTCTGGGAAGGCTTTCCACTAGATGTTGGAACATTGCTGCTATAAACGCCTCCACTCATCTGGGAAGGCTTTCCACTAGATGTTGGAACATTCCTGCTATAAACGCCTCCACTCATCTGGGAAGGCTTTCCACTAGATGTTGGAACATTGCTGCTATAAACGCCTCCACTCATCTGGGAAGGCTTTCCACTAGATGTTGGAACATTGCTGCTATAAACGCCTCCACTCATCTGGGAAGGCTTTCCACTAGATGTTGGAACATTGCTGCTATAACAGCCTCCACTCATCTGGGAAGGCTTTCCACTAGATGTTGGAACATTGCTGCTATAACAGCCTCCACTCATCTGGGAAGGCTTTCCACTAGATGTTGGAACATTGCTGCTATAACAGCCTCCACTCATCTGGGAAGGCTTTCCACTAGATGTTGGAACATTGCTGCTATAACAGCCTCCACTCATCTGGGAAGGCTTTCCACTAGATGTTGGAACATTGCTGCTATAACAGCCTCCACTCATCTGGGAAGGCTTTCCACTAGATGTTGGAACATTGCTGCGGGGACTTGCTTCCATTCAGCCACAAGAGTATTAGTGAAGTCAAGCACTGATGTTGGGGAATGAGGCCTGGCTCACAGTCGTCATTCCAACTCATCGATGGGGTTGAGGTTAGGGCTCTGTGTAGGCCAATCAAGTTATTCTACACCGATCTCAACAAACCATTTCTGTATGGATCACATTTTGTGCACAGGGGCATTGTTATGCTGAAACAGGAAAGGGCCTTTCCCAAACTGTTGCCACAAAGTAATTGTATGCTGTAGCGTTAAGATTTCCCTTCACTGGAACTAAGGAACATAGCCCGAAACATGAAAAAAAGTCCCAGACCATTATTCCTCCTCCACTAAACATTACAGTCGGCACTATGCATTCGGGCAGGTAGTGTTCTCCTGGCATCTGCCAAACCCAGATTTGTCCATCGGGCTGCCAGATGGTGAAGCGTGATTCATCACTCCACTGCTTCAGAGTCCATTGACGGTGAGCTTTACACCACTCCAGCCGACGCTTGGCAGTCCTGTTCTGTGAGCTTGTGTGGTGGTTGAGCCGTTGTTGCACCTAGACGTTTCTACTTCACTATAACAGCACTAGCAGGGCAGAAATCTGATGCACTGACTTGTTGGAAAGGTGACATCCTATGACGGTGCCAAGTTGAAAGTCACTGAGCTCTTCAGTAAAGCCATTCTATTGCCAATGTTTGTCTATGGAGATTGCATGTCGGTGTGCTTGAAATAGCCGAATCCACTAATTTGAAGAGGTGTCAATATACTTTTGTATACATAGTATATCTCATTCTCTCTCGCTCCTCTCCTCCTCCCATCCTCTGACTCTCCCTAACCCCAATCTCTCTCTCTCTCTCAGAACTGGGTCATGCTGTGGTCCCAATGTACCTGGGGAGAGTTGCATTTTGGGTAGAGGGGGAGGGGGAGGGGGAAGCAGACTGACGAGCCGTTTCTGAATAAACCGATCATCTGACTGTACCCAGGGGAGACAAACACACACTGAGAATATATGTTTGCATAATCCCTCTCTCTCTTTCTCTCTCTCTCTCTCTCTCTCTCTCTCTCCCTTTCTTTCTCTCTCTCTTTTTTCCCTCTTTCTTTTGTCTCCCTCTTTCTCTCAACACGTTATCCGTCTTACCTGCACATAATCTCGTGAGTCAGTAGAACCCGACACATCTCAGGGTTCTTATCCTGTCCCTCATAGATGATCGCCTGGAGAGGGAGAGAGGGAGAGAGAGAGAGAGGGAGAGAGGGAGAGAGAGATGTTTGTTAGTAAAACAGTTTGCCTCATGGTGATTCTTCTTTACATCCTCACACAAAATGATTTTCATCTGGTAGCATGAGATATATAACATGTGTGAGCAGTTGGTCTGCCAGACTGTAGTATAGTGCACCATCTGGCCCTTCCAGCACCTCTTCCAACATTCACAGTCCAATTTCACCTCTCGCCAACCACACTTACAAACACACACACACACACGCTATCACAATTCATGAAAGAGATGGTACCTGTTTGGTCATGGAATCGATGAGGCGCACGTAAAAGTCCTGTTCTGTCCTGATACCTATAGGCAGAGTGAGATATACCATAAAGAGAGAGAGATATACAGTAAAGAGAGATATATACAGTAAAGAGAGAATGATAGATACAGTAAAGGGAGAGATATACAGTAAAGAGAGAATGATATACAGTAAAGAGAGAGAGAGAGATATACAGTAAAGAGAGAGAGAGATACAGTAAAGAAAGATATACAGTAAAGATAAATATATACAGTAAAGAGAGAGATATACAGTAAAGAGAGAATGATATACATTAAAGAGAGAGAGAGAAATACAGTAAAGAGAGAGTGAGAAACAGAAAAGATAAAGATATACAGTAAAGAGAGAATGATATACAGTAAAGAGAGAGATACAATAAAGAGAGAGATATACAGTAGAGAGATATACCGTAAAGAGAGAGATATACAGTAAAGAGAGAATGATAGATACAGTAAAGAGAGAGAGATACAGTAAAGATAAATATATACAGTAGAGAGAGAGATATACAGTAAAGAGAGAGATATGCAGTTAAGATAAAGATATACAGTAAAGAGAGAGATATACAGTAAGAGAGAATGATATACAGTAAAGAGAGAGATACAATAAAGAGAGAGATATACAGTAGAGAGATATACCGTAAAGAGAGAGATATACAGTAAAGAGAGAATGATAGATACAGTAAAGAGAGAGAGATACAGTAAAGATAAATATATACAGTAGAGAGAGAGATATACAGTAAAGAGAGAGATATGCAGTTAAGATAAAGATATACAGTAAAGAGAGAGAGATACAGTAAAGAGAGAATGATATACAGTAAAGAGATAGAGAGATACAGTAAAGATAAAGATATACAGTAAAGAGAGAGAGACAGATACGGTAAAGAGAGAATGATATACAGTAAAGAGAGAGATATACAGTAAAGAGAATGATATACAGTAGAGAGAGATATACTGTAAAGAGAGAGGTATACAGTAAAGAGAGAGATATACAGTAAAGAGATATGTACAGTAAAGAGAGAGATGTACAGTAAAGAGAGTGATGTTAGAGATACAAATGGAGAGACAAAGATAGTTGGCCTATACACTGAGTATACCAAACATTAGGAAAATCCTTCTTTAACCTGTCTCCTCCCGTTCATCTACACTGATTGAAGTGGATTTAACAATTGGCATCAATGAGGGATAATAGCTTTCCTCTGGATTGGCCATGTCAGTCTATGTCATGGAAAGATCAGGTGTGCTGAATATGTTGTACTCACTGTATGTACTTTACTTGAATTGGATGCTGTTAGTGTTTGCGATGTGCTCAGAAACATAGACCTAATGGTCATTTCAGTTTCAGATTCAATTCAAATACAATATTCTGGATTGGTTCATGTTAAAACAGACAGAAGGCCATTGTTCACCGAGCCACATACATAAGGTCCAACTATACATGACATAGGCTATTGAATAAACTATTTGTAAAAAGTAGATATTCAAAAATTATAGTATTAATAGGCTAATACTAATACTTACATTAAATTAATGATTTGTATAATAATAACAATCTGTGTTATTTTCATATATCAATAAAACATTTACTGTCATTTTTTTATCCCATATATTTTATTCAAATTGTTTGTGTGTGTGTGTGTGTGTGTGTGTGTGTGTGTGTGTGTGTGTGTGTGTGTGTGTGTGTGTGTGTGTGTGTGTGTGTGTGTGTGTGTGTGTGTGTATGTATGTGTGTGTGTGTGTGTGTGTGTGTTGACCGTACCATTGCTGTATAGGAGCTGTAACCGGTACTGTATCCCATTGTTGGTTTTTTCCCCTGGCGTTTCCTGCCAACACACACTCAGTCAAGTCAAGAAGAGCAAATCCACAACACACACTCAGTCAAGTCACGAAGAGCAAATCCACAACACACACTCAGTCAAGTCAAGAAGAGCAAATCCACAACACACACTCAGTCAAGTCACGAAGAGCAAATCCACAACACACACTCAGTCAAGTCACGAAGAGCAAATCCACAACACACACTCAGACAAGTCACGAAGAGCAAATCCACAACACACACTCAGACAAGTCACGAAGAGCAAATCCACAACACACACAGATTTACAAAAGGCCAAAACATTATCTTTAAATGTACTAAAATATATATTTCAATATCAATATCAGAAACGATATAATAACTTTAAAAAAACGATATGTCAATGATTTCCAAAAACGTCCCAAGATAAACAGAACTGATGGGAATGACTTCACTACCTTAGTGCCATATAAAAGTGAAATGACTATTGGTAGGCTACAGAATTCTGGCTTATAATACTATACTAATACATTATATTTGTTTTGAACCAAATACATTCGATTTTAATACTGCAACAAAAGCCTACTAGAAGAAAATTGCATGTCTAAAGAGTTGACTGGAGACACTTGCAAACTTGCATAAATAATTCAAAACGGTTAGTGCTGTAATATTGTCAATAGCTATAAATTATGCTACAATTTCGCATTAAAACAATGGAATATGAGCACATGATCGACGCGCCCAGGGATTTGAATAATTAATACAACACAAAGTATCGAACAGCTTGGACTGCGGATTCCTTCCACGTGGTCTAAACTAATATAAGAAACACTCTAATCCATATCTATATAAATTATTGTAAGACAACATTTGTATTGTTAATTGTAGTAGTAAATTAAGCAATATATTAATAAGGCTCGTGTATGTAAATAAACTGCTGCAGATGTCAAATCAATGTATAATGTTTTAGGAAATCTCACTTTTTCCTTTTCAACAAATCCAACGAAGCTGGTTCTCTCTATCTCCACCGGTTGGCCTTGTCTGTCGTACAGAGCCAGCACAAAGTGGAAGAAGTTGGACTTGCGGAGGTTGGAGGGCGGTTGCTTCTCGAAATGTGCCCGGGCCAGAGCCACGCCGCTGCGGATACAAGTAGCACCAAGCCCCGTTAGCACAACTTTCACATGGATGCCACTGAATTCGCTCACAAATTACAAATTATTTCAAAAATTTGAAGTAAAAGAGTAAAACACTAAAGTTCTGGTCCCCGAAATCGTCAATATATCTTGATTTTTATTTTACATTTGAACCAATTTTTTAAAATAAATTCAGACTGAAATGTCATGTTTGAAGTCATTTGCAAATTTCTGACAACAGTTCTGGGTCAAAACATATATTTACAAACTGTCAAAGTATAGCCTTAGCCAATATGAATAGTTTGGATTTGGTCGCTAACGTTACATGAATAGCCTATGCTAGATGGGGGGCCGTTTTGTCGACTGTAATAATCAACCTGTCTCAAAAATAGTGGTTGTATTATTGTTTTACTGCGTTATAATTATTGACGTTTCATTATAAATAACTCAGTGCTAATAACTAGGCCCGTGTCTGACATGTTTTTAGTCCTTTGTATATAGTGTTAATTTTGATTGATTTAATAGGCTACTAGCTAATAGGCTACAGAAAACAGAAATAAAAACAGTATGTAGGCTATGCTATAGCCTAGCTTCAATCACAGACATAAAGCCTGCATGCAAAAGCTATAATACAATATCCCAAGTCAATATTAGGCTATACGCCCAGAAAAGAAAACCAGCAGTCCATTGGGAGCGCAATCCTGTCCCTAAACACATGTGGTCCTTCTGGCTAGCCACGTCGGGCTTACCTCTGGGCGGCTGTGCTGACGTCCAGCAGCCCGGCGCCCTGCATCCAGCTCCGAACAGCGTTCATCCCGGCCACCATGGGCTCTTCTTTCATAATACTTCCGCTCCTCTGGATGTTCTCCTGGATCCCAAACATCAAAACTCACGGTTCCTCCTCCCGTCACTCACTATTTCCCTCTCGCCCCCTCTCTCTATCGTTTCCTTTTCCTTCCTTCCCGGTGACTTTTGATCACACAGACGGCGATAGAGATGGTTAGGCGTAATGTTTATCACTTATTTTTTAGTTTTCTCTCAGTAACGAGAGAGCGAGAGAAATATGAACGATATGAAGGTCTGCTCGTGGACTGGGAAAAGGAGCTGTCAACATCCAGGGATCAGTGACCTGTGCGTCAACAACTCTTGTGAAGAAGATAAGTGTTCCTGGACCATCAGGTGAAAGTGACGAGGGGGAGCCAAGAGGATGAGAAGCGCTGGGTGTCTTCTGGTTCAAGGAGCGCTGCCAGAAGTCATTAAACGTCACTTAAAGAAATAGACAATATTTTAGAGAAGACAAACAGGCATCAACCATTCAAACAAGTGTTATTTCTTCCTCTAGCCTACTGTTGTTGTTTTTCTTTCAGAAATCTTTCTAGTTCTCAGATAAAAGGAGCGCGTGAGGAGTAGGAATTAAGGAAGTCCCACAGAAGAGGCAAAACCTCCACCAGGCGATTGATCCGTTCGTTGCTCCTGTCCTTTCGGGAGTGAATTGTGGTATATCGTTATTTTATTGTCAAAGGAATCACTTCTGAAAGTCTCCGGCAAACCGAATACCGAATACCAGTGAACTCAGCTCGAAGGGAAGCGGGCGTGTCTGGTGAAGTGGAGGGTAACGCCCCCAAACACAGTGCGTGCAGGGTCGTTGATCATCATCTATCGATGGTCCTCAACTCAGCCATGTTGCATCCCCAGCCTAATACGCACACACAGTCCCGCCCCAACCACTTAACCAGAGGGTGCGTGATCAATGGGCATGCCTTGTGATTTGACATCTCTCTCTCGCTCTCAGACACACACACACGCACGCTTTTTTAATGCAATACTGCCATCTATTGTCTCATTCCCAACCAGAGAAGATCACTACCTCTACTTTGTCTATAGACAGATAATCTACTCCTCTCACCATAGCCGGCGAAGTAGGGGTGCTGCAGCACCCACTGATAAATGGAAATATTTTGGCCAAAACCCCCCAAATGTTTCCCTTAAATGTTGTACTTCTGTCTGAATATATAACTCCCGAGTGGCGCAGCAGTTTAAGGCACTGAATCTCAGTCCCTGGTTCGAATCCTGGCTGTATCACATCTGGCTATTCTTGGGAGTCCCATAGGGCGGTGCACAATTGGCCCAACATAGTCGGGGTTTGGCTGGGGTAGGCTGTCATTGTAAGTAATAATTTGTTCTTAACTGGCTTGCCTAGATAAAATACAGAAGATCAGTAGCTTCTAGATGACATTTTATCACAAGCACTTCCAGTTGGGAAGACCAAAATGTGGGCATCACGCACGCCACAAATAGAACAGCTTGTTGTGTTGCAGACATGGGAACAATCCAACCCCAGGTCTTTTACTTCAAATGGGTACCCAAGCAATGTCTGCCAGTCCTGACTAATGGGTACCCAAGCAATGTCTGCCAGTCCTGTCAAATGGGTACCCAAGCAATGTCTGCCAGTCCTGACTAATGGGTACCCAAGCAATGTCTGCCAGTCCTGACAAATGGGTACCCAAGCAATGTCTGCCAGTCCTGACTAATGGGTACCCAAGCAATGTCTGCCAGTCCTGACTTGAACAAGCAATGTCTGCCAATCCTGACTTGAACAAGCAATGTCTGCCAGTCCTGACTTGAACAAGCAATGTCTGCCAATCCTGACTTGAACAAGCAATGTCTGCCAGTCCTGACTTGAATAGGAACTGCCATCTATGGATTATATTTGTATTAATGGTCGTGGCAGTCAGTTTGCCTTCTACAAATTGCTGCATTTTCATCATTGGGTTAGTCAGTGTCACTGGAAAGTTGATTGTGTAGCCTGCTATAGCCTACACTATATATACAGGGCATTCGGAAAGTATTTACACCCCTTTCATTTTCCAAATTTTGTTACGTTACAGCCTTATTCTAAAATATATAAAATGTATTTTTTCCGCCTCATCAATCAACACTCAATACCCCATAATGACAAAGCAAAAACAGATTATTTTTTTTGCAAATTTATTAAAAAGAAAAAAAGAAAATATCACATTTACATAAGTATTCAGACCCTTTACTCAGTACTTTGTTAAAGTGCCTTTGGCAGCGATTACAGCCTCGAGTTTTCTTGGGTATTACACTAAAAGCTTGGCACACCTGTATTTGGGCAGCTTCTCCCATTCTTCTCTGCAGATCCTCTCAAGCTCTGTCAGGTTGGATGGAGAGCGTTGCTGCACAGATATTTCCAGGTCTCTCCAGAGATGTTTGATCGGGTTCAAGTCTGGGCTCTGGCTGGGCCACTCAAGGACATTCAGAGACTGGTCCCGAAGCCACTTCCGCGTTGTCTTGGCTGTGTGCTTAGCGTCGTTGTCCTGTTGGAAGGTAAACCTTCACCCCAGTCTGAGGTCCTGAGCGCTCTGGAGAAAGATTTCATCAAGGATCTCTTTGTACTTTGCTCTGTTCATCTTTCCCTCGATCCTGAGTAGTCACCCAGTCCCTGCCGCTGCAAAGTATACCCACAGCTTGATGCTGCCACCACCATGCTTCACCACCATGCTTCACCACCATGCTTCACCGTGCCAGTTCTTCTCCAGAGGTGACACTTGGTATTCAGGCAAAAGAGTTCAATCTTGGTTTCATTCATCTTCCCCGATTGCTCATCTCTAGAAAGAATATTGGTGGTTCCAAACTTCTTCCATTTAAGAATGATGGAGGCTGCAGACATTTTTTGGAACCCTTCCCCAATCCTGTGTCTCAACACAATCCTGTCTCAGATCTCTACAGATTGGTTGTTTCTATGACATGCACTGTCAACTGTGGGACCTTACATAGGCAGGTGTGTGTCTTTACAAATGATATATATATACATTTTAACCTTTATTTAACTAGTCAAGTCAGTTAAGAACAAATTCTTATTTATAATGACAGCCTACCCTGGACAGACACGGACGATGTGCACCGCCCTATGGGACTCCCAATCATGTGCAGCCTGGATTCGAACAAGGGACTGTAGTCATGCCTCTTGCACTGAGATGCAGTGCCTTAGAACTCTGCGCCACTCAGGGGCTTCAAATAATGTCCAATCAATTGCATTCACCACAGGTTGACTCCAATCAAGTTGTAGAAACAACTCAAGGATGATCAATGGAAACAGGATGCACTTGAGCTCGCTTTAGAGTCTCATAGCAAAGGGTCTGAATACTTCTGTAAATTAGGTATTTCTGTTTTTTATTTTTTTATGCATTTGCAAACATTTCTAAAAACCTGTTATTCGTTTTTTCATTATGGGATATTGTGTGTAGATTGATGAGGAAGAACATGTATTTAATCAATTTTAGTTGTAAAGTATCAACATGTGGAAAAGTAAAGGGGTCTGAATACTTTCCAAATGCACACCAAACATACACTATTGGCAAGAGTTTTCGTTAGGAAAACATATATACCAAATACCAGGGTTTCCGTTAGGAAAACATATATACCAAATACCTGGGTTTCCGTTAGGAAAACATATATACCAAATACCAGGGTTTCCGTTAGGAAAACATATATACCAAATACCTGGGTTTCCGTTAGGAAAACATATATACCAAATACCAGGGTTTCCGTTAGGAAAACATATATACCAAATACCAGGGTTTCCGTTAGGAAAACATATATACCAAATACCATGGTTTCCGTTAGGAAAACATATATACCAAATACCTGGGTTTCCGTTAGGAAAACATATATACCAAATACCAGGGTTTCCGTTAGGAAAACATATATACCAAATACCAGGGTTTCCGTTAGGAACATTTGGACTGGACAAGGGACTGGGATAATATTTTAATATCATCAGACATTTGAGAAATGTACCTGTCATCCATTTTCATTTGGTGCGAAACCCATTAGGGCGTCCAACCACGCGACCAGAGCGTCAATAAATTAGGGATATTGGCGAAATGAGTCCCATTTATGCCTTGTGTTTCGATGTGTAGGATATGCTAAACTGTATAGCCTATTGTTCTATTGTTTTTTTTCCTTTATTTAAACAACAAATGTTCACCTCGCGGCTCAGCAGTCTGAGATATAAGCAGTAAATGCAACAGGGCATTGCATGCATAACCCTGTAGGCTTAGGCGTCCACTGTATGATTTAAATATGAATCAAATTAATATAAACGAAGAGACGCTTAGTTTAAGCCTAGGCCCAGAGTGAGCGCGAGATAGAGATATGCCTGCGGCATGCTATGACACCAACATAAATTTCTTTATGGCAGATGACTACTGCGTCTGGTATACAAATATAGGGGACAGGAGGCTAATTCGTTATTTTTTCGATCAGAATATTTTTAATAAAGATAAGCATTATATTGTTAGATTATAGGAGTAACTCTGTTAGGCCTAAAACATTCTTCCTCACCTCAAATTCAACTGTAAGAGTCAGTGGGAGCACTGGAGTGCACTGCCTTCTTATCACAGGCCAGCGGTATAATAGGGTAATAGCCACACCACACCAAACTTTCACAACATTTTCGAAACTTTATTAGGGTAATATCAAAGTAAGTCAATCCATTGTTTATATGGAAAATACAAGCATTGTATAATATTGTGGCAAACACAACAATACAGTTGTATGAAACAATGAAAATTAAATAAAACATTTGCAAACTGGTTTAAACCTTCACAGAAGTTTGAAAAGGCTGTATTGCAGCAATTACCAAGAACAACTAGTGCCTACCATACCAAACAAATGATAGCAATAGACCCATTACATTTATTTGACAAAAGGCCTACTTATAACCTATCTTAAACTAAATATGGAGCACACAATTAAAGGCCGATCAAACTTAATTTAACCAACAAAAGTGTCTCAACAGAATGAAACGAAACACATTTAGCATATTTAAAGAACTGGTTTAGATTAATAAATAGGCCTACAATACTAATAATGATATACAATAATTATAGAACAGATTATTATTAATACGATTTTTTTTTTACAAATACAATAAACGGCATCCTATCTAAATTGTAAGTTGCACAGAGTCCTGCATTTTGCCATTTTTTGCCATTAAAAAAATATTCTGCTAACGTCTTCTATCATATAAATGACGGAGAATTGCAGGAAATGCATTTATAAAAGGCACATTTCCTTCCCCAGATCCTGCTAAAAAAAACTACGTGTGATAAACGTGTCTCCTCAACTGTATGCCACTACGCAAAGGCGGACATAGATACATGCAATGCTTTATTATAAATGGGCTTTTTTTTTACCAAAGTGAAAAAAATGTTGACAACAAATTGTCTTTCAGCCCAATCCCATTTAGCCCAATGTTCCAAACCTAAAGGAGCGAGCCACATGAGCCTGACTACATTACCCAAGAGTCTTCCTGGCAGTTGCTGAAGATCGTGTTTTAGTGTGAAGTTGGTTATGTCGGTCTTGCGATGACTATCACTTGTCTCGGTGACACTTGGAGCAATGTGGAATACACCTGCCAGAGTATGTCATTTACATGACTATCCATTCTATGCCTCACTAAGACTGCGTTTACTCAAGCAGCCGAAATTTGATCTTATGCCCAATTATTGACAAAAGAGCGGATCTGCATTAGGCTGCCTGTGTAAATGCAGCCATATAATTTTTGATGACTCGATGCAGCCATATAATGAAAATGACTCAATGTGACAATTGAGGTTTTAAACATTGTCCAGGGATATCCTGTGGCTCCCCTGGAGAAGTGATGAATGGTTGGTATGACCTCACAGAGGGGGTGGAGTTTGGAACCAGAGCAACAGCCAAGTGTGACAAAGGGTCAGTAGTACACACTCACAGAACAGGACCTTCTCACCAGTAGATGTACTAGTAGAGTTGTCCTACACTCACAGGACAGGACCTTCTCTCCCGTAGATGTACTAGTAGAGTTGTCCTACACTCACAGGACAGGACCTTCTCTCCCGTAGATGTACTAGTAGAGTTGTCCTACACTCACAGGACAGGACCTTCTCTCCCGTAGATGTACTAGTGGAGTTGTCCTACACTCACAGGACAGGACCTTCTCTCCCGTAGATGTACTAGTAGAGTTGTCCTACACTCACAGGACAGGACCTTCTCTCCCGTAGATGTACTAGTAGAGTTGTCCTACACTCACAGGACAGGACCTTCTCTCCCGTAGATGTACTAGTGGAGTTGTCCTACACTCACAGGACAGGACCTTCTCTCCCGTAGATGTACTAGTAGAGTTGTCCTACACTCACAGGACAGGACCTTCTCTCCCGTAGATGTACTAGTAGAGTTGTCCTACACTCACAGGACAGGACCTTCTCTCCCGTAGATGTACTAGTAGAGTTGTCCTACACTCACAGGACAGGACCTTCTCTCCAGTAGATTTGTTGCATCATATGATAGCACAGCTAAAGGTCTTATATAGATCCCCAATCAACCCTTATTGTAAAAAATAGACTTGCTTCTTATATGGCACTGCTAAATGTTCTATATAGAACTTTTTTTTTTTCAAAAAGAGGTGGGCAATAAATGAAGTGATAGAACCTGTTCTGGTTATTTAGAACCTGTTTTCTGTCTTCTGTCTTCTATTTGAGTTGAATATTCTGTCCTTGTTTTCAGACATTGCATTGTGGGTTCCAAAGTACCAAATTGCATGGCATCAGGGTGGTCTGCCAGACTCGCTATCTGTGAAGGTCAGTGACTGATGTGAAAGGGCACATGTACACACACACACACATTCAGGGCAGTCCTTCAGCACACTTGTTTGATGTTGGATTTTTGCCCAGCTCTGCAAGCCGCCAATGCAAGCATGTGGACTGGGTAAAGAACACTGTAGGTGATGTCCCATGGGCTGCTCTATTTAAGTCCTCCAGCATCCAGAAATAGAGATGTCTATGAACAGTTGGAGGTTGATGATCCAACTTGCTTTATTTATTTATTTTATTTAACTAGGCAAGTCAGTTAAGAACAAATTCTTATTTTCAATGACGGCCTAGGAACAGTTCTGCCTGATCAGGGGCAGAACGACAGATTTGTACCTTGTCAGCTCTGGGATTTGAACGTGCAACCTTCCGGTTACTAGTCCAACGCTCTAACCACCTGCCACCCCCTTATAATGTGGATTTAACTCTAAATACCTTTATGATTTAGACCCATGACACCAAGATCACGTCACCTTACTTAACATGTAATTTCACATCCAGACGGGGAGGTGTGTGTGTGTGTGTGTGTGTGTGTGTGTGTGTGTGTGTGTGTGTGTGTGTGTGTGTGTGTGTGTGTGTGTGTGTGTGTGTGTGTGTGTGTGTGTGTGTGTGTGGGTTTGTTTGTTGTTCTCAGTTGTGTTTGTCATATTGAGTCATGGCCAGTGAGTGAGGACAAAACAACTATATATATACAGTGCCTCAGTATCTCACTGTTTCAGCTTGGTTTCACTCAGGAGAAGAAGGTATTACCAGTATGCAGATCTGCAGGGATGCAAGTTTTTTTCTTTTTACAATATGTCTCGTTTACCTTACGTTTGAGGTTGAAACTTTTCAAGGTAAAGTCACTTTTCCATATTTTGCCAGTCATGTTCTTACTGTGCATTGGAATGTTTATGTTTCTTTGACCAAAAGGTCGTAATTTTCAAAACAAACAAATATTGACCAACGAAGGAGGGAGCCACATGAGCCTGTCAGGAGACTACATTACCCAAGAGTCTTTCCCGGAGGGGTCGAAAGTTGTTTTCAAGTGTTATGTTGGTTATGTTGGATTTGCGATGACCATCACCTGTCTCGGTGAAACATGGGAAAATGTGACATCTACCTGCCGGAGCATGTCATTTACATGACTATTCATTTCATGTGACACGAAGGCTGCGTTTACACAGGCAGCCTAAAATACCTGAGCTGATTTGTCAAAATACCAATAATAGTAAACAAGTATCTGCATTAGGCTGCCTGTGTAAACGGAGCCGTAAAATATACATGACTGGAAGTGACTATTGTCACTTTACACACGGTCTATTTGAATCTCCTAATGTACTTTATATTTAACACACTGTCTATTTGAATCTCCTAATGTACTTTATATTTAACACACTGTCTATTTGAATCTCCTAATGTACTTTATATTTAACACACTGTCTATTTGAATCTCCTAATGTACTTTATATTTAACACACTGTCTATTTGAATCTCCTAATGTACTTTATATTTAACACACTGTCTATTTGAATCTCCTAATGTACTTTATATTTAACACACTGTCTATTTGAATCTCCTAATGTACTTTATATTTAACACACTGTCTATTTGAATCTCCTAATGTACTTTATATTTAACACACTGTCTATTTGAATCTCCTAATGTACTTTATATTTAACACACTGTCTATTTGAATCTCCTAATGTACTTTATATTTAACACACTGTCTATGACAGTGGTCACCAACCGTTTCGATCGCGATCGACTGGTTAATCTTTAAGACATTCTTAGTCGATCACCAAACATTTCTGTAAAAACCCAACGATAAAGCCTTGTGTTGCTATTTTCTGTCGGTAGCTGCACTTGATTCAGCAGCCTTAGCGCCAGGAAGGCAAAGTGTTTCCATTTAAACAATGTCATGTGTCTGAAGGTGGATATCCACCTACCTGGTAGACCCAGCGAGCCAATCATGTGCACCTATAGGCCAACCGCTAGCCAATCAGATAGCTCAGATCACCGTGTCTGCACTGTTTCTTCGAGCCAGACTGTCAAAATAAGCACTAAACGCACAGCAAAGTTGATACTGTGAGATTTAAAAACCATTAAACCATTACAACAGAGATACACAATGAATACAGCAAAGAGCTGCTGTTCTTATAAGTAAGTTCCTGTTTCCAGTTGTTATTCAGCACTGTCAACACTCTTTAAAAGCATTGCTGTTCTTATAAGTAAGTTCCTGTTTCCAGTTGTTATTCAGCACTGTCAACACTCTTTAAAAGCATTGCTGTTCTTATAAGTAAGTTCCTGTTTCCAGTTGTTATTCAGCACTGTCAACACTCTTTAAAAGCATTGCTGTTCTTATAAGTCAGTTCCTGTTTCCAGTTGTTATTCAGCACTGTCAACACTCTTTAAAAGCATTGCTGTTCTTATAAGTCAGTTCCTGTTTCCAGTTGTTATTCAGCACTGTCAACACTCTTTAAAAGCATTGCTGTTCTTATAAGTAAGTTCCTGTTTCCAGTTGTTATTCAGCACTGTCAACACTCTTTAAAAGCATTGCTGTTCTTATAAGTAAGTTCCTGTTTCCAGTTGTTATTCATCACTGTCAACACTCTTTAAAAGCATTGCTGTTCTTATAAGTCAGTTCCTGTTTCCAGTTGTTATTCAGCACTGTCAACACTCTTTAAAAGCATTGCTGTTCTTATAAGTCAGTTCCTGTTTCCAGTTGTTATTCAGCACTGTCAACACTCTTTAAAAGCATTGCTGTTCTTATAAGTAAGTTCCTGTTTCCAGTTGTTATTCAGCACTGTCAACACTCTTTAAAAGCATTGCTGTTCTTATAAGTCAGTTCCTGTTTCCAGTTGTTATTCAGCACTGTCAACACTCTTTAAAAGCATTGCTGTTCTTATAAGTCAGTTCCTGTTTCCAGTTGTTATTCAGCACTGTCAACACTCTTTAAAAGCATTGCTGTTCTTATAAGTCAGTTCCTGTTTCCAGTTGTTATTCAGCACTGTCAACACTCTTTAAAAAGCATTGCTGTTCTTATAAGTAAGTTCCTGTTTCCAGTTGTTATTCAGCACTGTCAACACTCTTTAAAAGCATTGCTGTTCTTATAAGTCAGTTCCTGTTTCCAGTTGTTATTCAGCACTGTCAACACTCTTTAAAAGCATTGCTGTTCTTATAAGTCAGTTCCTGTTTCCAGTTGTTATTCAGCACTGTCAACACTCTTTAAAAGCATTGCTGTTCTTATAAGTCAGTTCCTGTTTCCAGTTGTTATTCAGCACTGTCAACACTCTTTAAAAGCATTGCTGTTCTTATAAGTCAGTTCCTGTTTCCAGTTGTTATTCAGCACTGTCAACACTCTTTAAAAGCATTGCTGTTCTTATAAGTCAGTTCCTGTTTCCAGTTGTTATTCAGCACTGTCAACACTCTTTAAAAGCATTGCTGTTCTTATAAGTCAGTTCCTGTTTCCAGTTGTTATTCAGCACTGTCAACACTCTTTAAAAGCATTGCTGTTCTTATAAGTCAGTTCCTGTTTCCAGTTGTTATTCAGCACTGTCAACACTCTTTAAAAGCATTGCTGTTCTTATAAGTCAGTTCCTGTTTCCAGTTGTTATTCAGCACTGTCAACACTCTTTAAAAGCATTGCTGTTCTTATAAGTCAGTTCCTGTTTCCAGTTGTTATTCAGCACTGTCAACACTCTTTAAAAGCATTGCTGTTCTTATAAGTAAGTTCCTGTTTCCAGTTGTTATTCAGCACTGTCAACACTCTTTAAAAGCATTGCTGTTCTTATAAGTCAGTTCCTGTTTCCAGTTGTTATTCAGCACTGTCAACACTCTTTAAAAGCATTGCAGCTGCAATGAACCATAAGCTTGCGTTGTTATTTTTAGCGGCTTGTGTCCTTTTTAATATCGAGGAATATTTCGCTTTCTCTGGTCATAGAAGTAACATGAATGGGTGAATGGGACAGAAATAAAGCAGTGCAACTGGAGTTTCGTCATCAGCTGGAAGACTGTGTCCCTTTTTCTCAGTTCGGGAGAGCGAAGGGGCGGTGAGTCGGGTGAGAGGCAGGCTCGTCGCTGCTACCTCCATCACTCAGACTGACCATTAGATACAGGCCATCAGTCCAGTAAAACATATATAAATAAATATATATACACAGTACCAGTCTAAAGTTTGGACACACCGACTCATTCAAGGGTATTTCTTTATTTTCACTATTTTCTACATGGTAGAATAATAGACATCACAACTATGAAATAACACATATGGAATCATGTAGTAACAAAAACGTGTTAAACAAATCAAAATATATTTTATATTTGAGATTCTTTAAAGTAGCCACCATTGCCTTGATGACAGCTTTGCACACTCTTGGCTTCATGAGGAATGCTTTTCCAAGGTCATCTGATGCAGCACTCCATCACTCTCTTTCTTGGTCAATATGCAGTGATAATGTATTGGGCCAATCGCCTACTGCACAAACCTTATTGATAAATAACTATTTTTAATTGGTTCATGTTCATATGCTTATGTTTTTTACGTCACGTGACTCACAAAGTGATCTTGACTGGATGTTGAAAAGGATGTTGACCACTGGTCTATGAGAATCTCCAAATGTACTTTGAGGATATGGCAGATTTATGCCCCCTTTGGAGGAATTGGGTACCCCTAGTAAACTGAAAAAAAATTTGTCAAAAATTGCTAATATATGCATATAATAATTATTATTGGATAGAAAACACTCTAAAGCTTCTAAAACCGTTGGAATTATGTCTGTAAGTATAGCAGAACTCACAGGGCAGGCATTCTTCCAAACTAGTTTTGTGGTCATGAAAGTTGGAGCAACTTTGACGTCATCGCCCCCACCCTTCCCAGCCACTTATGGATCTGGGGACACTTTCTATCTCTTCCACTAGATGTCCTCATTCTGTAGAGCGTTTAATCGTTCAAATCGCGCGAGAATTGGCCCTATGGGAGTGATTTGAGTAAGTGCCGCGAGAAAAAACCTGTGCGTTAGGGCGCGAATTGGTCACAGCCATTCCTTTGTTCCAGTACTCAGAAAAAGGACCAGACGATGACCGGTTGAATTGAAATTTGTTTTGTGTGTTAACACATTGACTATGAGAATATCTTAATGTACTTTACATTAAACACACTGTCTATGAGAATCTTTATAATGCATGCCAATCTCTAATCATAACTACAGGAAGAGCAGAGTTATGTATTTGTTATCATTCATCATTTTATCAATCTAAACTTATGATTCTGTTATCGTGTTATCATGTCTGTCCAGGGAAATCCTGTGGCTCCCCTGGCGAAGTGATGAATGGCAGGTATGACCTCACAGAGGGTGTGGAGTTCGGAGCCAGAGTAACAGCCCAGTGTGACAAAGGGTCAGTAGTACACACTCACAGAACAGGACCTTCTCACCAGTAGGTTTCTTGCATCATATTATAGCGCAGTTAAAAAAAGGTTAAATAAAAAAAAACATATAAATATATATTATAGCACAGCAAAATATTATATTTAGAACCCCAATCAACCCTTATTGTAAAAAAAAGACTTGCTTCTCATATGGCACCGCTAAATGCTCTATATAGAACTCGTAATTTACATTCTTGTTCAATAATAGGCGATATATATGAAAGACGTGGTTAGCTACTGTATAACCTTTTTTCTGTCTTCTATTTGAGTTGAATATTCTGTCCTTGTTTTCAGACATTACATTGTGGGTTCCAAAGTACGGAATTGCATGGCAGCAGGGTGGTCTGGCAGAGTCGCTATCTGTGAAGGTCAGACTCACACACACACATACACTCACACTCACACTCACACACACACTCACACACACACACACACACACGCAGACGCACACACACACACACACACACACACACACACACACACACACACACACGCACGCACACACATGCACGCACGCACACACACAACCAATAACTGATTGATAAAAAAAATGAATGTGAACACACCATTATTTATTTATTCATATATTTTTGATGTTGCAGTGGTGAAGTGTGGAGCGCCTCCTGTTGTTGCCAATGGAAGTCTGTTATACAGAGCTGAAGAGTCGTATGCCTACAGAGAGGTGGTGGAGTATCAGTGTGACAGGCAACTGACTCTGGATGGACCCAGGTTCTTACACTGCTCTGAAACAGGACAGTTTGAGCCAAATCCACCTAAATGTATCGGTATGTTTCAGAACATAACAGAGAAGGTGTTACTGAATAAATAATCAACTATTCCATTATGCTTTAAAAAAATCACAGATTGACCAATTGATTGATCAATTGAATTACTGATTGATTGCATGATAGATTTTTTAATTGGCTGATTGGTTGATTAATTGGTATATTCCTATTGGTTCATCATCAAAGACCTACATTTAATTGTAGGTAAAACATTAATTGGATATGTTACACATGGTGATGTTGTTGGTCCTATTTCTTGTATCCTAGACATAACTTGTCCAACACCTAACATCGATAAAGCTTTCCGCGTAGAGGGACATATACCTCCATACAAATACAAGTCTTTCATCAGATATGAATGTGAAAAAGGATATGAAATGGAAGGTGAATCAGGTCTTACTTGTGAAATAGACAGCCGCTGGTCAGCATCATACCCAACATGCAAAGGTAAGATGCATTGTGCACACATGATTTAATAGGTCTGTCTTGTCTAACTGGGATTGGTTCATAGGTCTGTCTTGTCTAACTTGGATTGGTTCATAGGTCTGTCTTGTCTAACTTGGATTGGTTCATAGGTCTGTCTTGTCTAACTGGGATTGGTTCATAGGTCTGTCTTGTCTAACTTGGATTGGTTCATAGGTCTGTCTTGTCTAACTTGGATTGGTTCATAGGTCTGTCTTGTCTAACTTGGATTGGTTCATAGGTCTGTCTTGTCTAACTTGGATTGGTTCATAGGTCTGTCTTGTCTAACTTGGATTGGTTCATAGGTCTGTCTTGTCTAACTTGGATTGGTTCATAGGTCTGTCTTGTCTAACTTGGATTGGTTCATAGGTCTGTCTTGTCTAACTTGGATTGGTTCATAGGTCTGTCTTGTCTAACTTGGATTGGTTCATAGGTCTGTCTTGTCTAACTTGGATTGGTTCATAGGTCTGTCTTGTCTAACTGGGATTGGTTCATAGGTCTGTCTTGTCTAACTGGGATTGGTTCATAGGTCTGTCTTGTCTAACTGGGATTGGTTCATAGGTCTGTCTTGTCTAACTTGGATTGGTTCATAGGTCTGTCTTGTCTAACTGGGATTGTTTCATAGGTCTGTCTTGTCTAACTGGGATTGGTTCATAGGTCTGTCTTGTCTAACTGGGATTGGTTCATAGGTCTGTCTTGTCTAACTGGGATTGGTTCATAGGTCTGTCTTGTCTAAATGGGATTGGTTCATAGGTCTGTCTTGTCTAACTTGGATTGGTTCATAGGTCTGTCTTGTCTAACTGGGATTGGTTCATAGGTCTGTCTTGTCTAACTGGGATTGGTTCATAGGTCTGTCTTGTCTAACTGGGATTGGTTCATAGGTCTGTCTTGTCTAACTTGGATTGGTTCATAGGTCTGTCTTGTCTAACTGGGATTGGTTCATAGGTCTGTCTTGTCTAACTGGGATTGGTTCATAGGTCTGTCTTGTCTAACTTGGATTGGTTCATAGGTCTGTCTTGTCCAACTTGGATTGTTTCATAGGTCTGTCTTGTCTAACTGGGATTGGTTCATAGGTCTGTCTTGTCTAACTTGGATTGGTTCATAGGTCTGTCTTGTCTAACTGGGATTGGTTCATAGGTCTGTCTTGTCTAACTTGGATTGGTTCATAGGTCTGTCTTGTCTAACTGGGATTGGTTCATAGGTCTGTCTTGTCTAACTGGGATTGGTTCATAGGTCTGTCTTGTCTAACTGGGATTGGTTCATAGGTCTGCCTTGTCTAACTGGGATTGGTTCATAGGTCTGTCTTGTCTAACTGGGATTGGTTCATAGGTCTGTCTTGTCTAACTGGGATTGGTTCATAGGTCTGTCTTGTCTAACTTGGATTGGTTCATAGGTCTGTCTTGTCTAACTGGGATTGGTTCATAGGTCTGTCTTGTCTAACTGGGATTGGTTCATAGGTCTGTCTTGTCTAACTGGGATTGGTTCATAGGTCTGTCTTGTCTAACTTGGATTGGTTCATAGGTCTGTCTTGTCTAACTGGGATTGGTTCATAGGTCTGTCTTGTCTAACTGGGATTGGTTCATAGGTCTGTCTTGTCTAACTTGGATTGGTTCATAGGTCTGTCTTGTCCAACTTGGATTGTTTCATAGGTCTGTCTTGTCTAACTGGGATTGGTTCATAGGTCTGTCTTGTCTAACTTGGATTGGTTCATAGGTCTGTCTTGTCTAACTGGGATTGGTTCATAGGTCTGTCTTGTCTAACTGGGATTGGTTCATAGGTCTGTCTTGTCTAACTGGGATTGGTTCATAGGTCTGTCTTGTCTAACTGGGATTGGTTCATAGGTCTGTCTTGTCTAACTGGGATTGGTTCATAGGTCTGTCTTGTCTAACTGGGATTGGTTCATAGGTCTGTCTTGTCTAACTGGGATTGGTTCATAGGTCTGTCTTGTCTAACTGGGATTGGTTCATAGGTCTGTCTTGTCTAACTGGGATTGGTTCATAGATAAGTGTTTTATTATGAAAGAACTATTGTGATCCATTTAGATTGTTTATTTTAAATCACATGTCCTTGTCTTAGAACACTATTACATAAGCCCTTGTCTTAGTTATTAGATCACGATGACATAATGGACTTGTCTTAGTTATTAGAACACTATTACATAATAGAACACTATGACATAATGGACTTGTCTTAGTTATTAGAACACTTTGACATAATGGACTTGTCTTAGTTATTAGATCACGATGACATAATGGACTTGTCCTAGTTATTAGAACACTATTACATAAGCCCTTGTCTTAGTTATTAGAACACTATGACATAATGGACTTGTCCTAGTTATTAGAACACTATTACATAAGCCCTTGTCTTAGTTATTAGATCACGATGACATAATGGACTTGTCCTAGTTATTAGAACACTATGACATAATGGACTTGTCCTAGTTATTAGAACACTTTGACATAATGGACTAGTCCTAGGTATTAGAACATTATCACATAACCTCTGGTCTTAGCTATTAGAACACTATCAAATAATTGTAACCCTATTATAAGATTGTCTCCTTGTGTTTATGTTTCAGCACTTGCTGACCGGATGTTCGACATAATGGTTTCATATCATATAATTGTTTCAAGAATGGTGGATATTTATTCAGAATTAGTATCGTCTTACAATGAAAGCAGAGAGAACAGGACCTTGAACTAGTTACCTGTTCCAAGACATGGAAGGAGGAGATGCGGTCTGCTCTGCTGTTATTGCAAGACACCCAACGAACATCTGAAAAACTAATTTCTATGACAACTTATGTTTGCATTATAGTGTCAAAAGACAGCAACCCTGAAGCTGAAAATGTTTTTTTTCCCAAGATTGGAGATGAAATCAAAGGTGGACTCAGTAAGTCATTGGGTGGTTTATAAGTAACTATTTGCATAGCTGTATGCACAACTGTTTTCAAGTTATCTCTGTAGGTAATCTCTGTAGGTATTCTCTGTAGATAGTCACTGTAGGTTATCACTGTAGGTATTCTATATAGGTTATCTCTGTAGGTTTTCTTTGTAGGTTTTCTCTGTAGGTATTCTCTGTAGGTTTTCTCTGTAGGTATTCTCTGTAGGTATTCTCTAGGTATTCTCTGTAGGTTTTCTCTGTAGGTATTCTCTGTAGGTTTTCTCTGTAGGTATTCTCTGTAGGTATTCTCTGTAGGTATTCTCTGTAGGTATTCTCTGTAGATTTTCACTGTAGGTTCTCTCTGTAGGATATTTCTTTATGTTATATATGTAGGTTATCTTTGTAGCCTGCAGTTATATTGTGCTGTGAAGCCTAGGGTGGTTCATTCAGATTATTCAATTGTTTTGTATTGTTTTGTATAATCAAACTTTTTACAATCCTGCAACTTCCTTTTTTTCAGTCAAATTATTTAACTGGGTTTTCAACAAAATCCCGGAGGTAGAACTCACGCTCCCCTGGATGAGGAAATGACAGATTTAGACTAAAAAACTATTAAACTCATCACATTGGGAAGGACGTTCAGGACATCAAAATGAACCTTTACACATGTAGCTTTTACAGTAGTAACAATACATGTCTTCTGAAAAGTAGCTTGACTTCTGGTATCATTCCATACTTCATGAGCCAGACGCTTTTCTCCCTCTCTACCACTAGAGGTCAGCAAAGTATTCACTTGAGCTTTACATACCCACATAATATATATGGACTTGAGCTTTACATACCCACATAATATATATGGACTTGAGCTTTACTTACCCACATAATATATATGGACTTGAGCTTTACATACCCACATAATATATATGGACTTGAGCTTTACATACCCACATAATATATATGGACTTGAGCTTTACTTACCCACATAATATATATGGACTTGAGCTTTACATACCCACATAATATATATGGAGAGAGCGTGAGAGTGTGCATGTTTCTAACCCCTATGTGTGTGTGTGTGTGTGTGTGTGTGTGTGTGTGTGTGTGTGTGTTTCAGAATTTCCATCAATCCTATGTGGGTAAATGATTTCGTTCACATTGTCATTCCAGAACATTTTTCTTGGTTGTTTTGAGCCTGTTGATAGTTGTATAGTGAGTCTGCCAGAAAAAGCTTACAACATTGTGGCATCTTCTGCTTTCATATGAAGGAACTAAACCAACCGCTGCTGACATAGGCTACACCCCTAATGACACCATATTCTCTTTATAGTGCACTACTTTTGACCTGGGTCCATACGGCTATGATTAACAGTAGGGAACAGGGTGCCATGTGGGATGCACCCTTACTGTACAGGCAATGTTGGACAGCAGGTTACTTTGGGATGCACCCCTTGTCTATGGGCTAGGGTGGCTGGGGTTTCCATTCATGTGACATGGAATTCCTGGCTGAAATTCACAACATAGATTCCCAAGTCATGTTGATCTATTCAACCAGTTTATAGGTGCATGTCCAGATTCTACCAGTTTATAGGAGGTACATGTCCAGATTCAACCAGTTGATAGGTACATGGACAGATTCTAACAGTTTATAGGTACATGGTCAGATTCTACCAGTTTATAGGAACATGTAACAGCTTTCCTCCTCCTCTTCTGAGGAGGAGTAGCGAGAAGGATCGGAGGACCAATGCGCAGCGTGGTAAGTATCCATAACGTTTATTTACAGACATAAACTGAACACTACAAAACAAGAAACGTGAAACGAACGAAACCGAAACAATACCGTGTGGCAACAAACACTCACACGGAAAACAAACACCCACAACTCAAAAGTGAAACCCAGGCTACCTAAGTATGATTCTCAATCAGAGACAACTAACGACACCTGCCTCTGATTGAGAACCATACTAGGCCGAACTCAAAAACCAACATAGAAAAACACACATAGACTGCCCAACTCACGCCCTGACCATACTAAATAAAGACAAAACAAAGGAAATAAAGGTCAGAACGTGACAGTATAGTTGAAGTCGGAAGTTTACATTCACCTTAGCCAAATATATTAAACTCAGTTTTTCACAATTCCTGACATTTAATCCTAGTAAAATGTCCCTGTCTTAGGTCAGTTAGGATCACCACTTTATTTTAAGAATGCGAAATGTCAGAATAATAGTACAGATAATGATTTATTTCAGCTTTTATTTCTTTCATCACATTCCCATTGAGTCAGAAGTTTACATACACTAAATTAATATTTGGTAGCATTCCCGTTAAATTGTTTAACTTGGGTCAAGCGATTCGGGTAGCCTTCCACAAGCTTCCCACAATAAGTTGAGTGAAATTTGGCCCATTCCTCCTGACAGAGCTGGTGTAACTGAATCAGGTTTGTAAGGCCTCCTTGCTCGCACACACTTTTTCAGTTCTGCCAACAAATTTTCTCTGGGATTGAGGTCAGGGCTTTGTGACGGCCACTCCAATACCTTGACGCTGTTGTCCTTAAGCCATTTTGCCACAACTTTGGAAGTATGCTTGGGGTCATTGTCCATATGTATGACCCATTTGCGATCAAGCTTTAACTTCCTGACTGATGTCTTGAGATGTTGCGTCAATATATCCACATAACTTTCAGGCCTCATGATGCTATCTATTTTGTGAAGTGCACCAGTCCCTCCTGCAGCAAAGCACCCCCACAATATGATGCTGCCACCCCCATGCTTCAAGGTTGGGATGGTGTTCTTCGGCTTGCAAGACTCCCCCTTTTTCCTCCAAACATAACAATGGTCATTATGGCCAAACAGTTCTATTTTTGTTTCATCAGACTGGAGGACAGTTCTCCAAAACGTACGATCTTTGTCCCCATGTGCAGTTGCAAACCGTAGTCTGGCTTTTTTAAGTCGGTTTTAAAGCAGGGCTTCTTCCTTGCTGAGCGGCCTTTCAGGTTATGTTGATATAGGACTCGTTTTACTGTGGATATAGATAGTATTGTACCTGTTTCCTACAGCATCTTCACAAGGTCCTTTGCTGTTGTTCTGGGATTGATTTGCACTTCGCACCAAAGTACGTTCATCTGTAGGAGACAGAAAGCTTCTCCTTCCTGAGTGGTATGACGGCTGTGTGGTCCCATGGTGTTTATACTTGCGTACTATTGTTTGTACAGATGAATGTGGTACCTTCATGCATTTGGAAATTGCTCTCAAGGATGATCCAGACTTGTGGAGGTCTACACATTTTTTTTTTAGGTCTTGGCTGATTTATTTTGATTTTCCCATGATGTCAAGCAAAGAGGCACTGAGTTTGAAGGCAGGCCTTGAAATACATTCACAGGTACACCTCCAATTCACTCAAATGATGTCAATTAGCCTATCAGAATTAGCATGTCATAATTTTCTGGAATTTTCCAAGCTGTTAAAAGGGACAGTCAACTTAGTGTATGTAAACTTCTGACCCACTGGAATTGTGATACAGTGAGTTATAAGTGAAATAATCTGTCTGTAAACAATTGTTGGAAAAATTACCTGTGTCATGCACAAAGTAGATATCCTAACCGACTTTACGAAACTATAGTTTGTTAACAAGAAATTTGTGGAGTGGTTGAAAAACAAGTTTTAATGACTCCAACCTAAGTGTATGTAAACTTCCGACTTCAACTGTACATGGCCACAACTACTGAAATCGTTTTTTGGGGTATTTGTACTTTACACTACTGTTCATATTTTTTACAACTTTTACTTTTAGAAAATAATATTGTTTTTTACTTCATACATTTACTCCATAAAGAATTTTAAGATTTTTAAAATAGTTTTGATATGTAAATTGATGTTTGATATGTGTATGAACTAATAAGTCAGGGATTTATGAGACAGATTAAATACATGTTAAAGAAAACAAAAGAAAACATTGAAATACAATGAAAAGACAAAGACGATTTGCACTTGGGAGATGTTGAATAAAATAATTGAGAGAACCTTTGAAAGAGAAGCTATGTTCTCCTGTTCCATCATTTATCCTGTGTTACAGGATCTATTGCCTGCTGCACCAGTCCCAAAACTCGGACCTGTAGCATATTTTGGGGGGCTCGTCCCGGATCAGTGCCGCCTGTTGGTCGGGAGCTGATCCAGTGATAGATAACATCTGGGAAATCCATGTCTCGGACAGACTGATTCAGAGACTGATTCAGAGACTGATTCAGAGACTGATTCAGAGACTGATTCTTGGTTCTGGACTGTGTACGAGCTATGACAGACTGATTCAGAGACTGATTCAGAGACTGATTCAGAGACTGATTCAGAGACTGATTCTTGGTTCTGGACTGTGTACGAGCTATGACAGACTGATTCAGAGACTGATTCAGAGACTGATTCAGAGACTGATTCAGAGACTGATTCTTGGTTCTGTACTGTGTACGAGCTATGACAGACTGATTCAGAGACTGATTCAGAGACTGATTCAGAGACTGATTCAGAGACTGATTCTTGGTTCTGGACTGTGTACGAGCTATGACAGACTGATTCAGAGACTGATTCTTGGTTCTGGACTGTGTTGACCATTCATGAGGAAAAGGAAAACGTTACAATGTCGGACAGTGGGAGGAAGAGCCTGCTCAGCCTGTCAGCAAAGGAACGTTTTCAAACTGCCAATACCGTGGGCCAAGTGCAAGACAAAGACCAGTCAGAGCTCGAAGAGGGTGGTCATGAAGGTTGCTTTGAGTACATCTGCACCTTCATGTAGAGAAGGTCTTTACTTGAGTCAGAGGATGGGGGTATGGTTGAATTGTTGGTTGTGAAAGATAATGTTGATTCTGTTAAACAGGCTCATAATGTAACACCACTTTTTGACCAAAGTTATAATATTGAGCCGTGCGACACACTAATAATCCCTCCACCTACTGACATAGCTCATAGAGTCACAGCTAGTCCAGTTGATACTACTCCACCTACTGACATAGCTCATACAGTCACAGCTAGTCCAGTTGATACTCCACCTACTGACATAGCTCATACAGTCACAGCTAGTTCAGTTGATACTCCACCTACTGACATAGCTCATACAGTCACAGCTAGTCCATTTGATACTCCACCTACTGACATAGCTCATACAGTCACAGCTAGTCCAGTTGATACTACTCCACCTACTGACATAGCTCATACAGTCACAGCTAGTACAGTTGATACTCCACCTACTGACATAGCTCATACAGTCACATCTAGTCCAGTTGATACTACTCCACCTACTGACATAGCTCATACAGTCACAGCTAGTCCAGTTGATACTCCACCTACTGACATAGCTCATACAGTCACAGCTAGTCCAGTTGATACTCCACCTACTGACGTAGCTCATACAGTCACAGCTAGTCCAGTTGATACCCCACCTACTGACATAGCTCATACAGTCACAGCTAGTCCAGTTGATACTCCACCTACTGACATAGCTCATACAGTCCCAGCTAGTCCAGTTGATACTACTCCACCTACTGACATAGCTCATACAGTCACAGCTAGTCCAGTTGATACTCCACCTACTGACATAGCTCATACAGTCACAGCTAGTCCAGTTGATACTACTCCACCTACTGACATAGCTCATACAGTCACAGCTAGTCCAGTTGATACTCCACCTACTGACGTAGCTCATACAGTCACAGCTAGTCCAGTTGATACTCCACCTACTGACATAGCTCATACAGTCACAGCTAGTCCAGTTGATACTACTCCACCTACTGACATAGCTCATACAGTCACAGCTAGTCCAGTTGATACTCCACCTACTGACATAGCTCATTCAGTCACAGCTAGTCCAGTTGATACTACTCCACCTACTGACATAGCTCATACAGTCACAGCTAGTCCAGTTGATACTCCACCTACTGACATAGCTCATACAGTCCCAGCTAGTCCAGTTGATGCTCCACATACTGACATAGCTCGTATAGTCACAGCTGGTCCAGTTGATACTACTCCACCTACTGACATAGCTCATACAGTCCCACCTAGTCCAGTTCATGCTCCACCTACTGACATAGCTCGTACAGTCACAGCTAGTCCAGTTGATACTACTCCACCTACTGACATAGCTCATACAGTCACAGCTAGTCCAGTTGATACTACTCCACCTACTGACATAGCTCATACAGTCACAGCTAGTCCAGTTGATGCTCCACCTAATGACATAGCTCGTACAGTCACAGCTAGTCCAGTTGATACTACTCCACCTACTGACATAGCTCATACAGTCACAGCTAGTTCAGTTGATACTCCACCTACTGACATAGCTCATACAGTCACAGCTAGTCCATTTGATACTCCACCTACTGACATAGCTCATACAGTCACAGCTAGTCCAGTTGATACTACTCCACCTACTGACATAGCTCATACAGTCACAGCTGGTCCAGTTGATACTACTCCACCTACTGACATAGCTCATACAGTCCCACCTAGTCCAGTTCATGCTCCACCTACTGACATAGCTCGTACAGTCACAGCTAGTCCAGTTGATACTACTCCACCTACTGACATAGCTCATACAGTCACAGCTAGTCCAGTTGATACTACTCCACCTACTGACATAGCTCATACAGTCACAGCTAGTCCAGTTGATGCTCCACCTAATGACATAGCCTGTACAGTCACAGCTAGTCCAGTTGATACTACTCCACCTACTGACATAGCTCGTACAGTCACAGCTAGTCCAGTTGATACTACTCCACCTACTGACATAGCTCATACAGTCACAGCTAGTCCAGTTGATACTCCACCTACTGACATAGCTCATACAGTCACAGCTAGTCCAGTTGATACTCTACCTACTGACATAGCTCATACAGTCACAGCTAGACCAGTTGATGCTCCACCTACTGACATAGCTCGTACAGTCACAGCTAGTCCAGTTGATACTCCACCTACTGACATAGCTCATACAGTCACAGCTAGTCCAGTTGATACTCCACCTACTGACGTAGCTCGTACAGTCACAGCTAGTCCAGTTGATAATACTCCACCTACTGACATAGCTCATACAGTCACAGCTAGTCCAGTTGATACTCCACCTACTGACATAGCTCATACAGTCACAGCTAGTCCAGTTGATACTCCACCTACTGACATAGCTCATACAGTCACAGATAGTCCAGTTGATGCTACTCCACCTACTGACATAGCTCATACAGTCACAGCTAGTCCAGTTGATGCTCCACCTACTGACATAGCTCATACAGTCACAGCTAGTCCAGTTGATGCTCCACCTACTGACATAGCTCATACAGTCACAGCTAGTCCAGTTGATACTCCACCTACTGACATAGCTCGTACAGTCACAGCTAGTCCAGTTGATACTACTCCACCTACTGACATAGCTCATACAGTCACAGCTAGTCCAGTTGATGCTCCACCTACTGACATAGCTCATACAGTCACAGCTTGCACAGTCAAAACGACACCAAATACTGATTTATATAGAGTGCTCGCAAGTAAAGAGAAGCTTAGCAAGAAACTTCTCCGACATGTTACCGTACCTACCTCACCGCCCTCTACAACACAATACAGTGACCCGCCATGCAGAAGCCTGCAGTCTGGGCTGACGACACACCCAAAACACGTCAAGGGGATCTCCTTAAGAGACCTCTCCTAACTCCACTGTAGGGAATTCAACATACAGGGGGGTGAAATTGGTGACCCTACATCAGACATCACCTTCAACAGCGTGTGTAAGCAGATAGAGAGGAGGAGTCAAAGAAGACTTCAGTGATTCGGAAATGGTCAGAGGCTCAGAATAATAAAAGCAGGACATTTCAAAGACACGTTGATGAATAAATAGGAAATAACAGTAGCAGAGCTCAAGGCGTTCCTCCAGGCCCACTTAAGAGAAAAGAACACTACTGAACTATTCCAGGAGCTAATGTGCGCTAGGCAAGATGAGCAAGAGACACCACAACAATTCCTCTACCGTGTGATAGGGCTAAAACAACCAATCCTGTTCTCATCTAAATTACCTGATACAGGCATAAAACAGTGCAGCCACTGTTCAAGATGTTTTCCTACACACTGTGCACTAGGGGCTTTGGAGTAACTACACCGACATTCCCCAAGAACTAAAACCCCTACTCTCAGGTAACGATGTCAGTGACGAGAAAATATTGAGACGTGATGAGAATAACGAGAGAGGAAAGGGAGACAACGACGGCTAGGCCACATGCCTCGTCAACACACGTCACATGCAAACAGCGCATAGTTAGGAGTAGACGCAGTACCAGACTCCAGTGGAAAAACCAGATTGACAACATACAACAACTGTCAGCCAAAATAGATGCACTCATTGTTCCAAGTAGTTAAGGGGTATATTCAGGATCTTCTGATGAAGTGGTGGAAAGTGAAATCTAAGTCTGAGACCACAAATGTATTTTCAATGCATAGACAGGTCTCAGTCAAATAGGTTTCGGTCCAATGTTTAGATTGGTTTTTAAATAACACAAATTCCACCTCTGTATTTATCATCCTGAATAAATAACATATTTTCAGGTGGAGCGTCAACATTTAGTTCTACCACTTGAGGGAGACATTCAGAGTTTTGCTGCTGCCTGTCATGCTGCTGCCCGTCCTGCTGCCTACATTTATCAGTTTCGAGCAACCCAAAAAAACAAATGACCACTGCTGCACATGCTGCCACTGTTTAGAAAATATTAGATTATACCATTTAGAACGAGCAGCCAGCTCATGAATAAACGAGTGCACCAGGGGGAACGCAACAAGCATGCAGATGCAATAAGTGAAAACACATGAACTAACTCGGGGTAGCTGTGTTACTTTTTATTTTATTGTGTTACTTTTAAAAATATATATTTAGTAAATATTTTCTTAGCTTTATTTCATCAACTGCGTTGTTGGTTTAGGGCTTGTAAGTAAGCATTTCACCTGTTGTATTCGGCTCATATGACAAATCAGATTTGTTTTGAGTTAACTTTAATTCTGAAATAACTTCCTATTTCCAAGTTAGTCAGATATTATACTGAACAAAAATATAAACACAACATGCAAACATTTCAAAGAGTTACAGTTCAAATAAGGAAATCAGTGAATTTAAATAAACTCATTAGACTCTAATCTATGGATTTCACATGACTAGGTAGGTGTGCAGCCATGGGTGGGCCTGGGAGGGCATAGGCTCACCGATTTGGGGGCCAGCCCCAGCCAATCAGAATGAGTTTTTCCTGACAAAAGGCTTTATTACAGACAGAAATGCTTCTCAGTTTCATTAGCTGTCCAGGTGGCTGGTTTCAGATGTTCCTGTAGGTGAAGAAGCCAGATTTGGAGTTCCTGGACTGGCTTGGTTACACTTGGTCTGCGGTTGTGAGGCCGGATGGATGTATTTTCTAAAACAACACTGGAGGCGGTTTATGATTTATATTTTTGTTCAGAAGAGTTTAGAAATACTTGAAATTGGTATGGGAGCTAACTACAGTAGCTAGTAAGCTACTAGCTAGCTATAGCTAGCCAGCTGCCTATCAAAAAGTAGATAACTGGTTCAATTGACCAAACTATTTCTCAATGTTTAAAAAAATGACTGATTTGATCATGCTTTGTGATACACCCGGGTTTATGTTATTTTAGGGCACACAACATGTCACCCTGTCACCTAGCTGCAGTAGAACCTGATTAACAACATGGAGGGAAACAATGAGCCACAGTCTTGTTGCTTTGTTGTCCTAGCAGGTCTGCCATGAAAATAATCTATCTAGTGTATCCATCTGTCCATCGACTCTTGTTGAATGTAGATGTCAGGTTTATCAGGTCCCAGGCTCCCACTGGTATGATTGTTTATTTACAACTTATATACAATTAGCATTTTGCTTTAGAGCAAATCTAGTCTCATGTGCAGAAGTAAGCCGTCTGGTGCGAGAGACTCATTGGGAGGGAGAGTAGGGCAGACCCAGAAGTTCTGACTGAACGTACATTTGAGCGCACCCAGGATGGTCCATTTACTTCGTGCTGTTGTAATTTATGCTATGAAATCCTTCAATTTCATTTTGGCAGTTCCCCCTCATAGCAAATAGCTAGCAAAACAATCAAAGCAATGTTCACTCAGCCTATGTGGCTTCGGAGGCGGAGTGCTGTTCCTGGCAGTCACTGAGGGGCAGAGTAGTGAGAAACTGAACAGCTCGTTTTGAACAATATATTTTTTAAACAGGAACATGTTCACACTGACCACACTTTTATAAGCATAAAAAAATAAACCATGAATTATATAATATATGTACAGTACCAGTCAAAAGTTTAGACATTATATTTACTATTTTCGACATTGTAGAGTAATAGTGAAGACGTTAAAACTATGAAATAACACGTATGGAATCATGTCGTAACCAAAAAAAGTGTTAAACAAATCAAAATAAATGCTATATTTGAGATTCTTCAAAGTAGCCACTCTTTCCCTTCATGACAGCGTTGCACACTCTTTGCATTCTCTCAACCAGCTTCACCTGGAAGGAGCTCCCACATATGCTGAGCACTTGTTGGCTGCTTTTCCTTCACTCTGCAATCCAACTCATCCCAAACCATCTCAATTGGATTGAGGCCGGGTGATTGTGGAGGCCAGGTCATCTGATGCAGCACTCCATCACTCTCCTTCTTGATCAAATAGCCCTTAAACAGCCTGGAGGTGTGTTGGGTCATTTTCCTGTTGAAAAACAAATTATAATCCCACTAAGCGCAAACCATATGGGATGGCGTATCGCTGCAGAATGCTGGGGTAGCCATGCTGGTTAAGTGTGCTTTAAATTCTAAATAAATCACAGACAGTGTCACCAGCAAAGCACCCCCCCGTCTCACAAAGACACAGCAGTTGTAAACAAAAATCTCAAATTTGGACTCATACAACCAAAGGACAGATTTCCACCGGTCTATTGTCCATTGCTGTGCTAATTGGCCCAAGCAAGTCTCTTCTTATTATTGGTGTCCGTTAGCAATGGATTCTTTGCAGCAATTCAACCATGAAGGTCTGATTCACACAGTCTTCTCTGAACAGTTGATGTTGAGATGTGTCTGTTATTTATTTATTTATTTGTGCTGCAATCTGAGGTGCAGTTTACTCTAATGAATGTATCCTCTGCAGCAGTGGTAACTCTGGGTCTTCCTTTCCTGTGGTGGTCCTCATGAGAGTCAGTTTCATAATAGCGCTTGATGGTTTTTGCGACTGCACTTGAAGAAAGTTTCATTGACTGACCTTAATGTCTTAAAATAATGATGGACTGTCGTTTCTCTTTGCTTATTAGAGCTGTTCTTGCAACAATATGGACTTGGTCTTTTACCAAATAGGTCTAGATTCTGTATACCACCCCTACCTTGCCACAACTAATTGGCTCCAATGTATTTAGAAGGAAATAAATTCCACAAATTAACTTTTAACAAGGCACACCTGTTAATTGAAATGCATTCCAGGTGACTACCTCATGAAGCTGGTTGAGAGAATGTCAAGAGTGTGCAAAGCTGTCATCAAGGCAAAAGGTGGCTACTTTGAAGAATCTCAAATATAAATATATATTTAGATTTGTTTAACACTTTTTTGGTTACTACATGATTCCATGTGTTATTTCATAGTTTTGATGTCTTCACTATTATTCTACAATGTAGAAAATAGTGAAAATAAAGAAAAACCCTTGAAGGTGTGTCCAAGCTTTTGACTGGTACTGTATATACTGTATACAGTTGAAGTCAGAAGTTTACATACACCTTAGCCAAATACATTTAAACTCAGTTTTCACAATTCCTGACATTTAATCCTAGTAAAAATTCCCTGTCTTAGGTCAGTTAAGATCACCACTTTATTTTAAGAATGTGAAATGTCAGAATAATAGTAGAGAGAATGATTTATTTCAGCTTTTATTTCTTTCATCACATTCCTAGTGGGTCAGAAGTTTACATAAACTCATAAACTTGTTTAACTTGGATCAAACATTTCAGGTAGCCTTCCACAAGCTTCCCACGATAAATTGGGTGAAATTTGGCCCATTCCTCCTGACAGAGCTGGGGTAACTGAATCAGGTTTGTAGGCCTCCTTGCTCGCACACACTTTTTATAAACAAAGGACATCAAAGACAACTGAAATCATAACAGCAATGCCAACTGTATATGTTTGTGTGCATGTCTGGCACTATTACATGTATTTGTGTGTTCTTGTTTGTGTTTATTTGATTGAGAGTGTGTGTATATGCATGTGTACAAACACCTGCACGGCATCAGCCTCTGACAAACCAGCATTAGTTGTAAAAACACTGTCCCCCAGACCAGTTCCCTGCCTCCTCCAGTTTTTATCCTTATATTGGGCAGACAGACCAGTTCCCTACCTCCTCCAGTTTTGATCCTTTATATTGGGCAGACAGACCAGTTCCCTGCCTCCTCCAGTTTTGATCCTTTATTTTGGGCAGACAGACCAGTTCCCTACCTCCTCCTGCTACCACCTGCCTCCTCCAGTTTTGATCCTTTATATTGGGCAGACAGACCAGTTCCCTACCTCCTCCCGCTACCACCTGCCTCCTCCAGTTTTGATCCTTTCTATTGGGCAGACAGACCAGTTCCCTACCTCCTCCCGCTACCACTTGCCCCCTCCAGTTTTGATCCTTTATATTGGGCAGACAGACCAGTTCCCTACCTCCTCCCGCTACCACCTGCCTCCTCCAGTTTTGATCCTTTATATTGGGCAGACAGACCAGTTCCATACCTCCTCCCGCTACCACCTGACTCCTCCAGTTTTGATCCTTTATATTGGGCAGACAGACCAGTTCCCTGCCTCCTCCCGCTACCACCTGCCTCCTCCAGTTTTGGGGTAATGCTATAATCAATTGGTTGTACTCTTGGATCTTCCTTTGTTCTTCCTTTGTAATTTGGCCTTCGCACTGATCTTTCTGTGCATTTGTTCATTTTGTATTTTTTATACTGTAGTATTTCGAAATAATTCCTTACCGTAATCTTCATTCAGTGGGAGAGGATGAGACGGAAAAGAGAACATCTGCCTAAAATAATTACCTTCCTCTTTTAAAATGTCATTCAGAGTATCATAGATGACTCCGAGTTTCTGCAAATTGTTTTTGTTAGTATTCCCGTATTGGAGATTCAGGAAGAATTTTGTGCATTTTTCTCCATATTCCATCCAGTTTGCTTTATTTTTGTAATAGATTACATTAGATCATTCTTGAATAAGTTCCTCAAGTTCTTTTTGTTTTTCCTCTAACTTATTTTGCATCTCTGTAGTATCGTTTTTATTGCTATCTACCTGTACTAATAGTTCATGGATTTCCCTTGTTAATCTTGTCTCTAGCCAGAAACGTTGTTTTATTATTGATGAATATTGAACTGAATGACCTCTGAAGGTACATTTTAAGGTCTCCCAAACAATAAGGGGATTTGCTGAATCTATATTATACTGGAATAATTCAGTTATAAATTATTTTGTTTTAGTTCAAAATAAATTGTCCTCCAGTAAACTGTGATTACATTTCCAATATCCCCGTCCACATGGAAATCCATAAGTTATGTGAATGTCAATTAGATGATGATCCGATCGTATTGTCTCCTATTCAAACTTTTAAAATCTTTGATGCAAGCGAGAAAGAGACAAGAAAGTATTCAAGACGACCAGCTTGATTAAGTCTCCTCCATGTATATCTCACTAGGTCGGGGTTTTTTAGTCTCCAAATATCCACTATTTCTAATGTGTCCATAATATTTGTGATTTCCTTAAGGGCACGGTGATGATAGTTTGTAGAGTGATTTCCTTAAGGGCACGGTGATGATAGTTTGTAGAGTGATTTCCTTAAGGGCACGGTGATGATAGTTTGTAGAGTGATTTCCTTAAGGGCACGGTGATGATAGTTTGTAGAGTGATTTCCTTAAGGGCACGGTGATGATAGTTTGTAAAGTGATTTCCTTAAGGGCACGGTGATGATAGTTTGTAGAGTGATTTCCTTAAGGGCACGGTGATGATAGTTTGTAGAGTGATTCCTTAAGGGCACGGTGATGATAGTTTGTAGAGTGATTACCTTAAGGGCACGGTGATGATAGTTTGTAGAGTGATTTCCTTAAGAGCACGGTGATGATAGTTTGTAGAGTGATTACCTTAAGGGCACGGTGATGATAGTTTGTAGAGTGATTACCTTAAGGGCACGGTGATGATAGTTTGTAGAGTGATTACCTTAAGGGCACGGTGATGATAGTTTGTAGAGTGATTACCTTAAGGGCACGGTGATGATAGTTTGTAGAGTGATTACCTTAAGGGCACAGTGATGATCGTTTGTAGAGTGATTCCCTTAAGGGCACAGTGATGATAGTTTGTAGAGTGATTACCTTAAGGGCACGGTGATGATAGTTTGTAGAGTGATTACCTTAAGGGCACAGTGATGATAGTTTGTAGAGTGATTACCTTAAGGGCACGGTGATGATAGTTTGTAGAGTGATTACCTTAAGAGCACGGTGATGATAGTTGGTAGAGTGATTTCCTAACGGTCCATTGATGTACTTAACAATGTGTTATAGTCTCCTGCCATAATGATTTAATCATTTGTTGCCTGTAAGTTCAATAAATTGGTCTAAATGTTTTCAAAGAAGTATGGACCATATAGATGAATGAGTCAGTGCACCTCATGCAGTCTTGCAAAATAACTTCCATCCCTGCAACCTCACAACCCTAAGTTGGATAAATAGAGAGAAAAGCAACAGTCACCGTGATTGAGAAACCTCAAGTGTCACGCCATTGGTCTAAGCCTTCCAACCAGTTTCCTGGACATCCTGTTGTGGTTTGTCAGAGACAAAGGAAGTGTATTAGAGTAGGTATTTATATTGCATTTAACAATGAGATTAGTCCTACATTACTTCCTTTTCATTGATGCTTGATTTCAAGTTGTTATTTTCTTATCCTGAAAGTCATTAAAGATTGTGAGCACAGAGTAGTGGAAAGAACTCTAACACATCTACTGTAAGTGCAGGTCTGTACGTTTATTTTGATTTATAGTATTAAAGTCACAAAATTATCATTTCAGTTTATGTTATTGCATGTCATGTCATACTCTATAAGATAAAAAGCAACATTAATAAATAAATAATCATAAATATTACTAAATACATTTCATAACAAGTATAAAGATTGTAAAAGTGAAATTTGTGTCAAGAAATGATCTTGGCAACAAAGTTACCTTTATCATAATGGATGTTTTAGAGTGTAAATGAAGTCACCTTTGTCATAATGGATGTTTTAGAGTGTAAATGAAGTCACCTTTGTCATAATGGAGTATCAAATAAGTCACCTTTTTCATAGTGGATGTTTTAGAGTGTCAATTAAGTCACCTTTGTCATAGTGGATGTTTTAGAGTGTCAATTAAGTCACCGTTGTCATAGTGGATGTTTTAGAGTGTCAATTAAGTCACCTTTGTCATAGTGGATGTTTTAGAGTGTGAATGCCTACAAACTAGAGTGAATGAATAGGTTAATATTTGATGGCCATCAGTATGGTAAAGATATACTATTGAGACACGTTCTTCTTCTTCTTCTGCTTTTCCCGCCTCCCCCTCTTGTTTCCCTTGTTGTTTAGTCTGAAAAATCACATCATATTGTAAAACGTGTTGTTCTGCAACGTCTTCTCAGAAATTAAATTCTTGAATTGATAAACAAAGGCGCATTTTCCAATTTCAATCCACTTACTGAATGTACTGAATGGAAAACCAAAATGAACCTAACCCTGGTAGTGTAGATGTAGCTCAATGTCTCCGTAATGAAACAGCAGGGTTTTTAACCCTCTACTCGGGTAGCTGTTTCACTATTTTGTTGTAGCCCTGAACTAGCACACCTGATTCAGTACTATTCAAGGGCTTGATGATTGGTTGACAGATTTAATCAGGTGTGTTAACTCTTCAATAGTTCAACTACATGGAACAGCTGGGGGTCCTCGAGGAGAGGTTCTGCTGAATACAGTAGACCAGAGAGTGTGGTACTGACCTGTACTCTGTCCAGTCGCTCCAGGGGGAGTCACAGAGGGCATCCTGGGCCCTGACACACACCGTCACCTTGGCCTTGACTGACCACTGGCTGCTCTCTGTGGTGTGAACCTGGGGGAACACAGAGGTTAAATTCATTAAGCACCAAATGGAGGAAAATGGCCTGACGCAGGGACTACATGAACTTGTCCAATAAGAAATGCTCCTTTTCGTTGCAAAACGTTTTGCTAAGGTGTGCTCTAATGAATTGAACCAGGGACCAGAGTGACCACGTCTATTAGTTGAAGTGTATGAGCCTATTAATACACGGGCTGGATCTCTTGGTGCAATGGCCCTCAAAAAGCTCCGGAGACAAGGGTTAGTAGGATGTACAGTATGTAGACAGTAGTCCTCACCTCTGTGTAGGGAGAATCACACGTGCACCCATTCTTGCACTTTCTGCCTTCGATCTCTTTGACCTGGAAGGAGAGGGGGAAGTAGGAGATGGGTCTGTTCCAGGAGACAGGATAGCTCCACTCTATAGTACTGCTGTTCACCTTCTTAATGGATACATTGTCTGGCTTCACTGGAGAGAGGGAGAGAGAGCATGTGCGCGAGTGAGAGAGAGAGAGAGAGAGAGGGAGGGTGAGGGAAGGAAGGAGAGGGAGAGAGGTGGGATAGATAATATTACCATTACTTCTACTAACACTGCACTATCAAACTAACTTTCAGTAGCATGTAAACCAACAAACTCTCAGCATTTAATCTTCTGATAGGCCTACGTATATGTGCAATATATTTGTATACTGATAAAAAATATGAACGCAACATGCAACAATTTCCAAGATTTTGCTGAGTAACAATTCATATAAGGAAATCAGTCAATTGAAATAAATGTATTAGGCCCTAATCACAATCCAGGCCCATCCACGTGGTCTGCAGTTGTGAGGTAGGTTTGACGTACTGCCAAATTCTCTACTACGACGGTGGAGGCAGCTAGACAAATGAACATTACATTTTCTGGCAAGAGCGCTTGTGGACATTCCGGCAGGCAGCATGCCAATTGCACACTTCCTCAAAACCTGAGACATCTGTGGCGTTGTGTTGTGTGAAAAAACAGCATATTTTAGAGTGGCCTTATATAGTCCCCAGCACAAGGTGCACCTGTGTAATGCTCATGCTGTTTAATAAGCTTCCTGATATGCCACACCTGTCAGGTGGATGGATTATTTTGGCGAAGGACAAATGCTCACCAGTAGGGATGTAAACAAATTTGTGAACAGAATTTGAGAGAAATACGTTTTTTGTGCATCTGGAAAATTTCAGGGATTTTTACACTTCACATGTTGCGTTTATATTTTTATTCAGTGTATATAGAGGCGGTGACGAAGACTTTAGTAGTGCGTCTCTGCACTAGTGCTCTACAAACTCCTGCCATTTTAGAGAGCTTTGTTTCTGCATTCTAAATGTTTGCTACGGGATAAACAGGTTTACCAGCTCCAAAGCTTTTTATTTTCAGAGACCACTTACATTGTGAAGTTTGTAAATATAATTGTTTTATTAGTTGGTAAATATAGTGAAGTGCACACCTAGACCATTATTGTCACCTTTAAGTAGCCTAAAATACAACTTGTGCACCTGATCCTGCCAGCCTCTTGCAGCATGTCTGCCCTTATGACTGTAACAAGGACCCCTTTTAACACTCACCTATGTCTGATAAGTAGAAGTGTTGTGTGTGTGTGTCTCTCTCTCTGTGTGTGTCCTCACCTATGTCTGATAAGTAGAAGTGTTGTGTGTGTGTGTCTCTCTCTCTGTGTGTGTCCTCACCTATGTCTGATAAGTAGAAGTGTGTGTGTGTGTGTGTGTGTGTGTGTGTGTGTCTCTCTGTGTGTGTGTGTGTGTGTGTGTGTGTGTGTGTGTGTGTGTGTGTGTGTGTGTGTGTGTGTGTGCGCGTGTGTGTGTCTCTCTCTCTGTGTGTGTGTGTGTGTGTGTGTGTGTGTGTGTGTGTGTGTGTGTGTGTGCGTGTCCTCACCTATCTCTGATATGTAGAAGCATTTGGAGTATTCCTCCAGCAGGTAGTTAGTCCTCATGTAGATGGTCAGGGTGATCCGGTCAGTCTCCTCAGCATAGGGACAATACTGTCTGTCCACACAGGACACCCCCAGTCCACTACTGTTCACAGAACACATGATGTCACTCTGGCCAGACGAAGAGGAACATGTCCACTGGCGTCCACTGGCGTCCACAGAACAGCTGATGTTCTCCGCATCAGACAGGCCACTATAGAAAAGCCAAGAAATGGATGAATAAAAGTAGAGTAACATTGCAGTTGTCCATTCAGTAATATTTGACATTGCAGTTGTCCATTCAGTAATATTTTACATTGCAGTAGTCCATTCAGTAATATTTCATTTGAAGTCAAGTCAATACTGTAAGTTATTATGCACAGGTTATAGTCTATATAGCACTATAGCACTATACAATAGTCACATGTTATAGACTATACAGCACTATAGCACTATACAATAGTCACATGTTATAGGCTATACAGCACTATAGCACTATACAATAGTCACATGTTATAGACTATACAGCACTATAGCACTATACAATAGTCACATGTTATAGGCTATACAGCACTATAGCACTATACAATAGTCACATGTTATAGACTATACAGCACTATAGCACTATACAATAGTCACATGTTATAGACTATAACAGCACTATAGCACTATACAATAGAGTCACATGTTATAGTCTATACAGCACTATAGCACTATACAACAGTCAGACCCATAGAATGTTTACACTCTTAGAAAAAAGGGTTCCAAACGGGTTCTGTGAGGAGGAAGAGGGTTCTACCAAGAACCACTTCAATCAGAAGAACCCTTTTTGGAAGACAGGAGTTCTTTGTAAGACAAAGTGTTCTACCTAGACCATTTAACATCCTAAGAACCATTTTTGTAAGAAAGGATTTCTTGATGATTCTTCAGAAGGCAAGAATGATTCTACATAGAACCATATATAATATTTCCCAGCATGCTCTCTTACAGGGAGAGAATTATTAATATTTTGTTGTATTTGACACCCTTTTCTCCTCAATTTCGATCTTGTCTCATCGCCGCAAGTCCCCAACGGGCTCGGGAGGTGACAGTCGAGTCATGCGTCCTCCGAAACATGAAGCATCAAACCAAGCTTCCTAACAGCCACCCGCTTAACCCGGAAGCTGCACCAATGTGTCGGAGGAAACACAGTTCAACTGACGACCGAGGTCGGGTTGCAGGCGCCCGGCCCGCCACAAGGAGTCGCTACAGCGCGATGAGCCAAAGACAACCCCCCTCCCCCCGGCCAAACTCTCCCCTAACCCGGACGACGCTGGGCTGATTGTGCACCGCTTTATGTGACTCCCGATCACGGCCGGCCGTGTTACAGCCCGGGATCAAACGTGGGTCTGTGGTGACGCCTCTAGCTCTGCGATGCAGTGCCTTAGACCGCTGCGCCACTCAGGGGGCTGCAGGGAGATTTACTTAATTGTTTGTTTTACTGATATATCTGTGTTTTTGCATGTTCTATACATTGATTGATTGATTAATTTTATGCTACATAAAGATAAATAACATACAGTTTTATAAACGTATCCAATCTGTTAGTTATTGGATTTATTGCACCTGTTACTGAGATGGTTGTTCCAGTATAGATGATTGAGCTAGACTCAGAATTCAATCTTCTCTACCCTGGCAGTTATTCTGAATGCAGGTAGCAAGTGATAACATATTCCACTTGTTGGATATTCTAGCTCTGGCTGGATTTCAATAAGAGTTTAAAGTCAATAAGACTTTGCAAGCCAGCATAATGTGATTTGCAGTCCTGATGTGGCCTGTGAACCAGGAGCTTCCAAACACCACTTTGTTAGGCTATAACTAGGCGATCAAAGACAGGCCTTATGATATATGTAATTTAATAATAAAATTATAAAGGCTGGTGGAACCATTCATAAAGGGTTCTAGGAAGAACCCTTCATAGATAAAAGGGTTATCGGTAGAACACATTACAGAAGGTTCTTGGCAGAACCCTTCAGAGGGTTCTAGGTAGAACCATGGTATATTATACAGGGGGTTCTCTACATAGAGGGTTTTAGATAGAAACCTCTGCAAAGGGTTCTATCCAGAACCAAAAATGGTTCAAATGGAAGAACCCTGCATGGTTCTACTTCTACTTTCCAATAGTGTAGTAGTAATACATAGAAAAGGTTGGTGGTGATAGTACCGTGCCACTTTGACAAACATAACAGTCCCAAAACGTGTAGGGGTGAATTTCCAGGAGCAGTGGAACTCTCCTTGGTAGTTCCGTGTTGAACATTTCATAAAGCCTTAGAACAGAAACAAACAAACAGAAGAGAGACAGAAGATGTCATGTTAGAATTGGATAATGAATAGGAAAAACAATATTTTACTTGATTTCGGATGACAGACAGACATCCTGTATACCTGTTCTGGTGGATCCTTCTAGAATGCGTTTCTCTTCGTCCAGGTGTTTGACCAGCACCGTAGTATTCTTCAGGAGGGTTCTATCCAGGCTGTGACATGTAAAGATCCCCCCTCCAGTTCTCTCTTCCAGGTTGACAAGGAAGCTGTTCCCCTTCTTCTTCTCCTCTTCATCCATCATCCATATGATCTCCTCATCCTCCTCTCCATCTCTCCGCCACACCCAGTCATTGTCTCTCCTCCAACCCTCCTCCTCTCGGTTGAAGGAACCCAGGCAGGTTAGAGGATGCTGAACCAGTGAGCCGTCTACGTTCACCACAACAACTGGTGACAACACACACATCAATCAACACCAACATATAGAGTCAGGTCAAACATTATTGCCACGCTTGATAAAGATGAGCAAAAAATACTGTTTAAAATATATCATAAAAATACTGTATAAAATATATCATAAAAATACTGAACTATATTGTATGCTCAAATTATTTTGAGAATCATATTATTTTATACTAATACAATTGCTCAGAGATCTTGTGTAACAAGCATCATTTTTTTTATTTTTAAGATTGTTAAAAATGATTGGGAACCCTGTTGTCAATACTTTTCAATACCTCCCCTTTCAAGGATAATGGCACTGAGCCTCTTTCTAAATTGACCACAAAATCAAGACTTTGCAATGGCCTTCTCAGTCTTCTGACTTGAACCCCATCAGAAACCTGTGGTTTGAATTGAAGAGGCCAGCCCATAAGAGCAGACAAAGGATATCAAGGATCTGGACAGGTTCTGTATGGAGGAATGGAAAGGTCTAGTATCCTTTCTAATGTGTTTTCCAATCTCAAAACATTTTAGAAAAAAGCTCAGTGCCCGTTAGTTATCCTGTTAAAAACACGGGTGCCAATAATTTTGATCAATAGCTTTTTGAGAGAAAAAAATCATATTTGTTGAACAAAATCTCTTTCTCTGACTAATTGTATAAAATAATATAATTATTCCATCTGTTTGAGCGTACAAGATACAGTAGTTCAGCATTTGTATTATGTATTTTATACAATATTTTTTGCTCAACTTTTTCAAGGGTGCCAATAATTTGGGATCTGACTGTAGCTCATCAACACAAACATATAAAGGTCCTCAACTGTATATAGCCTTATAATGAACTGACATACACATAGCTTTACACTCCGGACTGGGAAAACAAAAATAGAACTACAGTAAGTTATCTTTATAGACAGTGCCTTTAGAAGTATTAATTACCCCTTGACTTTTTCCACATTTTGTTGTGTTACAGTCTGAATTTAAAACGGATTAAATTGAGATTTTGTGTAACTGGCCTACACACAATACCCTATAATATAAAAGTAGAATTTTGTTTTTAGAACATTTTACAACTTAATTCAAATGTAAAAGCTGAAATGTCTTGGGTCAGTAAGTATTCAATCCCTTTGTTATGGCAAGCCTAAATAAAGAAACGGAAGTGAGCTAAGTACAGGCAAAATACTAGCGGAAAACCTGATTCATTCTGCTTTTCAAAAGACACTGGGTGACAAATTGACCTTTCAGCAGGAGTTGCTTACCAAGATTATATAGAATGTTCCTGAGTGGCCTAGTTACAGTTTTGAATTAAATCGGCTTGAAAATCTATGGAAAGACTTGAAAATGGCTGTCTAACAGTGATCAACAACCAACTTGACAGAGCTTGAAGAATTCTTTAAAGGATAATGTGCAAATATTGTACAATCCAGGTGTGCAAAACTCTTAGAGACTTACACAGAAAAATTCACATTTGTAATCCTTTCCAAAGGTGATTATAACAAGTATTGACTCAAGGTGTGAATACTTATGTATAATATGTGGTATTGTGTGTGGAATCAGTCAAGGGGTATGAATACTTTCTGAAAGCACTATACCAGAGTGGAAACACATATACGTTGCTTAATAATGAGATGACAACATACTGACAAGTGTACAGGCAGACATTATTGTGACAAACTGTACTGATCTAACAGATGACAGTAATATACATGTACTGATCAGAGATGATGATTTCCTACCATTGGGTAGAAGATTCCAGCTGCTCTGAGTGAACTTGGGGCGTTGGCTTTGTGCCTGGTGTAGGATTAGAATGCCTAGTAAAGTAGGCAGGATGCTTAGTAAAGTAAACCTCATCTACGTGGGAGACAGAGTATGAGGCAGGGAGAGAGAGAGAATCATGTTTAGTCAAATCACTTTAAATATAAAAATCTAAGATTCTACCCATGCAAGTGTTCATAATGAATAGAATATGATGTACAAAATGAATAATTGATCTGCATAATAAATTCATAGGCCAACAAGTTAATTTAAACGTAAATTGTTCATACCTTTAGACAGCAATCAAACATCTTCTGATCAACACGTCCTCTGAATAACGCTGAAGTCTAAACAGTGGCTTTTTAATATGTGTCAATGACGATGACATTTAGCATCCAATAGAATTCCCCCGTTGAGAAAAGTACAGACAGACAGAACGAGGAACTCAACCACTTTCTAATCGAACCTAAATAAGGCATGGTCATAGAGGACTGTTCAGGCATGGCCTAGCTTTATTTTTCTTACTTCCATATGCTGCGTACACATCCCAAGACTTTCATGTATTCTTTGAAAGGTTTTTATTAGTTGCCAACAGTATTTCTTAGTATAATCTGGATCTTGTAGCCTCAACCATCCCCTTTCAAAATCAATCTCTTCACTTTGATTGCAGTTATTATCCTTCTTATCCATAACGTTATAAATGTAAGCATGGTATGTAATTGCACAGTAAACGGCAGTGAAATGAAAATGGTTTCATATAAGCCTTTACTAGTTTTATGTTACTATTCTGTAATACTTGGGCAATGGGCTACAGATGATGTGACCGAGTAGGGACTGAGGAAGTGATGTAACGCAGGTGAGCGAGAAACACGTCTTTTACTTTCACTTCCTTTGAGACGTGTTTGTCTGTGATGATGGACCTTTGCAGGTATGTGAAAGGTAGTGAGGTAATGAGGTAATGTAGCTAACATTGGAATTCCCTGACAGTGTGCAGTACAGTTTTAGACCTACGAATTAGTCAAGTGAATTGCTGTCTTTTCAGTGTAGTGACATAAATGCACCGGTTTTATGGAAAAGATTGGTAAGTTGTCATATACTGTCAACATAGTATGTAATGATCACTCAATTAAAACGCTAATAAATTAGTTAGAATGTAGAATCTGTAATAGAACACTCAATTCCATGGTGAACCATTGTGATGTCAGTGTCAGGTAGAGCTGAGAAGGACAGCCGTTCTGCACTGGTCAGTCAGTGTCAGGTAGAGCTGAGAAGGACAGCAGTTCTACAGTGGTCAGTCAGTGTCAGGTAGAGCTGAGAAGGACAGCAGTTCTATAGTGGTCAGTCAGTGTCAGGTAGAGCTGAGTAGGACAGCAGTTCTGCAGGGGTCAGTCAGTGTCAGGTAGAGCTGAGAAGGACAGCAGTTCTGCAGGGGTCAGTCAGTGTCAGGTAGAGCTGAGAAGGACAGCAGTTCTGCAGTGGTCAGTCAGTGTCAGGTAGAGCTGAGAAGGACAGCAGTTCTGCAGTGGTCAGTCAGTGTCAGGTAGAGCTGAGAAGGACAGCAGTTCTGCAGTGGTCAGTCAGTGTCAGGTAGAGCCTAGAAGGACAGCAGTTCTGCAGTGGTCAGTCAGTGTCAGGTAGAGCTGAGAAGGACAGCAGTTCTGCAGTGGTCAGTCAGTGTCAGGTAGAGCCTAGAAGGACAGCAGTTCTGCAGTGGTGAGTCAGTGTCAGGTAGAGCTGAGTAGGACAGCAGTTCTGCAGGGGTCAGTCAGTGTCAGGTAGAGCTGAGAAGGACAGCAGTTCTGCAGTGGTCAGTCAGTGTCAGGTAGAGCTGAGTAGGGGTCAGTCAGTGTCAGGTAGAGCTGAGAAGGACAGCAGTTCTACAGTGGTCAGTCAGTGTCAGGTAGAGCTGAGTAGGGGTCAGTCAGTGTCAGGTAGAGCTGAGTAGGACAGCAGTTCTACAGTGGTCAGTCAGTGTCAGGTAGAGCTGAGAAGGGGTCAGTCAGTGTCAGGTAGAGCTGAGAAGGACAGCAGTTCTACAGTGGTCAGTCAGTGTCAGGTAGAGCTGAGGAGGACAGCAGTTCTACAGTGGTCAGTCAGTGTCAGGTAGAGCTGAGAAGGACAGCAGTTCTACAGTGGTCAGTCAGTGTCAGGTAGAGCTGAGTAGGACAGCAGTTCTACAGTGGTCAGTCAGTGTCAGGTAGAGCTGAGAAGGACAGCAGTTCTACAGTGGTCAGTCAGTGTCAGGTAGAGCTGAGAAGGACAGCAGTTCTACAGTGGTCAGTCAGTGTCAGGTAGAGCTGAGTAGGACAGCAGTTCTACAGTGGTCAGTCAGTGTCAGGTAGAGCTGAGTAGGGGTCAGTCAGTGTCAGGTAGAGCTGAGTAGGGGTCAGTCAGTGTCAGGTAGAGCTGAGTAGGGGTCAGTCAGTGTCAGGTAGAGCTGAGTAGGGGTCAGTCAGTGTCAGGTAGAGCTGAGTAGGGGTCAGTCAGTGTCAGGTAGAGCTGAGTAGTGGTCAGTCAGTGTCAGGTAGAGCTGAGTAGGGGTCAGTCAGTGTCAGGTAGAGCTGAGTAGGGGTCAGTCAGTGTCAGGTAGAGCTGAGTAGGGGTCAGTCAGTGTCAGGTAGAGCTGAGTAGTGGTCAGTCAGTATCAGGTAGAGCTAAGTAGTGGTCAGTCAGTGTCAGGTAGAGCTGAGTAGGGGTCAGTCAGTGTCAGGTAGAGCTGAGTAGTGGTCAGTCAGTGTCCGGTTAGAGCTGAGTAGTGGTCAGTCAGTGTCAGGTAGAGCTGAGTAGGGGTCAGTCAGTGTCAGGTAGAGCTGAGTAGGGGTCAGTCAGTGTCAGGTAGAGCTGAGTGGGGGTCAGTCAGTGTCAGGTAGAGCTGAGTAGGGGTCAGTCAGTGTCAGGTAGAGCTGAGTAGGGGTCAGTCAGTGAGCCAAAATGAAGCTAAAGAAAGGAGCTGTTTTACAGTTTTTTTCAATTGCTAAAAAGCATTGGTCAACTGAAGCCACTTTTTCAAAACCCTTCATACAGTCTGCATTACCAACATGCATCTTGGCCAAACAGTTCATCTCACCTCCAAAACTCACTCAAACCACCAAAAACACTTCACACAGTCTGCATTACCAACATGCATCTTGGCCAAACAGTTCATCTCACCTCCAAAACTCACTCAAACCACCAAAACACTTCATACAGTCTGCATTACCAACATGCATCTTGGCCAAACAGTTCATCTCACCTCCAAAACTCACTCAAACCACCAAAAACCCTTCACACATGTTTCAAAATAAGCTTGTTTGACCATAACACGGGCCACAAATCTCACTCAGAAAGCATACATTGTCTCTCATAACACACTGACCTAAAAAACACTATCAGGGAGCAGTACATAAATTATGAACTAAATAAATCAGTATTTCATTATAGAAAAATAATAACAACTTTTCACTTTATTGACTGTACTAAAGTATATGTAACAAGAATGAACCAGAACTGCAGCAATTTGCTTCAATAGGATTTTTCTAAATCTTTGCATATAGTAATTTACTTGTGAAAAATAAAAAGTTGCAACAAAAAGATCATTCCTGAAATTCCAGGGCTGCAATAAAAATTACAACAAAACCATCGACAACATGTGTAGTATAACACTCATACTGTACAGTACTGTGAGGGTTCTAGTTCTCCTCAACATGTATAGTATAACACTCATACTGTACAGTACTGTGAGGGTTCTAGTTCTCCTCAACATGTGTAGTATAACACTCATACTGTACAGTACTGTGAGGGTTCTAGTTCTCCTCAACATGTATAGTATAACACTCATACTGTACAGTACTGTGAGGGCTCTAGTTCTCATCAACATGTATAGTATAACACTCATACTGTACAGTACTGTGAGGGTTATAGTTCTCATCAACATGTATAATATAACACTCATACTGTACAGTACTGTGAGGGTTCTAGTTCTCATCAACATGTGTAGTATAACACTCATACTGTACAGTACTGTGAGGGTTATAGTTCTCATCAACATGTATAATATAACACTCATACTGTACAGTACTGTGAGGGTTATAGTTCTCATCAACATGTATAATATAACACTCATACTGTACAGTACTGTGAGGGTTATAGTTCTCATCAACATGTATAATATAACACTCATACTGTACAGTACTGTGAGGGTTCTAGTTCTCATCAACATGTGTAGTATAATCACTCATACTGTACAGTACTGTGAGGGTTCTAGTTCTCATCAACATGTATAATATAACACTCATACTGTACAGTACTGTGAGGGTTATAGTTCTCATCAACATGTATCATATAACACTCATACTGTACAGTACTGTGAGGATTCTAGTTCTCATCAACATGTATAATATAACACTCATACTGTACAGTACTGTGAGGGTTATAGTTCTCATCAACATGTATAGTATAACACTCATACTGTACAGTACTGTGAGGGTTATAGTTCTCATCAACATGTATAATATAACACTCATACTGTACAGTACTGTGAGGGTTCTAGTTCTCATCAACATGTATAATATAACACTCATACTGTACAGTACTGTGAGGATTCTAGTTCTCATCAACATGTGTAGTATAACACTCATACTGTACAGTACTGTGAGGGCTCTAGTTCTCATCAACATGTATAGTATAACACTCATACTGTACAGTACTGTGAGGGCTCTAGTTCTCATCAACATGTATAGTATAACACTCATACTGTACAGTACTGTGAGGGTTCTAGTTCTCATCAACATGTATAATATAACACTCATACTGTACAGTACTGTGAGGGTTCTAGTTCTCATCAACATGTGTAGTATAACACTCATACTGTACAGTACTGTGAGGGTTATAGTTCTCATCAACATGTATAATATAACACTCATACTGTACAGTACTGTGAGGGTTCTAGTTCTCATCAACATGTGTAGTATAACACTCATACTGTACAGTACTGTGAGGGTTCTAGTTCTCATCAACATGTGTAGTATAACACTCATACTGTACAGTACTGTGAGGGTTCTAGTTCTCATCAACATGTGTAGTATAACACTCATACTGTACAGTACTGTGAGGGTTATAGTTCTCATCAACATGTATAATATAACACTCATACTGTACAGTACTGTGAGGGTTCTAGTTCTCATCAACATGTATAATATAACACTCATACTGTACAGTACTGTGAGGGTTATAGTTCTCATCAACATGTATAATATAACACTCATACTGTACAGTACTGTGAGGGTTATAGTTCTCATCAACATGTATAGTATAACACTCATACTGTACAGTACTGTGAGGGTTCTAGTTCTCATCAACATGTATAGTATAACACTCATACTGTACAGTACTGTGAGGGTTATAGTTCTCATCAACATGTATAATATAACACTCATACTGTACAGTACTGTGAGGGTTATAGTTCTCATCAACATGTATAGTATAACACTCATACTGTACAGTACTGTGAGGGTTCTAGTTCTCATCAACATGTATAATATAACACTCATACTGTACAGTACTGTGAGGGTTATAGTTCTCATCAACATGTATAGTATAACACTCATACTGTACAGTACTGTGAGGGTTCTAGTTCTCATCAATATGTATAATATAATCACTCAAACTGTACAGTACTGTGAGGGTTCTAGTTCTCATCAACTCATCAACATGTATAGTATAATCACTCATACTGAACGGTACTGTGAGGGTTCTAGTTCTCTTCAACATGTGTAGTATAACACTCATACTGTGCAGTACTGTGAGGGTTCTAGTTCTCCCTCTCTCCTGCATTTATCCACACGTTCCCATCAACATCACATCTCATGTCTTCTCTGGTGATACATCTTGTTCAGTGTCTTCTGGGATGTCTAATCCAACCCTGCCACTCTTTTTCCCCCACCAACCTGTCTTCCTTGATCCAAGTTTCCAAACTAAATCATTCCCGAAGCTGTCCTTTATTTGTCTGTTTGGTAACGAGACTAAAAACAGGACACTTGGGTAGGCTTTCAGCTGAAATTGCATTCGCTGTGTTTAGAATGATTCAATATTCTGCTGAGATTTTCTTTTTGTTTCAATCTGGTTACTGCAGAAATGCACAACATTTGCCATCATTCTGTTTTGAATGTGTTTAACAGTTTTGTAAACAGTGTGTTAGCATTTGAAAACGTGCTGCAAAAATATAATTTAGCAGGTGGTGGAGTATGAATGAGAAAAGAGTTTATTGATTTCGGAGAATGTGGTCATTGAATGCATTTTGTGTGAAAGCAATGAAAAATGATTCACAGTTTGGTTCACATACACTGTTTCGCTGACTGTGTGAAGAGTTTTGACAATGTGACTTCAGTTTTAACCAACGCATGTTAGCAATTGGAAACAACTGTAAATTATCTGGACTTTGACAGTGTCTACCATCGTCTCTCCCTGCGCAACGCCTAAATACCGTCAGATTACTTCAGACTACTGGATGTCCACAACAGGAACACTTTGAATGGTAGATTGTGGATTTATGTCTAAGTATTCCCATTCGTGTACTTAGAAGTGTGTGGGTAATGTGGAGGCAGTAACATGACAAAACAGCATTGGTGAAAAGGTAGATAGGTTTGTCAGTGTATTCATAGACATCCAGGCCGTTTGTGTCCTCCTGTACGTGTCTGGGTGTAGCTCATGTTTGTTTTTAAAACATTTTCCCACAAACTTCATTAAAGATGAGTGTCGGAAGCAACAAACAGTAGTCTATTTTCCCATGTCTCTTCTTCTTGCAGACATCCAGTTCTACCACTTCATGCACCATGTGACACCATGTGACAGGAGATCATAATGACCTTTGACCTGCTAGACTGGAACGCCAGCGGAGAGATCGGCTCAGTTCTACATGTTGGTCTGCATCCTGCTCTGCAGCGAGTTAGTGTTCCTCTCTCTCCCTCTGTGTGTGTGTGTGTGTGTGTGTGTGTGTGTGTATCAGAACCATGTGGTCAGGAGAATAGAGCATGTATATCAGAACCGTTCGGTCAGGAGAATAGAGCATGTATATCAGAACCATGTGGTCAGGAGAATAGAGCATGTATATCAGAACCGTGTGGTCAGGAGAATAGAGCATGTATATCAGAACTGTTCGGTCAGGAGAATAGAGCATGTATATCAGAACCATGTGGTCAGGAGAATAGAGCATGTATATCAGAACCGTTCGGTCAGGAGAATAGAGCATGTATATCAGAACCATGTGGTCAGGAGAATAGAGCATGTATATCAGAACCATGTGGTCAGGAGAATAGAGCATGTATATCAGAACCATGTGGTCAGGAGAATAGAGCATGTATATCAGAACCGTTCGGTCAGGAGAATAGAGCTTGTATATCAGAACCATGTGGTCAGGAGAATAGAGCATGTATATCAGAACCGTTCGGTCAGGAGAATAGAGCTTGTATATCAGAACCATGTGGTCAGGAGAATAGAGCATGTATATCAGAACCGTGTGGTCAGGAGAATAGAGCATGTATATCAGAACCATGTGGTCAGGAGAATAGAGCATGTATATCAGAACAATGTGGTCAGGAGAATAGAACATGTATATCAGAACCGTGTGGTCAGGAGAATAGAGCATGTATATCAGAACCGTGTGGTCAGGAGAATAGAGCATGTATATCAGAACCGTGTGGTCAGGAGAATAGAGCATGTATATCAGAACCATGTGGTCAGGAGAATAGAGCTTGTATATCAGAACCATGTGGTCAGGAGAATAGAGCATGTATATCAGAACCGTGTGGTCAGGAGAATAGAGCATGTATATCAGAACCATGTGGTCAGGAGAATAGAGCATGTATATCAGAACCATGTGGTCAGGAGAATAGAGCTTGTATATCAGAACCGTTCGGTCAGGAGAATAGAGCATGTATATCAGAACCATGCAGTCAGGAGAATAGAACATGTATATCAGAACCATGTGGTCAGGAGAATAGAGCATGTATATCAGAACCGTTCGGTCAGGAGAATAGAGCATGTATATCAGAACCGTTCGGTCAGGAGAATAGAGCATGTATATCAGAACCATGTGGTCAGGAGAATAGAGCATGTATATCAGAACCATGTGGTCAGGAGAATAGAGCATGTATATCAGAACCATGTGGTCAGGAGAATAGAGCATGTATATCAGAACCATGTGGTCAGGAGAATAGAGCATGTATATCAGAACCATGTGGTCAGGAGAATAGAGCATGTATATCAGAACCATGTGGTCAGGAGAATAGAGCATGTATATCAGAACCGTTCGGTCAGGAGAATAGAGCATGTATATCAGAACCATGTGGTCAGGAGAATAGAGCATGTATATCAGAACCATGTGGTCAGGAGAATAGAGCATGTATATCAGAACCGTTCGGTCAGGAGAATAGAGCATGTATATCAGAACCGTTCGGTCAGGAGAATAGAGCATGTATATCAGAACCGTTCGGTCAGGAGAGTAGAGCATGTATATCAGAACCATGTGGTCAGGAGAATAGAGCATGTATATCAGAACCATGTGGTCAGGAGAATAGAGCATGTATATCAGAACCGTTCGGTCAGGAGAATAGAGCATATATATCAGAACCATGTGGTAAGGAGAATAGAGCATGTATATCAGAACCATGTGGTCAGGAGAATAGAGCATGTATATCAGAACCATGTGGTCAGGAGAATAGAGCATGTATATCAGAACCATGTGGTCAGGAGAATAGAGCATGTATATCAGAACCGTGTGGTCAGGAGAATAGAGCATGTATATCAGAACCATGTGGTCAGGAGAATAGAACATGTATATCAGAACCATGTGGTCAGGAGAATAGAGCATGTATATCAGAACCATGTGGTCAGGAGAATAGAGCATGTATATCAGAACCATGTGGTCAGGAGAATAGAGCATGTATATCAGAACCATGTGGTCAGGAGAATAGAGCATGTATATCAGAACCATGTGGTCAGGAGAATAGAGCATGTATATCAGAACCATGTGGTCAGGAGAATAGAGCATGTATATCAGAACCATGTGGTCAGGAGAATAGAGCATGTATATCAGAACCAAGTGGTCAGGAGAATAGAGCATGTATATCAGAACCATGTGGTCAGGAGAATAGAGCATATATATCAGAACCATGTGGTCAGGAGAATAGAGCATGTATATCAGAACCGTTCGGTCAGGAGAATAGAGCATGTATATCAGAACCATGTGGTCAGGAGAATAGAGCATGTATATCAGAACCGTGTGGTCAGGAGAATAGAGCATGTATATCAGAACCATGTGTTCAGGAGAATAGAGCATGTATATCAGAACCATGTGGTCAGGAGAATAGAGCATGTACATCAGAACCGTTCGGTCAGGAGAATAGAGCATGTATATCAGAACCATGTGGTCAGGAGAATAGAGCATGTATATCAGAACCATGTGGTCAGGAGAATAGAGCATGTATATCAGAACCGTGTGGTCAGGAGAATAGAGCATGTATATCAGAACCATGTGGTCAGGAGAATAGAGCATGTATATCAGAACCATGTGGTCAGGAGAATAGAGCATGTTTATCAGAACCGTTCGGTCAGGAGAATAGAGCATGTATATCAGAACCGTTCGGTCAGGAGACTAGAGCATGTATATCAGAACCATGTGGTCAGGAGAATAGAGCATGTATATCAGAACCATGTGGTCAGGAGAATAGAGCATGTATATCAGAACCATGTGGTCAGGAGAATAGAGCATGTATATCAGAACCATGTGGTCAGGAGAATAGAGCATGTATATCAGAACCATGTGGTCAGGAGAATAGAGCATGTATATCAGAACCATGTGGTCAGGAGAATAGAGCATGTATATCAGAACCATGTGGTCAGGAGAATAGAGCATGTATATCAATACCGTTCGGTCAGGAGAATAGAGCATGTATATCAGAACCATGTGGTCAGGAGAATAGAGCATGTATATCAGAACCATGTGGTCAGGAGAATAGAGCATGTATATCAGAACCGTGTGGTCAGGAGAATAGAGCATGTATATCAGAACCATGTGGTCAGGAGAATAGAGCATGTATATCAGAACCATGTGGTCAGGAGAATAGAGCATGTATATCAGAACCGTGTGGTCAGGAGAATAGAGCATGTATATCAGAACCATGTGGTCAGGAGAATAGAGCATGTATATCAGAACCATGTGGTCAGGAGAATAGAGCATGTATATCAGAACCATGTGGTCAGGAGAATAGAGCATGTACATCAGAACCATGTGGTCAGGAGAATAGAGCATGTATATCAGAACCGTTCGGTCAGTAGAATAGAGCATGTATATCAGAACCGTTCGGTCAGGAGAATAGAGCATGTATATCAGAACCATGTGGTCAGGAGAATAGAGCATGTATATCAGAACCATGTGGTCAGGAGAATAGAGCATGTATATCAGAACCATGTGGTCAGGAGAATAGAGCATGTATATCAGAACCATGTGGTCAGGAGAATAGAGCATGTATATCAGAACCGTTCGGTCAGGAGAATAGAGCATGTACATCAGAACCATGTGGTCAGGAGAATAGAGCATGTATATCAGAACCGTTCGGTCAGTAGAATAGAGCATGTATATCAGAACCGTTCGGTCAGGAGAATAGAGCATGTATATCAGAACCATGTGGTCAGGAGAATAGAGCATGTATATCAGAACCATGTGGTCAGGAGAATAGAGCATGTATATCAGAACCATGTGGTCAGGAGAATAGAGCATGTATATCAGAACCATGTGGTCAGGAGAATAGAGCATGTATATCAGAACCGTTCGGTCAGGAGAATAGAGCATGTATATCAGAACCATGTGGTCAGGAGAATAGAGCATGTATATCAGAAACGTGTGGTCAGGAGAATAGAGCATGTATATCAGAACCATGTGGTCAGGAGAATAGAGCATGTATATCAGAACCATGCAGTCAGGAGAATAGAACATGTATATCAGAACAATGTGGTCAGGAGAATACAGCATGTATATCAGAACCGTGCGGTCAGGAGAATAGAGCATGTATATCAGAACCATGTGGTCAGGAGAATAGAGCTTGTATATCAGAACCATGTGGTCAGGAGAATAGAGCATGTATATCAGAACCATGTGGTCAGGAGAATAGAGCATGTATATCAGAACCATGTGGTCAGGAGAATAGAGCATGTATATCAGAACCGTTCGGTCAGGAGAATAGAGCATGTATATCAGAACCATGTGGTCAGGAGAATAGAGCATGTATATCAGAACCATGTGGTCAGGAGAATAGAGCATGTATATCAGAACCGTGTGGTCAGGAGAATAGAGCATGTATATCAGAACCATGTGGTCAGGAGAATAGAGCATGTATATCAGAACCGTTCGGTCAGGAGAATAGAGCTTGTATATCAGAACCATGTGGTCAGGAGAATAGAGCATTTATATCAGAACCGTTCGGTCAGGAGAATAGAGCATGTATATCAGAACCATGTGGTCAGGAGAATAGAGCATGTATATCAGAACCGTTCGGTCAGGAGAATAGAGCTTGTATATCAGAACCATGTGGTCAGGAGAATATAGCATGTATATCAGAACCATGTGGTCAGGAGAATAGAGCATGTATATCAGAACCATGTGGTCAGGAGAATAGAGCATGTATATCAGAACCGTTCGGTCAGGAGAATTGAGCATGTATATCAGAACCATGTGGTCAGGAGAATAGAGCATGTATATCAGAACCGTTCGGTCAGGAGAATAGAGCATGTATATCAGAACCATGTGGTCAGGAGAATAGAGCATGTATATCAGAACCGTTCGGTCAGGAGAATAGAGCATGTATATCAGAACCATGTGGTCAGGAGAATAGAGCATGTATATCAGAACCATGTGGTCAGGAGAATAGAGCATGTATATCAGAACCATGTGGTCAGGAGAATAGAGTATGTATATCAGAACCGTTCGGTTAAACTGAAGGCCATTATCTGTTAATCTTGTGTATCATGAGCAAACCACTTCTCATATATGGCTGTTTAACAAAGAGATGAAAACCCCTTGAACACAACCCACTTCCTAATTCATTTTTCATGTCTCATGAAAACATTGCAGTCATGTTTACAGAGACAACAAAAGGCTTTTCACTGCCATTATTCAAAGTTGACCAGAAAACAGAGGTTTCATAGAAATGTAATAAATCATAGCTGGAACAGTAATGAGACATGCACAGGGTAACGTACGTTAGAGAACCTTCTGACACAGTGTGTCTTATCTTCATGTGTGTGAATGCATCACGTGTGTGTGTGTGTGTGTGTGTGTGTGTGTGTGTGTGTGTGTGTGTGTGTGTGTGTGTGTGTGTGTGTGTGTGTGTGTGTGTGTGTGTTTTCAACCTCTTCCAGTACCACGTGGAGAAGAACATCCTCTTCCGTCACTCCAGGCCGGTGTTTGAGTTGTTGGACATGGATGGAGGTCGCACCATCAGCCCCGCCGAGTTCCAGGCCTTTGGCTTCCTGTTCAACCTCAAGGGACACGCCCTCGATAAGATCTTCTACGAGCTCAATGTCTCCAGAGACGAGGTACACTGACTCTCTCTCCCGGGGTTTGAAATGGCACCCTATTTAATATAGTGTTTAGTGCACTACCTTTGACAAGGGCCCAGGGATCTTTTTGCCAACAAGATCTTCTAGTTTGATGTCTCTTGTTAGAGACGTCTCCAGAGACAGCAATGTCTCTCTTGTCCAGCTTAAGGTTGGCATCTATGTGTTTCTACATAGTGTACTCTACACCTCTGTCTACCTTAGCACCTGAGCTACAAAGAGTTGAAGATGTTCACTATCGCCTCCATTGGAGATTTTAGCATGTCAATCTTAGTGGGGCAAAAAATAAAAAGTGGGATGCATGCCAGCAAAGCCAATACACATAAAAACATAGCTGATATGGCAGACTTGCTTTAATAAATGGGGTTTCTTCTGGCAATTGATGGCATAAGAGGATGACTATAGCATAAGGGGACGACAAACTATGGCATAAGAGGATGACTATAGTATAAGGGGACGACAAACTATGGCATAAGAGGATGACAAGTGGATAAGAGGCAATCCATCATTTCGATGAAGTCGTTAATGAACAAGCGATGACGGACGTAGTCAATACAACTATTTGTTCAGTACTTTTGAAATGTACAGCGACAGAATTCAGAACATGGGCCGTTATTACAGTGTTCTCCCTGTACACCAAGTCAGAACCATAGGATAAACAAAGGGGGCATATATAACAGACAATGAAAGCTCTTACAATATTCAATGATTACATTATCTCTAAAACAGGTTCTAGGCTATTTGTGCACCACCAAGTTAGAACAGTAGATGAAATTAAGAGGTGAAAATAGACCAAATTATTAGGGTGAGGCACATAGAACGACGTTTGGATCTTTGTGTTTAAAAAAAAAATACATGTCATATAAAACTATTTGACTCATTAAATAAGCTTTGAATTTGACACGTCAAATAACACAATTATATTATAGAATGTTGTGTGTTCTGAATTTGCACGTGCAAGCCAAGTGCCACCACTCTATCAGTAGCACTGTCAAAGCTGTACAAACAAAGTAGTCAAACAAGCACACACCAGGCCATGAACGATGTATTTACAATACCGCGTTGGTGAAAAGAGACCAAATTATTGGGGTGAGACACATAGGCTACTAGCAGCTTACTAAACAACATACACTTAGCATTACTATATTAGCTACATATTACATAATTTATACAGCAGCGTACAAGACATACTTGGACTCACCTTGTGAAGGTGGCGCAGCGGTACTGAGTTGGAACATTTGGTAATCAAACCTTGTCATCAAAGTCTGGCAATCTCTGGATTTAAAAAAAACACAGCCACTCCATTGCATAGCAGGCTAACATCATTGGTTGCTTTGCAATGCTTGCAGTTAGCTACTGATTCCTTCCAAACCACTCATTGTTGAATTTACAACTTGTTGTGTAATCTCTATGTGCAATGGACCAATGAGCACCGATATGTTTTATCTCTAATTTCTCTTCATTATTTTTCTTCATATGACAGGGACTGAAAAAGATTTGCCAGTAGATTGTCGACTTGATGACAACTGATGATGACTGCTAGCTAAGACTTTGAAAGTAAGATGTTGACATGATCAGTCCAATCAAAGCTACTGTAGATATAAGGTGATTTGGTGTCATTCAATCTGTGGCCAATGACCTTGAACCTTCTTGGATGGGCACTTCTAATATAACTCTATGGCAGAACCCAAGGGTCAAACATTTTCGAGCTCTGACCTTAGAATTGGGGATGACGTACTGTCCCATGAGTGACGGAAAACTGAGCCAATCCTGACAGAAAACTGAGCCAATCTGTATTTTCTGCTGGCTAGCCCCACCACAGAAAACACTGAGCTAGGCTGAAACACCTGCATTTTGGAGCTACCTTACTCAAAAAAGCAAAAAGGAGACCATGTTTGTATGCAGCTTTTTTAACTCAACTTTATTTTTTACATTGTTTGCAAACTGATCTGTGACACATATTAATGCCAAAATAACAAAAAAGTATGGTGCTCAAAACAGGTGCGGCCCTACCCCACCTGCCCTGAATGACAGGCTGCCACCGATCGCCTGTATGGACATGCAGGAGGAGCCCAAGAAGATGCAGAAGTAAGGATTTAGTCTGATAAGTCTATCTCTCTTTAATACTTTCTGAAGTTTGTATGTCATGATTGCTTGTAACTTATTTATGAACACTTTTCTTAATTCAAAATGTATTTCCTTTCATTGCTTGGGCTTTATACTTGTTTTAGAAGATATGTTTTAAATAAAGTTGGATGTGTTTTGATCCCAGGTTGCAGATGAGGACAGTCAGCACCCCCAGACAGGATAGAGGTGTGACCAATGCAAGGGTCACACACACACCACCCGACTGACACAGCGGACACAGCTACCACACTGACTGAGAGATAGGGAGAGATGGAGAGAGGGAGAAAGAGGAGAATATAATTGGGAGTGAAGTTGTTTAGGAAGTACTGTGCTTCTTGTCGATACCTGGCAGAGGTGTGTGTGTGTGTGTGTGTGTGTGTGTGTGTGTGTGTGTGTGTGTGTGTGTGTGTGTGTGTGTGTGTGTGTGTGTGTGTGTGTGTGTGTGTGTGTGTGTGTGTGTGTGTGTGTGTGTGTTAGTGTGTGTGTGTGTGCGCGTTCATGCAAGTAAGTGTGTGAATGTGTGTGTGTCTGGCGAAACTCAACAGCTATACCAACATGAGCCATTGAAACTGGTTAGCCACCACTGCCAAAGAAATGACCAGGTTACAGTACCATGCTATGCAGCTGAATCTACTCCTAATCCTCAAAACATTTCCCTTTCGGTTCCAGGACTCTCGTTGAGTGATCCTGTGAGGTTTATTGCTACCACAAGTCTCCTCCAGGTTCCTATAACTCCTCTGTGCCTCTGACTATGTGTAGCCAGGTATTTCTGGATGACTCTGGGCAGACAAAAACAAAGTAGCTTCTAAGAAGCTGTAGTCTCACTAACCTTTCACTCCGATACCACTCTTGTCAGACTCTCTGGCCCTTCACATACACACCCACTCAGAATGAAGTGAGCTGCCTGACACAGAGGTATGACATCATCCACACTTTCATCAGAGAGAGCGAAAATAACTATTATGATGTAATGCAAGTATCTATCTTTGCCCATTGGAGGATCGACAGTTTGATGCACCATAGTGAACGTCTGTCAGGAGCTTTCAAGGGGCAGTCCTGTTAGATCTCTTATAGAGTGCATTCGGAGAGTTTTCAGTCCCCTTAAGTTTTTCCACATTTTGTTACGTTACAGCCTTATTCTAAAATGTATATATAATAATAACACAATAACCAATAATGACAAAGTGAAAACAAGTTTTAAGAAATGTTTGCAAATGTATTAAAAATAAAAATTAGCAAACATTTATAAAAACTTGCTTTTGCTTTGTCATTATGGGGTATTGTGTGTAGATTGATGAGGGGAAAAAAAAACAAATTAATCAATTTTAGAAAAAGGCTGTAATGCAACAAAACATGGAAAAAGTCCAGGGGTCTGAATACTTCCCGAATGCAGTGTCAACTGGCTCCAGAAGCGTTACATAGGTTCATAGGGTTGGTTCGGACATGTGTCTGGCATCGTCTCCTAACTAAACGTATAGGACATATTCTGGGCGTTCTGCCAGATGGTCCTAAGGAGAGGGTCATGTTGCACTTCCTCATGTCTTCACCAAGCACAGGCAGGACCCAAGGATTATTTATGACACGAAAACAAGATTAACATTTTCAAAGCTGTCTCTTCCCGAGATAAAATGTTTCATCACAGGTTTTCCCCAGAATCTCACTGTTGTCTGTCTCAGTCTTTCACACCTCCCTCCCTCCCTATTTAGTTTAAATGCCATGGCCAGTTCATGACCCTTGGGCCCTATAGATCACCCAGAATTCATCCTGGTGACCTCCCTACCTACCTGTGTGTACCGTACCACTTAGCCAACAAAGCCTTCCTCCACGTAACCTGCTCATTAGTTGAACACTGCCTCATTCTCAAATTGTAGTCATGAGGCACTAGGAAGACAATAGAGGCCCATTGCACAGCTTTGTCACTGTGTCATTTGCATCCCTGTGTGTGTGTCTGTCCTCTGTCTGTCCTTTGCGTGCGGCAGCGTTGCGAGGCTGAGGCTCCTTCCTCTCTGTATTCAGGCGTTTCAGGTTTGACCACCTGCACAGCTGTGACACACAGTTCAGGTTCAGCTGGAAAGATACACTATATATACAAAAGTATGTGGACACCCCTTCAAATTAATAGATTTGTCTATTTCAGCCACACCCATTGCAGACAGGTGTATAAAATAGAGCACACAGCCATGTAATCTCCATAGACAAACATTGGCAGTAGAATGGCCTTACTGAAGAGCTCAATTACTTTCAATGTGGCAATATCACATTAGCTCCACCTTCCAACAAGTCACTTCCTCACATTTCTGCCCTGCTAGAACTGCTCAGCTCAACTGTAAGGGGTAGGCCACACAAGCTCACAGAATGGCACCACTGAGTGCTGAAGCGCGTAGCGCGTAAAAATCTTCTGTCCTCAGTTGCAACACTCACTACCGAGTTCCAAACTGCCTCTGGAAGCAACGTCAGCACAATAACTGTTCGTCAGGAACTTTATGAAGTGGGTTTCCATGGCCGAGCAGTTGTACACAAGCCTAAGATCACCATGCACAATGCCAAGCGTTGGCTGGAGTGGTGTAAAGCTCGCCGCAGTGGAAACACGTTCTCTGCAGTGATGAATCATGCTTCACCATCTGATAGTCCGACGGATAAATCTGGGTTTGACAGATGCCAGGAGAACACTACCTGCCCCAATGCATAATCTCAACTGTACATTTTGGTGGAGGAGGAATAATGGTCTGGGGCTATTTTTTATCGTTCGGGCTTGGCCCCTTAGTTCCAGTGAAGGGAAATCTTAATGCTACAGCATACAATTACATTATTGATGATTCTGTGCTTCCAACTTTGTGGCAACAGTTTGGGGAAGGCCCTTTCCTGTTTCAGAATGACAATGCCCCCTCGCACAAAGCGAAGTCCATACAGAAATGGTTTGTCGAGATCGGTGTAGAAGAACTTGACTGGCCTGGATGGCTCGTGAGGCTAACACTTACTTAAATAATGGCGCAGAACCACATCAACATATGAAACGTGGGATCAAAATGACTGGTGATATTGGGCTGGTTATCAGTATCACTCTTCCTCTATACATGACAATTCTGAATGACCAGACAACTCTAAGATCAGCAAAGGGAAGAGCATGTGGATTAGAGGAACGGAGATGAAGGGCAGGTAAGTGAATGTCACAAAGCATATCTGTGTGAGTAAAAAAAGTGGAAATGAGAGTAGGAGTGAAAGTCTTGGGGATAAACATGTGCAACAGTGAAACTATTACTCCCGTCCCAGTCAGTCTAATCCCTGTCTGACAGGAAGTAACTATTGTGTTAAAAAAAGAAGAAGAGGCCCACATCTTCTAATTCCACTTCCCCTTAACGGCTAATAAAACTACAGACCTGTGATTGTGTGTATTTTATGTCACCGTGGCACTAGATCACACAATCCAAAGATGGTGGATAAATTAAGATATCCAGTAAAGGCTGTTTACCATTCAAAAAAATGCATCACAGTTCCTGTCCGCTTTAGGCAGGAGTGGGCATGATTAGTGCCACATTTTTGCCCCAGCCCAATCTAACACACCTGACTCCAATAATCACCTAATCATGATGTTCAGTTCAGAACGCAATGTGATTAATCAGCTGTGCTTGCTAGGGATGGAGAAACAGTGGTGACACCAATCAGGCCTTCGAGGACTGGAGTTGCCCACCACTGACTTAAGGGGTGGTTTTAACATAGGCACCAATGCGATAGAAACTGGGTCTGGTCTTCTTAGTTTATTGACTATATATGTTCCAGACAAAAGGAACCAATTGAATGCCTCTCTTTCGCTTCCGTCTCTGACATAGGTTCCCCAAGACTGTTGCCGGCAGTTGTAAGAAAGGGCACCTGCAACACTTATATTTCACCACTAGATGGAGGCAGTAGCTTAGGGATGTTTGAGCAAATATTCTTCACTTTACAGTCTGAGTATGTGAAGGTATCAAACAAACTTCAAGCTATTCGGGTATGAGACATTTCAGTGTCCTTATTTAGACCTGGCTTGATTTAGGATTCTTAGTTAACATGTTCAAATAAGGCTTGTGTTGTTCCATTATCTTGTGAGTTGTGGATGTGAAGTTATGCGGAGTTGAAAAGCTTTTAGTGTGTGGTCTTGTGGTCCTTCTGAGAGGCCGAAGCTCATGATTGTTGAATTAGTTCTGTACTCCAGTGGCCAGATTGTGAAGCGAGCTGCTTTCCCATTGGGGTGGGGGAGGCAAAGAGAACAGAGGTGGCAGAATGGAGTGCTCGGGATGGGGTGTAGGGTTTCAGCATAGTCTGAAAGTAGGGAGGTACAGTTCCTTGTGCTGCTCTGTTGGCAAGCACCATGGTCTTGTAGTGAGTTTTGACTGGAAGCCAGTGGAGTGTGTGGAGGAGCGTGGTGACATGGGAGAAGCTGGGAAGGTTGAACCCCAGGCAGGTTGTAGCATTCTAGATAAATTGCAGGGGTTTGATGACACAAGTGGGGAGCCCAGCCAACAGCGAATTGCACTAGTCCAGATGGGAGATGACAAGTGCCCGGATTAGGACCTGCGCAGCTTCCTGTGTGAGGTAGGGTCGTACTCTCCGAATGTTGCAGCGCATGAACCTGCAGGAGAGATGCACTGCTTTAATGTTTGCAGAGAACAACAGGGTATTGTCCAGGGTTACGACAAGGTTCTTTGCACTCTGGGAGGGGGACACCATGGAGTTGTCAACCGTGATGGAGAGGTCTGGCAGCAGGCAGGCCTTCCCTGGGAGGCAGAGAGGCTTCATCTTGTCGAGTTTGAGCTTAAAGTGGTGGGCCGACATCCAAGCTGAGATATCTGCCACCTGGGTGTCAGAAGAGAAAAGTAGTTGAGTGTCATCCGCATAGCAATAATAGGAGAGACCATGTGAAGATATGGAGCCGAGTGACTTGGTGTATAGAGAGAAGAGGGCGGCAGGGTAGCCTAGTGGTTAGAGCGTTGGACCAGTAACCGGAAGGTAGGTTCAAACAGGGTACAAATCTGTCGTTCTGCCCCTGAACAGGCAGTTAACCCACTGTTCCTAGGCTGTCATTGAAAATAAGAATTTGTTCTTAACTGACTTGCCTAGTTAAATAAAGGTTAAAAAAAAAGGAGGAGGCCCACATCTTCTAGAACCGATCCCTGGGGGACACCAGTAGTGAGAGTCCATGATGTAGACACAGATGCTGTCCACATCACCTGGTAGGAGCGGTCTGGTAGGTATGACGCAATCAATGAGTGCAGAGCCTGAGACACCCAGCCCTGAGAGGGTGGAGAGGAGGCAGAGCCTGAGACGCCCAGCCTTGAGGGGGTGGCGAGGAGGATCTGCTGATCTGCTGCTTTTCTATTCAATGCCATTACAGTATCCATTGACTTAGGACTCAAACTGCAGTTTCTATGACTTCATCTAGATGTCAACAGTCTTTAGAAATGGTTTCAGCCATGTATCTAGGATGATGAGAACAGAGGGTCGGCTTTGACAGTGCAGAGAGCATCCATGACACAGAGAAAAGCATTCTCATTTGAGTGACCCGTCTTGACTGGTTGATTTGTTCTAAGAGAGTTGGTCATAGACAACACGCTGATTTGAAAGGGTGAAAGATAGAAGATAGAAGTAGTTTTTGATGTCAGATGGGTTGAGTGTTGGTTTCTTGAGGAGGGGAGCAACTCTAGCCATTTTGAAGTCAGAGGGAACTCAACCAGCGGTCAGGGATGATTTTATGAGGGAAGTGAGGAATGGGAGAAGGTCTCCAGAGATGGTCTGGACAAGGGAGGAGTGGATGTGGTTGAGTGAGCAGGTTGTCGAGAAGCTGGACCTCACCAGTTACAAGATTTCATCTGGAGAGAGAGGGGAGAAAGAGGTCAAGGCGTAGGGTAGTTCTGTGTGAGTGGAACCAGTGGACTCAATAGGCTCAGGGAATGAGGAGCAGATGTCGTCAACATTCTTTTCAAAGTGGTTGACAAAGTGGAGATGTAGCACAGTGGCTGCATCCCAAATGGCACACTATTGATTACATAGTGCACTACTTTTGACGAGAGCCTAATGAGCCCTAGTCAAAAGTAGTGCAATATAATGTGTCCTAGTCAAAAGTAGTGCACTATAATGTTCCCTAGTCACTATAATGAGCCCTGGTCAAAAGTAGTGCACTCTAAAGGGAATAGGGTGCCATTTGGGACCATAACCAATGCCATATGGAATATAGTGCGATAAGCTCTCTATTGCAAATACAGTTGAAGTCGAAAGTTTACATACACTTAGGTTGGAGTCACTAAAACTTGTTTTTCAACCACTCCACAAATTAACCGGCCTGCCACTCAGGCCCAGAAGATATGATATGCATATAACTGGCAGATTTGGATAGAAAACATTTGAAAACTCTAAAGTTTCCAAAACTGTTAAAATAGTGTCTGTGAGTATAACAGAACTGATTTGGTAGGCGAAAACCTGAGACAAATCCATTCAGGAAGTCATTTTTTGTTGTTGGTTTTGTTGTTTTCTATTCAATGCCATTACAGTATCCATTGACTTAGGACTCAAACTGCAGTTTCTATGACTTCCACTAGATGTCAACAGTCTTTAGAAATGGTTTCAGCCATGTATTCTGATAAATGAGGGAGTAAGACCAGTCTGAATGAGTGGACCCTGACATGTCACAGAGCTTTTTCATGTGCAATCCTGAGACATCCTTTGTTTATCTTTTATATTGACGACGTTATTGTCCGGTTGAAATATTATAGATCATTTAGGCTAAAAACAACCTGAGGATTGAATATAAACATCGTTTGACATGTTTCTATGAACTTTACGGATACAATTTGGATTGTTTTGTCTGCCTGTTTTGACTGAGTTTGAGCCTGTGGATTACTGAAGAAAACGCACAAACTAAACTGAGGTTTTTGGATATAAAGTGACTTTATCGAACAAAAGGAACATGTATTGAGTAAATGAATGTGTTCTGAGTGCAACCATATGAAGATCATTAAAGGTTTCTGACTTATGTAACTCTTCTTCTTGGCTGGCTACTGTTTGTAATGATTTGTCTGCTGGGCTATGTTCTCAAATAATCGAAAGGTATGCTTTCACCGTAAAGCATTTTTAAATCTGACACCGTGGTTGGATTCAGAAGAAGTTCATCTTTAAACCTATGTAAAATATGTTTTGTTTTCTGAATTTTTATATTGACTATTTATGTATTTGAATGTGGCGCTCTGCAATCTCACTGGATGTTGGCCAGGTGGGACGCTAGCGTCCCACATACCCTAGAGAGGTTAACAAACTATCGTTTTGGCAAGTTGGTGAGGACACAATTGTTTACAGACAGATTATTTAACTTATAATTCAATGTATCACAACTTCAATGGGTCAGAAATGTACATACACTAAGTTAACTGTGCCTTTAAACAGCTTGGAAAATTCCAGAATATTATGTCATAGAAGCTTCTGATAGGCTAATTGAAATCATTTGAGTCAATTGGAGGTGTACCTGTGGATGTATTTCAAGGCCTACCTTCAAACTCAATGCCTCTTTGTTTGACATAATGGTTAAATCAAAGGAAATCAGCCAGGAACTCAGAAAAAAAATGTAGACCTCCACAAGTCTGGTTCATCCTTGGGAGCAACTTCCAAACGACTGAAGGTACCACGTTAATCTGTACAAACAATAGTACGCAAGTATTAACACCATGGGACCAGCAGCCGCCATACCGCTCAGGAGGGAGAGGCGTTCTGTCTCCTAAAGATGAATGTACTTTGGTGCGAAAAGTGCAAATCAATCCCATAACAACAGCAAAGGACCTTGTGAAAATGCTGGAGGAAACAGGTACAAAAGTATCTAAATCCACAGTAAAACGAGTCCCATATTGACATAACCTGAAAGGCCACTCAGCAAGGAAGAAGCCACTGCTCCAAAACCACCATAAAAAAGCAGACTACAGTTTGCAAAAGCACATGGGGACAAAGCGCGTAATTTCTGGAGAAATGTCCTCTAGTCTGATGAAACAAAAATAGAACTGCTTGTCCTTAATGACCATCGTTATGTTTGGAGGAAAAAGGGGGAGGCTTGCAAGCCGAAGAACACCATCCCAACTGTGAAGCGGGGGGGTTGCAGCATCATGTTGTCGGGGTGCTTTGCTGCAGGAGGGACTGGTGCACTTCACAAAATAAATAGCATCATGAGGAAAGGAAAATTATGTAGATGTATTGAAGCAACATCGCAAGACACCATTCAGGAAGTTAAAATTTTTGACGCAAATCGGTCTTCCAAATGAACAATGACCCCAAGCTTACTTCCAAAGTTGTGGCAAAATGGCTTAAGGACAACAAAATCAAGGTATTGGAATGGCCAGCACAAAGCCCTGACCTCAATTCTATAGAACATTTGTGAGCAGAACTGAAAAAGTGTGTGCGAGCAAGGAGGCCGACAAACCTGACTCAGTTACATCAGCTCTGCCAGGAGGAATGGGCCAAAATTCACCCAACTGATGGTTGGAAGCTTGTGGAAGGCTACCCGAAACGTTTGACTCAAGTTAAACAATTTAAAGGCAATTGTACCAAATATTAATTGAGTGTTTGTAAACTTCTGACCCACTGGGATTGTGATGAAAGAAATTAAAGCTGAAATAAATCTTTCTCTCTATTATTATTTTGACATTTCACATTCTTAAAATAAAGTGGTGATCCTAACTGACCTAAGGCAGGAAATTTGTACTTGGATTAAATGTCAGGAATTGTGAAAAACTGAGTTTAAATATATTTGGCTAAGGTGAACACTTCTGACTTCAATGGTATTGTTCAAATCTCTTTTCTATGAAGAAAGGTTGAGTCATCTGAAATACATTACATTTATTAAGAAACACTCCCCTTTCCTGAAGTGTGTTAGACATGCCTGCACCTGCCAGATTATCTCAGAGATGTCATAGTCTGTGATATATTGCCACAGTTCATCCATACTGTCCAGTCTACTACAGTCTTGGACATCCATACTGTCCAGTCTACTACAGACTTGGACATCCATACTGTCAAGTCTACTACAGTCTTGGACATCCATACTGTCCAGTCTACTACAGACTTGGACATCCATACTGTCCAGTCTACTACAGACTTGGACATCCATACTGTCCAGTCTACTACAGACTTGGACATCCATACTGTCAAGTCTACTACAGTCTTGGACATCCATACTGTCAAGTCTACTACAGTCTTGGACATCCATACTGTCCAGTCTACTACAGTCTTGGACATCCATACTGTCCAGTCTACTACAGTCTTGGACATCCATACTGTCCAGTCTACTACAGTCTTGGACATCCATACTGTCCAAGGCCCTACATCACATCATGTACTGGAGAAGATGAATACAGCTTTATCTTCTTGGTGCACCATTCCCTTCAGCGCAGTCCTTCTCAAATAGTGGGGCGCGCCCCCCGGGGGGGCTCGGAGCGATGCCAGTGTGTGACCCCGAGGAACATGCTTTTTTTTGCCGCAGGGAGTAGGTTTTTTTGCACCGAACAAAAGCACACAGCACAGAGCAGAAGATATGAAGTGCAGATAACAAACCCTTAAGAGACACCATGGAAAAATATTTAACAGGGATGAAAAGAAAGGCGGAGAGAGACGGAGATAATGAGACAAACGTAAGTCTACCGAAGCCAAATAAATTAAGGCGTCACTTAAAGACATTACACCCCAATCACGCTGATAAGCCGCTTGAGTTTTTTCAGTGAAAACGTGCCGAATATTGCCAACAATCGTCCCGCTTTGTGATTGCTACTTCAGTAAACCAGCACTGTTAGCATCATATAAGGTGGCGTACCAAATTGCTCAGTACAACAAACCCCCATAGCAGAGGGGCTGATACTGCCTGCAGCATTAGACCTGGTCTCTGTCCTGCTGGACGACGCAAGTGCTGCAAAAATAACAACTATCCCTCTGTCCAATGACACTGTCACCAGACGTATAAATGACATTGCTAACGATCTTAAAGAACAGCTGGTAGATAAACTCAAAGATAAACGCTTTGCCTTACAGTTCGATGAAGCAACAGACAGCAACAAAGACTGTTTGTTTATCTCTTATGTACGTTTAGACATGACAAACTCCCTGTGTGAGGATCTACTGTTCTGTTAATATGTCAGAGACAGAGCCACAGCTGAAGAGCTATTCAAAATGCTGGACTGCTTCCTGACTGAGAATGGGCTAAAGTGGGAGAACTGCATTGGTGTTTGCAGTGATGGTGCACAGACCATGGCAGGGATGAGAAAAGGACTTCGGGCACTCATCAAGAAGGCCTCACCTAATGCTGAGTGGACACACTGTGTTGTACACAGAGAAGCACTGGCATCAAGGCACCTTTCCTCTGAATTAAGTGAGGTTATGACTGACATTGTAGGTGTAGTCAATTTTATAAAGACCAGACCACTAAAAACAAGAGTCTTCTCTGCTATCTGTGAGGAGATGGGAGCTGAACATCAAGCAGTGCTGTTTCACAGTGAAGCAAGGTGGCTGTCACGAGGAAAAGTCTTGTCCCGAGTTTTTGAGCTCAGAGAGCAGATAAGAATGTTTTCGGAGCAGGAGCACAAGTATGACCTCGCATAACATGTTTGTGATGAGAACTTCCCGGCAAAACTGGCCTACCTGAGTGATATATTTGGAAAGCTAAATTAACTAAATCTACAGCTTCAAGGGAAAGATAAACACCTCCCTCAGGTCACAGACAAGATCAGCTCTTTCACTCGAAAGCTGGCAATGTGGGGCAGGCGACTTGATGAAGGAAATACTGATTCATTCAAGAACCTGCATGAATTTGTTGACACTACTGACTATGATGCCACCTCAGTGAGTCCATATATTAAGGAGCATATTTAATCACTGATGGGATTCTTTAAAAAGTACTTCCCTGAAAACAGTTCCCAATATGACTGGGTGAGAGATCCTTTCAACGCACCAGCTCCAACTGGTTTCTGCTCTGCAGAAGAGGACCAGTTCATTGATATGACGTCTGACTCCACATTGAGACTGAGGTTCACATCACAGACACTGAGTGAATTCTGGCTGAGTGTAGAGAGGCAGTATCCACTCTTAGGGCAGAGGGCCATGGGCATTCTTCTTCCTTTTGCAACATCTTGTCTTTGTGAGACTGGCTTCTCTGTTGTTGCTGCACTGAAGACCAAGTACAGGTCCCAGCTAAACATTGAGCAGGAGCTGGGAGTTGCAGTATCATGCTTCAAATCCCACTTCGAAAAGCTGTGCTCTGCAAAACATGCTCATTGTAGCCATTAATCCTGACTTCCTCATTTGATTTTAAAAAAATCGTCACAAATTGTTTTATTCATTTTTGTTTTATAGGTCAAACTGTTTCATATATTGTGCTCCTGAGTTAATGTTGCTGATGAATTTGAATTTAGTATTATTTATTGATTATATTTAATTTTGTTTTTCAGTATCAAATGGTCAAAACATGTTTACAGTTTAAATAAGGATTTCATTTTTTTAAATTTCAGGCAAATTGATGCACTTTAAGTATTTTCTGTTACAGACTAAAAAACAATGTTAATAAAGTTATTCTTTGTTGTAAGTTGATCTATATTTCTTTCTTTTTTTCTTTTTTTGTTTTCTTTAATGTCAATAAGGATACAATGATATGCAGAGGCGTACTTATAACAACTTTATAGACAAATTATACTATTTAAAGTCACGGCGGAGAGTTGGGGGGGCGTGAAATGTTTAATTCTTCCTGGCGGGGGGGGGGGGGGGGGGGCGTAACAGAAAATAATTGAGAAGCACTGCTTTAGCGGGATCATTTTCGTCAATGTCCTCTGAATTGCAGAGCGCCAAATTCAAATTAAATTACTAAAAATATTTAATTTTCATGAAATCACAAGTGCAATATACCAAAACACAGGCTAGCTTGTTGTTAATCCACCTGGCGTGTCAGATTTCAAAAAAGCTTTACAGCAAAAGCAAACCAAGCGTTTTTGTTAGGACAGCTCTCTCAGCAGACAAAACATTACAAACAGCTAGCAAAGTAGATTGGTCACAAAAGTCAGAAAAGCAGAATTAATCGCTTACCTTTGATCATCTTCGGATGTTTGCACTCACGAGACTCCCAGTTACACAATAAATGTTAGTGTTGTTTAATAAAGATTATTTTTATATCCAAAAACCTAAATTTGGTGTGCGTGTTTTGTTGAATAATCCACAGGCTCGTGAAGGTCACGACGGGCAGACGAAAATTCCAAATAGTATCCGTAAAGTTCGTAGAAACATGTCAAACGTTTTTTATAATCAATCCTCAGGTTGTTTGTACAATAAATAATCTATAATATTTCAACCGGACGGTAGCTTTTTCAATAGGAGAGAGAGAAAAGGTCTGCTCCAAGCTGCTCGCGCATGCAAAAATCTAAGGACACCCAGCTATCCACTGACGCGATGTGATCATTCTCGCTCATTTTTCCGAATAAAAGCCTGAAACTATGTCTAAAGACTGTTCACACTATGTGGAAGCCATAGGAAAATGAATCTGGTTGATATCCCTTTAAATGGAGGGAAGGCATGCAATGGAACAGAGAGAGACAATATTTTGACAGTTTTGGCAACTTTACAGTGTTTTCTATCCTAATCTGCCAATTATATGTATATTCTAGCTTCTGGGTCTGAGAAATAGGTACGTTTTTTATCCAAACATCAAAATACTGTCCCCTAGTCTCAAGAGGTTTTAATGTTTGTACATGCGTTATATTTTTTCACTGATTGATTTATTCTTTGTTTGTGTGTGTGTGTGTGTGTGTGTTTGTGAGCGTGCGCTTGTGTGTGTGTCTATGGGTGTGAGTGTGTGCGGTTGTGTGTGATATGTTGTGTTACTTTGACCAATCCCCATATACATATCATATCTATTGATTCATCCATGTCTTCTTACCATTTATTTGAAGTGTGATTGGATGTCTCCTGAAAATGGCAATTGTTATTCCAGAAGGTCATACTGCATGTACAGAGGATTCATGTAGGACACATCACCATTAGTGAGACATTGACTGTAAACATATTTTCTAAAGTGTAGGCAGGGTAAATTATGATGGATGCGACATCTACAACAATGATGTAAGGGCGTTCGTCTGTAGGAGGAAGAGAAGCGGACCAAAGCGCAGCGTGGTGGTTATTCATGTTTTAATAAATCACTACACATGAACAAACTAACAAAACCAAGAAATGTGAAACCGCAAAACAGTCCTATCCTGTGACAACAAACACAGTGACAGGAACAATCACCCCCCAACACACAGTGAAACCCAGGCTACCTAAGTATGATTCTCAATCAGAGACAACTAATGACACCTGCCTCTGATTGAGAACCATACTAGGCCGAAAACATAGAAATGCCCCAAAACATAGAAAAACAAACATAGACTGCCCACCCAACTCACGCCCTGACCATACTAAATAAATACAAAACAACAGAAATAGAGGTCAGAACGTGACAAATGATAATAATTATGTATTCTTTAGCACTTTTCCTCACTGAAAGAATCTCAAAGTGCTTGAAAAAGCAAAACAAACAAGAATCAAATAAAACATCTTGATGATAGAGTCTGGACTACAATTTTCAGGCAGAGTTGAACGTTTTTAGGGTTTTAAGACAAAAGATGGAGACAAGAGGAGTGAGAAAGTCTGTGGAGCATCTCAGAGTTTCTGTAAGTTCACACATTTCCAGAATCCTGCTGTGATTGACAGGTAGAGTCATTAGCTATGTCGTCCCCTGATGTCTCGCTGGGTGACAGAGGCTGGTGTCACGCTGTTTATCTTCCCTTCGCAAGGGTGACAGAGACTGGTGTCACACTGTCTACCGTCCCCCTACAGGGTGACAGAGGCTGGTGTCGCGCTCTTTATTGTCCCCCCTACAGGGTGACAGAGGCTGGTGTCGTATTGTTAATTGTCCCTCTACAGAGGAGCTGAGGGATAGCCTGCTGGAGAGGCAGGCCTACATAGGAGCTGAGGGATAGCCTGCTGGAGAGGGGGGAGTAAAATCAAGTCAAATCAAAATCAAATGTATTTATATAACCCTTCGTACATCAGCTGATATCTCAAAGTGCTGTACAGAAACCCAGTCTAAAACCCCAAACAGCAAGCAATGCAGGTGTAGAAGCTCGGTGGCTAGGAAAAACTCCCTAGAAAGGCCAAAACCTAGGAAGAAACCTAGAGAGAAACCAGGCTATGTGGGGTGGCCAGTCCTCTTCTGGCTGTGCCGGGTGGAGATTATAACAGAACATGGCCAAGATGTTCAAATGTTCATAAATGACCAGCATGGTCGAATAATAATAAGGCAGAACAGTTGAAACTGGAGTACATAGGAGCTGAGGGATAGCCTGCTGGAGAGGAGGGAGTACAGAGGAGCTGAGGGATAGCCTGCTGGAGAGGAAGGACTACAGAGAGCTGAGGGATAGCCTGCTGGAGAGGCAGGCCTACATAGGAGCTGAGGGATAGCCTGCTGGAGAGGAGGGTGTACAGAGAGCTGAGGGATAGCCTGCTGGAGAGGCAGGCCTACATAGGAGCTGAGGGATAGCCTGCTGGAGAGGAGGGCATACAGAAAGCTGAGGGATAGCCTGCTGGAGAGGCAGGCCTACATAGGAGCTGAGGGATAGCCTGCTGGAGAGGAGGGTGTACAGAGAGCTGAGGGATAGCCTGCTGGAGAGGAGGGCATACAGAGAGCTGAGGGATAGCCTGCTGGAGAGGAGGGTGTACAGAGAGCTGAGGGATAGCCTGCTGGATAGGAGGGCATACAGAGAGCTGAGGGATAGCCTGCTGGAGAGGCAGGCCTACATAGGAGCTGAGGGATAGCCTGCTGGAGAGGCAGGCCTACATAGGAGTTGAGGGATAGCCTGCTGGAGAGGAGGGCATACAGAGGAGTTGAGGGATAGCCTGCTGGAGAGGAGGGCATACTGAGAGCTGAGGGATAGCCTGCTGGAGAGGCAGGCCTGCATAGGAGCTGAGGGATAGCCTGCTGGAGAGGAGGGAGAACAGAGAGCTGAGGGATAGCCTGCTGGAAAGGGGGGCATACAGAGAGCTGAGGGATAGCCTGCTGGAGAGGCAGGCCTACATAGGAGCTGAGGGATAGCCTGCTGGAGAGGAGGGCATACAGAGAGCTGAGGGATAGCCTGCTGGAGAGGCAGGCCTACATAGGAGCTGATGGATAGCCTGCTGGAGAGGAGGGCATACAGAGGAGTTGAGGGATAGCCTGCTGGAGAGGCAGGCCTACATAGGAGTTGAGGGATAGCCTGCTGGAGTGGCAGGCCTACATAGGAGCTGAGGGATAGCCTGCTGGAGAGGAGGGAGTACATAGGAGCTGAGGGATAGCCTGCTGGAGAGGAGGGAGTACATAGGAGCTGAGGGATAGCCTGCTGGAGAGGAAGGTGTACAGAGAGCTGAGGGATAGCCTGCTGGAGAGGAGGGAGTACAGAGAGCTGAGGGATAGCCTGCTGGAGAGGAGGGAGTACAGAGAGCTGAGGGATAGCCTGCTGGAGAGGAGGGAGTGCAGAGGAGTTGAGGGATAGCCTGCTGGAGAGGAGGGTGTACAGAGGAGCTGAGGGATAGCCTGCTGGAGAGGAGGGTGTACAGAGAGCTGAGGGATAGCCTGCTGGAGAGGAGGGAGTGCAGAGGAGTTGAGGGATAGCCTGCTGGAGAGGAGGGAGTACAGAGGAGCTGAGGGATAGCCTGCTGGAGAGGAGGGAGTGCAGAGGAGTTGAGGGATAGCCTGCTGGAGAGGAGGGAGTGCAGAGGAGTTGAGGGATAGCCTGATGGAGAGGAGGGAGTGCAGAGGAGTTTAGGGATAGCCTGCTGGAGAGGAGGGAGTACAGAGAGCTGAGGGATAGCCTGCTGGAGAGGAGGGAGTGCAGAGGAGTTGAGGGATAGCCTGCTGGAGAGGAGGGAGTACAGAGGAGCTGAGGGATAGCCTGCTGGAGAGGAGGGAGTGCAGAGGAGTTGAGGGATAGCCTGCTGGAGAGGAGGGAGTACAGAGGAGCTGAGGGATAGCCTGCTGGAGAGGAGGGAGTGACATTATATCACATCCTCACAGACAGAAACACAGGGTACCAGAACGTTCACTTACCTGAACGGATAAAAATACACAGTATTTAGACTCTTGTTGTATGATAAATTTTACCTTGTTCCCTATTTTAAAATGTGATCTTTTATATATACAGTGGGGCAAAAAAAGTAGTTAGTCAGCCACCAATTGTGCAAGTTCTCCTACTTAAAAAGATGAGAGAGGCCTGTAATTTTCATCATAGTTACACTTCAACTATGACAGACAAAATGAGAAAAAAATCCAGAAAATCACATTGTAGGATTTTTTATGAATTTATTTCCAGATTATGGTGGAAAATAAGTATTTGGTCACCTACAAACAAGCAAGATTTCTGGCTCTCACAGACCTGTAACTTCTTCTTTAAGAGGCTCCTCTGCCCTCCACTCGTTACCTGTATTAATGGCACCTGTTTGAACTTGTTATCAGTATAAAAGACACCTGTCCACAACCTCAAACAGTCACACTCCAAACTCCACTATGGCCAAGACCAAAGAGCTGTCAAAGGACACCAGAAACATAATTGTAGACCTGCACCAGGCTGGGAAGACTGAATCTGCAATAGGTAAGCAGCTTGGTTTGAAGAAATCAACTGTGGGAGCAATTATTAGGAAATGGAAGACAAATAAGACCACTGATAATCTCCCTCGATCTGGGGCTCCACGCAAGATCTCACCTCGTGGCGTCAAAATGATCACAAGAACGGTGAGCTAAAATCCCAGAACCACACGGGGGGACCTAGTGAATGACCTGCAGAGAGCTGGGACCAAAGTAACAAAGCATACCATCAGTAACATACTACGCCGCCAGGGACTCAAATCCTGCAGTGCCAGATGTGTCCCCCTGCTTAAGCCAGTACATGTCCAGGCCCGTCTGAAGTTTGCTAGAGAGCATTTGGATGATCAAGAAGAAGATTGGGAGAATGTCATATGGTCAGATGAAACCAAAATATATATTTTTTGTTCTTTTTGTTGGTTGTTGGCGCATTGATTGTTGGTGAGTTGTTCGTGCTTTTTTAAAAATTGAATTTTAAAACATGCAATCTCCCTCAATGCGCCAACAACCAACAAAAATAACAAAAGAGAAAAAAGACAAAAACAAAGGAAAACAGAAATGCAAAAAACAAAAGATATTAAGGACAACAAAAATCATAACAGGAAGGCCAACTGAATATGTTTTAGGGCATGTATGGCACTATTTTCTTGAGTGTATGTGTGTGTGTCCATGTGTGTGCACAAGAACGCACAAGAACCTCCGTGGCATCAGCCTTAGGCAAACAGGCAATGGATGTAACAGTGGAATACTTATCACCAGGGCCTAAAGGTCAAAAGTAGTGTTCCATCTGACAAACCTGCTATATAATATGCTATGAATTTGCCACAAAGCACTCACAAACGTTTTGTGATTTTTTTTTTTTTTCACAGAAGATTATGCTTCAACAAAACGAACAGATTGTTTTAATAGAGGGAAAGAAAGTAGTGAAAGAAGATGGTTATGTCGGTAGGGATTGATTGGAAGTATTCAGATGTGCAGTCAGGTGTGCCAGGCAATGAGTCTGACATTGATTGGCTCTATTGTGTACTTAGCTGGCATCGGAAAAAGTATTATTGAGCCTGACTGACTGAACAATGACATCACAGCAGCCTTGAGAGAGAGAGGGGGGGAGCGATCTAGAGAGAGACAGACCACGCAACACAGCACTGCCCTCCAGATAACAGCAAGGTAACACCAAGCCTTGAACGAGACAGAGAGAGCGAGAGATTATCTTTTTCACTTGATTTGGCAATGTAAACATACTATGCATTCAGAAAGTATTCCGACCCCTTGACTTTTCCACATTTCCACACAGCCTTATTCTAAAATGGATTAAACAAAAATAAATCCTCATCAATGTACATACAATACCCCATAATGACAAAGCAAAAACAGGTTTTTAGAAGTTTGCAAATTTATGACAAAGAAAAAACAGAAATACCTTATTTACATATGTATTCAGACCCTTTGCTAAAAGACTCAAAATTGTGCAAAGGTGCATCCTGTCTCCATTGATCATCCTTGAGCTGTTTCAACAACTTGATTGGAGTCCACCTGTGGTAAATTCTATTGATTGGACATGATTTGGAAAGGTACACACCTGTCTATATAAGGTTGACAGTGCATGTCAGAGCAAAAAGTAAGCCATGAGGTTGAAGGAATTGTCCATAGAGCTCCGAGACAGGATTATGTCTGGGGAAGGGTACCAAAACATTTCTGCAGCATTGAAGTCCCCAACAACACAGTGGCCTCCATCATTCTTTAAAAAAATTAGGGATAGGGGGCAGAATTCGGAAGTTTGGATGACTGAGGTACCCAAAGTAAACTCAGTCCGAGAAGCTAGGATAGGCATATGCATGGTAGTATTGGATAGAAAACACTTTAAAGTTTCTAAAACTGTTACAATAATGTCTGTGAGTATAACAGAACTGATTTGGCAGGTGAAACCCCGAGGACAATCCAGGTTTTTTTTTTGGGGGGGGGGGGGGTTTATTTGTCGCCAAACCCACTGGCTCCAGGTCATCTATAAGTCTTTGCTTGGTAAAGCCCCGCCTTATCTCAGCTCACTGGTTATGATAGCAACACCCACCCGTAGCACGTGCTCCAGCAGGTGTATTTCACTGGTCATCCTCAAAGCCAACACCTACTTTCGCCGCCTTTCCTTCCAGTTCTCTGCTGTCAATGACTGGAACGAATTGCAAAAATCACTGGGGCTTATATCTCCCTCACTAACTTTAAGCGTCAGCTATCTGAGCAGCTTACGATCGCTGCAGCTGTACACAGCCCATCTGTAAATACTTATTTTCCACCATAATTTGCAAAAAAATTCATGAAAAATCCTACAATGTGATTTTCTGGATTTGTTTTCCTCATTTTGTCTGTCATAGTTGAAGTGTACCTATGATGAAAATTACAGGCCTCTCTAATCTTTTTAAGTGGGAAAACTTGCACAATTGGTGGTTGACTAAATACTTTTTTGCCCCACTGTATATCACTCCAGTGTAAATTGCTAAACTGTAAATTCTTTGCCACTATTGGTGTATTTATTGCCTAACCTCCTTACTACATTTGCACACACTGTATACAGATTTTTATATTGTGTTATTGACTGTACGTTTGTTTATCCCATGTGTAACTCTGTGCTGTTGTTTGTGTTTGTCACGTTCTGACCTTTATTTCCTTTGTTTTGTCGTTATTTAGTATGGTCAGGGCGTGAGTTGGGGTGGGCTGTCTATGTTTGTTTTTCTACGATTTGGGGATTTCTATGTTTCGGCCTAGTATGGTTCTCAATCAGAGGCAGGTGTCATTAGTTGTCTCTGATTGAGAATCATACTTAGGTAGCCTGGGTTTCACTGTTTGTTTGTGGGTGTTTGTCTATGTAAGTTTCTTTTGTCAGCACAGTTCTCATTATAGCTTCACGGTCGTTATTCGTTTATTGTTTTGTATAGTTTGTATTCAGTGTTCAGTGCTTTCTTTAATTAGAAAATCATCAGGAACACATACCATGCTGCATTTTGGTCCGCTCCTTAAGACGATCGTGACAGTGTTGCACTGCTTTGCAGTTATAAATGAGATCTTGTTCTCAACTGGCCTACCTGGTTAAATAAAGGTGAATTTAAAAAAATAATACGAAATAACAGTACTGATAAATGGTTAAAAATCAAGGTTAAAATATCATGGGTTACAAATCAACTCGCAAATTGTATTGAATATAGCTATGATCCCATCCCTCCTTATATCTTAATCCAATGACCTGAAAAAAATTGGCAGATTATTATCAATGTCTTATCAACAGCTGTAGCAAATTGTCCAGTGTAGGAAATCCTCACTGGTACCCCTAATTTATAGAAAGACCCTGATATGCCAGTCTATTCTGAAATGCTAATACTTTACAGTGTAAGTCTACACCAACAGGCCCCCTGACTATAATGAATGGATCTGAGGTAGGTACAAGATAGATCTGATGGTATATTACCACAGCCACGTTGGGGTCAAACTCAATGAATTCCACTTGGAAATCTCATGAGTCTCTTCTCTCATGTAGTTGGTTGCCACAGATGGAAGAAGGCGGCTGGCTGCACTACTGTGTGTTTGTCTGTGGTCATCTGAGCAAAAACATGTGCTTTGGATGAGATGGTTTTGAGATCATGATAAAGTTTGATTGTTGGTTGGTTGATTTATTGATTTTTTGATTGGTTGATTTATTTTTGATTGCTTGACTCCACATACTGTCAGGTCAATGTGACCTGAGGAAAAGGGCTAAGGAACACTGTCTCTACTTTCATATAATCTGTCTGACGAAACATCAGGCAAATCCCCAGAGGCTTGAGAAACCTGCCTCTTCAATTGTTTTATACTTGTACAACTTTTGTGTAAATCAAGCATTAATGTCGACTGAAGTGTAAAGGTTTCTTAAAGTCCACATTTGATCAGTAGTCTTCATCGAAGATAATCAGTCTGTCTCCATTTTAAATGGCAACTGTCTGTGATCTACTGATTTATATGACCAATAACACCCCTATAACCCTAGGAGAGATGGAGATTACACGTGTTTTTCCCATTTGTATTCTCTATATGACCAGTTACACCCCTATAACCCTGGGAGAGATGGATCATTCCAAAATCTGCCGTTCTGCCCTTGAGCAAGTCAGTTAACCCCCACAACAACTGCTCGCTGGGAGCCGTGGATGTCTATTAAGGCAGCCCCCCACACCTCTCTGATTCAGAGGGGTTGGGTTATATGCGGAAGACACATTTCAGTTGAATGTATTCAGTTGTACAACTGACTAGGTATCCCCTTTCCCTTTACCAACCTTATAACCCCTGGATAGATGGAATGTTCCACATGTTATTCCCATCCCATTCATATTCCCAGTTAATTCAACATCCGTCATTCTGATGCATTTGGAACATGTGTTTGAAACAAACTCAATCTCCCAATTTGCACTTCTCTTATTATTAGTGTTTGTCCAAAGGCTCTGAGAAAACCATTTGTTCCTGCTGTGGACGACAGCCAATCACGCTGAGGAGCTATCATCTAGTGTAGTCCACAGTCTGAACAGTTCACATCAATAGATATAATACGTAACTTTGGTTATAATATACGTAATAAGTCATTTTTCATGTGAGGCGACTTCTTGTTCAGTGGCTCCCGATCATTAGCATAGAACTGAAATCCAATGGAGAGCAGTCTGTGGAAAGAAAAGCGGAGTCATTAAAGTATAATAAATCAATTCTGATAAAAGGTTTTTGTGTGTGCGTGCATGAATACATACACGTGTGTTTGCGGTGGAGGTTAGCACACTTCTGTTTATAGGAATCATGAATCAGAGAACCTGAAGGAGGATAGATAGATGACAATCCATTATCTTCTCCATCCATCCTGGTGTAACTCTAATCTGCCCCAGTCAGACCGTCTGCCCCTGACATACATTCTACTGCCCCCAGGTGATCTACTGTCCCATCAGGCCCTAGATTTACGAGGGCCAGTTAACACGTGATGTAGGAGTTTTGACATAAGTTTTCTGCCCTGGGGGCAGGCATTCTAAAATCTGGGATCTGCCTCCCATAACTCCTACTTTAACTCCTAGAATGCAGTGGCTGGTGGATGTTGGTTGTACTCTACTCTGCTTTGTGAGTTGTCTTGTACAGCTTGTCCTGTCCTGTCATGTGTGAGTTTGAATGACGTTAAAAACCAACTCTTCTGTTTCCCCCCTCGGTTTCTCTGTTTCCTCTCTGTTTCCTCCTGTCGGTTTTTTCTGTTTCCTCCATCTGTTTCCTCCCTGTGTTTCTCCCCTCTGTTACCCCCCTCTGTTTTCTCTGTTTTTTACTCTGTTTTCCCCATCTGTCTCCTCCATCTGTTTCCTCCCTGTGTTTCCCCCTCTGTTTTCCCTCTCTGTCTCCCCCACTGTTTTCCCTCTCTGTCTCCCCCTCTGTTTTCCCTCTCTGTCTCCCCCTCTGTTTCCTCTCTGTTTCCCCTCTATGTTTCCCCCCCTGCCCCCCCTCTCTGTTTCCCCCCTGTCCCCCCCTCTGTTTCCCCTCTCTGTTTCCCCCCTTGTCCCCCTCCCTCTGTTTCCCCCCCCCTCCCTCTGTTTCCTCTCTGTTTCCTCTCTGTTTCCTCTCTGTCTCCCCCCTCTGTTTCCTCTCTGTTTCATCCCTCTGTTTGTCTGTTTCCACTCTCACATTTTCACGTCAGAATTAATCATTCATCCATGTTTCTCAAACGTCAAGTTTCGAAATTGTTGCAGAAGTCATATTTTGAAGTGTTTTAGGTTATGTTCGCAACCTTTGAAATCAGAGTGAAATGTCAAAGTTGTTGCAAATGTCAGATTTCTAAGTGTTCAAGGTTAAGGTTAGGCATTAACTCTGAATGGTTAAGGTGAGGATTAAGGATTGGGATAGCCTTAAAGCAAAAATCTCAAAAACAACTTTTTATCACTGTAAATCAGAGGCAGATGCTTACGCCCATCCACCATCCCTGTCCACAACGCCATAGCAAAACCAAAACCTACGTGAAGGTAACAGTGCTCACTGTTGCCCCTAGTGGCCGGTTTCCGCTTCACCTCCCGACATCCTCAGACATGGATGTATGTTGAATACTGACTTGTATCACAGGTGGCCTGCCTGCAATACTTGTTCGCAAACCATCCTGGATTGTGACCACGAACAAATAATTAGTCTCCTTTGATCAGCCATTCAGGACATGCCATAGAAATGGAAGGATTAATTAAGGCCGGGTGCTTCCGGGGCCCTATTTTATGGGACACACTGTTAAACACCCCTCAGGAATCTCTTCTCTATTAGACCAAGTGGAGAGGTGGTTAAACACACCCCTCAGGACTCTCTTCTCTTTAGGACCAAGTGGAGAGGTGGTTAAACACACCCCTCAGGACTCTCTTCTCTATTAGACCAAGTGGAGGGATTGTTAAAACCTGTTCAGGATAGGGGGCAGTATTTCCCCTTTGGATGAATTGCGTGCCCATAGTGAACTGCATCAAAATCTGTCCTAACTTGCTAATATATGCATATTATTATTATTATTATTGTATAGAAAACACTCTGAAGCTTCTAAAACCGTTTGAATTATGTCTGTGAGTATAACAGAACTCACAGGGCAGGCAATCTTCCAAACTAGTTTTGGAATCCTGAAAGTTGGGGCAACTTTGACACCTCCCTTCCCAACAAGTTATGGATCTGGAAACACTTCCTATGTCTTCCACTAGATGTCCTCATTCAGTAGAAAGTGTAATTTTGCATTTGCTGTGAACTTTGACCTAATGGGGAGGAATTTGCTACAGTGTCGCAAAAGATTCACGTGCTTGAGGGCGCATAGGCGTTAGAGGGCTTTGTCTGTTCCAGTCAACCCCAGATGAACTAGGATTGTCCGGTTGGAATGCCATTCTTTTTGTACGTTTATAACATCCTGAAGATTGATTCTGCACTTAGTTTGACCAGTTTCGTCGACCTGTAATATGTAATTTGGAAGTTTTGATGCAAAATTATGTTGGACCAGAAGTCATTTTTTGGGCATTTGAGCTGAAACTGGTAGCAGATGTTGCTACATGGACACTAGAATCGAACATTATGAAACAAAACAATTTATTGTTGAAGTAGGACTCCTTGCAGTACATTCTGATCGAAGACCATCCAAGGTAAGGGATTATTTATGTTGTAATTTTGTATTTCTGTTGACTCCAACATAGCGGAGAAATATTGTTACGTCTGAGCGCCGTCTCAGATTATTGCATGGTAGACTTTTTCCGTAACGTAAAAAAAAAATGTGACACAGCTGTTGCATTAAGAACCAGTGTATCTTTTTAATTATATGTGGAACATGTATCTTTAGTCAAAGTTTATGATGAGTATTTCTGTTATCTGGCGTAGCTTTCTATAATTCCTATGGACATTTATGAGAATTTTCTGAACAAGCCGAGATTTATGGATATAAAATGCATATTATCGAACAAAACATAAATGTACTGTGTAACATGTCATATGACTGTCATCTGATGAAGATTTTCAAGAGGCTAGTGAATTATTATTTTTTTAATCCTGCTTTTTGTCATTTTATCTTTTGTGGTACAAAATGGCTGCCTTTTGTTTTTGTTTTGGTGGTGGTCTAACATAAATATGTGCTGTCTGTCAAATCAAATCAAATTTATTTATATAGCCCTTCGTACATCAGCTGATATCTCAGCCTAAAACCCCAAACAGCAAGCAATGCAGGTGTAGAAGCACGGTGACTAGGAAAAACTCCCTAGAAAGGCCAAAACCTAGGAAGAAACCTAGAGAGGAACCAGGCTATGTGGGGTGGCCAGTCCTCTTCTGGCTGTGCCGGGTGGAGATTATAACAGAACATGGCCAAGATGTTCAAATGTTCATCAATGACCTACATGGTCCAATAATAATAAGGCAGAACAGTTGAAACTGGAGCAGCAGCACGGCCAGGTGGACTGGGGACAGCAAGGAGTCATCATGTCAGGTAGTCCTGAGGCATGGTCCTAGGGCTCAGGTCCTCCGAGAGAGAGAAAGAAAGAGAGAAAGAGAGAATTAGAGAGAGCACACTTAAATTCACACAGGACACCGAATAGGACAGGATAAATACTCCAGATATAACAAACTGACCCTAGCCCCCCGACACATAAACTACTGCAGCATAACTGCTGGAGGCTGAGACAGGAGGGGTCAGGAGACACTGTGGCCCCATCCGAGGACACCGAGGACAGGGCCAAACAGGAAGGATATAACCCCACCCACTTTGCCAAAGCACAGCCCCCACACCACTAGAGGGATATCTTCAACCACCAACTTACCATCCTGAGACAAGGCTGAGTATAGCCCACAAAGATCTCCGCCACGGCACAACCCAGACTGGATGATCACATCAGTGACTCTACCCACTCAAGTGACGCACCCCTCCCAGGGACGGTATGAGAGAGCCCCAGTAAGCCAGTGACTCAGCCCTTGTAATAGGGTTAGAGGCAGAGAATCCCAGTGGAAAGAGGGGAACCGGCCAGGCAGAGACAGCAAGGGCGGTTCGTTGCTCCAGAGCCTTTCCGTTCACCTTCCCACTCCTGGGCCAGACTACACTCAATCATATGACCCACTGAAGAGATGAGTCTTCAGTAAAGACTTAAAGGTTGAGACAGAGTTTGCATCTCTGACATGGATTGGCAGACCGTTCCATAAAAATGGAGCTCTATAGGAGAAAGCCCTGCCTCCAGCTGTTTGTTTAGAAATTCTAGGGACAATTAGGAGGCCTGCGTCTTGTGACCGTAGCGTACGTGTTGGTATGTACGGCAGGACCAAATCAGAGAGATCGGTAGGAGCAAGTAGTAAACGCTCAAATCCAATTTAAAAGCGGAGAAGAAATTTCCATTCCCGCGGATTCCTCCACTGACGCACACACAGATCGCATTCTTAAACATCCAAGGAACTCACGACAGTTGGGACTTCTCAAGTTGAAGATGCATATAAGGTGCACATAGTATTTATACTGAACCTCTTAAAACCTCTTAAGGATCGTACCCTTTTTTTTCAATTTCTGCCTTAAATGCACACCCCCTGTCTAACTGCCTGTAGCTCAGGACCTGAAGCAAGGATATGCATATTCTTGTTAACATTTGAAAGGAAACATTTTGAAGTTTGTGGAAATGCTAAATTAATGTAGGAGCATATAACACATTAGATCTGGTAAAATATAATACAACCAAAAACAGTTTTTGGGTGTTCCATCATCTTTGAAATGCAAGAGGAAGGCCATGCAGTCAGATAGGACTATAGGTGTAATTCAGATTTTGGCCACCAGATGGCAGCGGTGTGTGCAAAGTTTCAGACTGATCAAGTTCATAATAACATCACCACACAATATTTTGTATCAACTCTGCCAGGAGTTTGCTCAAATGTGCCGAATCAGTCAATTGATACATTTTCAAGTACATAACTATACAGAACATATAAAAATGCTATGGTAATAAAACATTTAAGTTTACACACTCCCTGGAATGTCTTACATGATGGATAATTAGCTTCCCTACAGAAAATACACTAACCACACTAACCTTCTAGATGGCCGGCATGGGTGTTGGGCCAGAAACTTTAGAACCCAGTTCCTACATTTTAATATAAACATTTATTTTATTAAACATAACTATGCCACATTTTATATCTGGGACACTCAGGATGACAAATCAGAGCAGGATTGCTGAATGTAAGTAAATTATTTACCTTCATAGGTGAATGTATCAAACCAGTTACCGTGATAAAAGTGTTTTGTTGTTGTGCACTATTTTCAAACAACAGCATGGTATTTTTCACTGTAAACTGGACACTGCTGTAACGGCCGTTGGTGGAAGAAGGTGAGGACCAAAACGCGGAGTGGTAAGTGTCCATGATTATTTATTATAACAGAACACGAAAATACCAAATAACAAAGTGAACATAAGAAATGAAAATCGAAACAGTCCTGAAAGGTGAAAACACAAAACAGGAAACAACTACCCACAAACACCAGGTGGGAAAAGGCTACCCTAGTGTGGTTCTCAATCAGAGACAACGATAGACAGCTACCTCTGATTGGGAACCATACCAGGCCGAACACATAGAAAAGAAAACATAGAGAAACAACATAGAATGCCCACCCACGTCACACCCTGACCAAACAAAAAATAGAAACATACAAAGCAATCTACGGTCAGGGCGTGACAGTACCCCCCCCACCCACTCCCCAAAGGTGCAGACTCCGGCCGCAAATCCTGAACCTGCAGGGGAGGGTCTGGGTGGGCATTACTCCGCGGTGGCGGTTCTGGTGAGGGACGTGGACCCCGCCCCACTTCTGGCTCGGCCCACTTAAATAATGCCTCTGGAGCGGGAACCCTCAACGCCGACACCGGACTAGAGGATGCCATTGGACTGATGGTCGAGTCTGGAGTGAGTGGCACCTCTGGACTGACGGGCGGCTCTGGCGCCTCTGGACTGACGGGCGGCTCTGGCGCCTCTGGACTGACGGGCGGCTCTGGCGCCTCTGGACTGACGGGCGGCTCTGGCAGCGCCGGACAGGCGGGAGACTCTGGCAGCGCCGGACAGGCGGGAGACTCTGGCAGCGCCGGACAGGCGGGAGACTCTGGCAGCGCCGGACAGGCGGGAGACTCTGGAAGGAGAAGACGCAGAGACAGCCTGGAGAGACCTACAGGAGGCCTGGTGCGTAGAGAAGGCACCGGATAAACCGGGCTGTGGGGTAGCACTGGAGCTCTGGTGCGCAGCCTTGGCACCACTCCTCCAAGCTGAATGCCCACTTTAGCCCGGCCCCTCCAGAGTGCAGGCACAGGTCGAACCGAGCTGTGGGGGAGCACTGGAGATCTGGTGCCAAAACGCAGAGTGGCAAGTGTCCATGATTATTTATTATAACAGAACACGAAAATACCAAATAACAAAGTGAACGTAAGAAATGAAAATCGAAACAGTCCTGAAAGGTGAAAGCACAAAACAGGAAACAACTACCCACAAACACCAGGTGGGAAAAGGCTACCCTAGTGTGGTTCTCAATCAGAGACAACGATGGACAGATGTCTCTGATTGGGAACCATACCAGGCCAAACACATAGAAAATAAAATATAGAAAAACACATCACACCTTGACCAAACAAAAAATAGAAACATACAAAGCAATCTACGGTCAGGGGTGACAACTGCAGTTAGATTAGCAAGCATGTACGGGTTCTGCCTACAAGAGCGTACGACATACCCCAGAAAGTTGGCTGTTGTTCACAACGTCATTCTAGTCACAATAGCGCACGTTAGCAACAACTGTCCCAGTTTATAGAGACCGATCCCATAGAGGTTCAAATATTTCATTGGGTTGATTTAAGAAAACACTCTGAAAGTGTCTGAGGTTTTCTAGCCAAGCCTCGTCACACACCTGCCCTCTATTAGTGGCATTAGTGGTTGTGTGTTTGTATGTGTGTATGTGGGGCCCTCAAACAGGACTAATGTTCACTTGAGGACGATGTGTTATCTGGACGTGTCTGCTACAAGCTGGTAACTATTAACACCATTTAAGGTTAATTAGACACTCTATTCTGTGTGTGTTTGTAACTGTGTGTGTGTGTGTGTGTGTGTGTGTGTGTGTGTGTGTGTGTGCGTGCATGCGTGTGTGTGTGTGAACCAATATGAACCTGCGCCAGGTGAGATATTAAACTGTGTGTGTATGTGTGTGTGACGTGTGTGTGCCTGCATTCAGGCATTAGCTGTAATTTGAGTCTGAAGTGTATGAAAGCATCTGTTAACTAAGGAAATAAACATCTTCTCTGTCATCTGTTTATTTTGTTCTGCGTCCCAAATGACGCTACCTCTTCATTGTACAATTCTTTAACCAGGACCCATAGGACTAGTCAAAAGTAGTGCACTATACAGTCAATAGGGAGTCATTTGGGATGCATGCCCAGTGTTGTGAATTAGTTCTGCTGTGTTTTTGTTCTGCAGATCAGAATACAGTAAGAGCCCCGGGAACATTATGCCTACCTGTTACATTGAGTGTAATTTGAGATTTGCACACAAATATTGTGTTCTGCCAAACGCATAACAGTCACTTGCTCGTTGCGCTTAGATGTTTTCCATGTGGGGTGGGCACGGGGGTTAGCATTAGGCTTATAGTTAGAGTTAGTGCTAGTTTCAACCTCTCTGTCATGCGCATATTTCCTTGATGCCCCCTGTTTAATGTCTCACCTGGCACAGGTTCATATTGGTTCACACACACACGCATACTGTATAATGCAATACTTTTTGCCAGAGCCCATGGGGCTCCTACTACTTTTGACCGGGACCCATAATGCTCTCACCCATAGGGCTCTCACCCATAGGGCTCTCACCCATAATGATCTCACCCATTGGGCTCTGACCCATAATGCTCTCACCCATAGGGCTCTGACCCATAGGGCTCTGACCCATAATGCTCTCGCCCATAAGGCTCTCACCCATAAGGCTCTCACCCATAATGCTCTCCCCCATAAGGCTCTCACCCATAAGGCTCTCACCCATATTGCTCTCACTCATAAGGCTCTGACCCATAGGGTTCTGGTCAAAAGTAGTGCACTATATAGGGATTAGACTGCCACTCAGACTGAGACTAGGTGCAGGCTAATGGCTCCATCTCACAGCTATCTATCTCTTGTCGATAGAAGCCAGAGAGATTTAGAAGGAGAGACTTACAGTAATGCACAGTATCTATTCTAAACTGAACATTCAACACTGTGTTTCATAAAAGTAATATCATTTAATTTGTGAAGTTTGAAAAATGTATGATGGAGCTGTATGTTTTAGTCTTAGAAGATTAAACTTTTTCCTATCGAAACTCGTTATCAAATCCAATCAAATGTTATTAGTCACATTCACATATTTAGCAGATGTTTGCAGGTTTAGCAAGATGCTTGTATCTGGAAATGTGTTGAATCCACTTAAATGCCCTATCCACCCAAGGTCTATTAATCCATCATACCCACAAGTAGGTAATGCATTGTCCGTAGAACCCTGTACATCAGTATTTGACCCATGACCTCCTATCTGCTGGTGTAATGTGAAGCTATTTTCATCTCAATTCAACAGATGGACATTTTCTGTTTGAATGGAGCAGCGCTCAGTTTCTCTCTCTCTCTCCTTCACCTTCTCTCTTTCTTTCTCTCTCTCCCTCACCTATATTTATCCTTTTGCTTTCTTTCTCTCTCTCTCTTTCTCTCCCCTCTCTCGCCCCCCTCTCTATCTCCCCTCTCTCTCTCTGGTCAGATGCCAAGTATGTCCGTTTTATGGGTCAGTATATCTGGGTCTTCTGGATTGACAGAATTAAGATGATCATGAAAATGTGATCATCTGGAACCTTCGACTGAGGCACGGCCTCGATTTGAACAAATGTATTTTGTTTTTACAATATCCTTCCGTCCATCCCTCCATCTGTCCATCCATCCTTCCGTCCATCCCTCCATCTGTCCATCCATCCATCCCTCCATCTGTCCATCCATCCATCCCTCCATCTGTCCATCCATCCTTCCGTCCATCCCTCCATCTGTCCATCCCTCCATCCGTCCATCCCTCCATCCATCCATCCCTCCATCTGTCCATCCCTCCATCCGTCCATCCCTCCATCTCTCCATTCACTTCATCCCTTCACCCTAGTCACACGCTCTTGGCCCATTTTCCCATACTGAAATAGCTGGTTGCCCCAGTTCCGTCAGACTGTTACATACATACAGTACAAGCGGTGATTTCCCTTTTCTTCAGAGGGGAATTCTCATGCTACAGAGAGTGACAGGGGCCTTTCTCTGTTCCTTTTGCTTTGGTGTTGGACTCTACACCCTTTATGTTAATGTGTGCATTTACCATGCCCTGTCATTAATAAAGCTTCAGCATGCCTTCCCATAGAGAGAGAAGCAGTTGGTGGAGCGAAACGGAGGCTCGGAACCTGGAATGAGACTTTTCGGAACTCTCTGTACAAACAACACTATGTTAAAGCACAGTAGGACCATGTAACAGACTGCACAGACACCCATGGTCCCTGGATGGTTTATCATATAGAAATACCATTGTTGATTTAGAATGGGGTAGGCAACTAGATTCAGATGTTTGTCGAAGCGGATAGTCAGGTGGCTAGAACGTAATTATAATTTGTACACCGAATTGAACACAATTAAGCCCAAAATAAGATTGGATTTGAAAACAGCTGTAATTGAATATACTTGATGACAGATTTCCTAAATGAAACTCATTTTTTGCTGAATTCCTAGTGATTTTAGTCTTTTTCTTAACCTTTGCGTATCGGTTTAGACCAGCAGGTTGCCTTTGGCCGATCCCTGATTTAGAATGTTAGTGATCTGTTTTGGTATTTGTGTCAAAAATAGCCTGATACAACAGATTGTTATCGATGGTTACTATGAGCCAGGGCTACTTATTTACTTCTATTTAAGATGATGATGATAAGGTAGTTTTATAAAATACTATGTGTTTTCAGTTATTGAACCAGTGGATGAATAAACAAAAACACTAGTACATACATAACCAACAAATACATAATTTATTACTTCAATATTACTTCATCAGATCTCACTTGTATTTCATTAATACCAAAGAACATTAGCACATGGATCGTAAGCCCAACCACAAAAATGACAAATTCTTCTTCAAAAAGATCTTGAAAAAGAAAGGTATAGTAAACATTGAGCTGATACAACACTTCCACTCAGATCACACAACGAGTTAATTTACAAATACAGGTATAGTAAACATTGAGCTGATACAACACTTCCACTCAGACCACACAACGAGTTAATTTACAAATACAGGTATAGTAAACATTGAGCTGATATAACACTTCCACTCAGACCACACAACGAGTTCATTTACAGATACAGGTATAGGCCTGTTCTATTTCTTAAGTGTGATTGTGAAATCTAAATGGCACCCTATTGCCTATGTAGTGCACTACATTTGATGAGAACCCTATGGGCCCTGTAGGGAATAGGGTGTTATTTGGGATGTAACTTAAGTGTATTTCGTCTGTGGTAACATATCCATTGATCAGCCACTAGCATAGACTACTTGTTCTTCTGTGGGATACATGACTCACAGTTAGGTACAGGAAAAATAAAACATTAACTGTCCCATGTCATAAAGACATTGAGCCACTGGATGCTTCCTGTTTCACACTGAGTATTTCAATACTGTTTTACCCACATAGCTCATTTGGATATTTCTACTACTGTACATTGTATTTAGTTACACTGTTTATACACACCACATATTTAGTTATATACCGGATTCTGTACATAGGTCACTCTAATATATCTACTGCTGTACATAGGTCACTCTAATATATCTACTGCTGTACATAGGTCACTCTAATATATCTACTGCTGTACATAACTCACTCTAATATATCTACTGCTGTACATAGCTCACTCTAATATATCTAATGCTGTACATAGCTCACTCTAATATATCTACTGCTGTACATAGCTCACTCTAATATATCTACTGCTGTACATACCATTCTTAGTATATCTACTGTTGTACATATCATTATTAGTATATCTACTGTTGTACATATCATTCTTAGTATATCTACTGCTGTACATATCATTCTTAGTATATATACTCCTGTGTGTGTGGGCCTAATGCTTATGTCTGCCCCATCCCCCTCCCCCTGCATGGTGCTTGGCTGAATGCGGCAGAGTCAGCTAGTTGGTTCTAGAATCATTGCGCATAATGACATCGTCTCTCTCTCTCAGCTTGACTGACTAGAGACACAGATTTTATACTACAGTACACCACCTTATTAAGGAAAAGCACACAGGGCCGGGCCTAATGCATAAGAGACATAGGCGACCGCTTTTTTAGGAATTCAGTCGGGGTCTCAACTTACTGTTGAGAGTTAGAATAGTAGAATACCCAAGATGTCATTTCTAAACTTGGTTGTGCATCAGCAGTTTTTCTCTTGTTATATCAGTCACTGACAGCCACTCAGTTAGCCCATGTCATCTAACATTTTTTGACTTGGTAAATTAGTATCTAATCCTGGTCAAATTACCGCCCAGGCACACAGGGCATGTGCCTAGGGATCCTGACCTCCAGGAGGCCCGCATTGATTTTGTTAGTCATTATCACTCAGATATCATTGAACATGGAATAAGTCATGGCACAATGTGTATAATGGCAGGATTACTCTAAAATGTTATTTACTCTAAAATGTTATTAACTCTAAAATGTTATTTACTCTAAAATGTTATTGACTCTAAAACTTTTTATTAACTCTAAAACATTTTTATTAACTATAAAATGTTTTATTAAATGTAAAATAAATATTTTTTTCTCTACGCTGTCAAGAGTGGGGCACAATTTTTTTTCTCCTGCAAGATGGGAGGGGCCCAAAAGGCTAGGGCCATCCCTGCAAGCATGCAAAGACCTGCACCCACACACATACACCACAGTGAACTTGGACACACACAGAGCCAAGGTGCAGGGAGAGGGTATGACCAGGAGGGAGCAGAGTAGATGTCCTGGAGAGGACCAGGAGGGAGCAGTGTAGATGTCCAGGAGAGGACCAGGAGGGAGCAGTGTAGATGGTCAGGAGGGAGCGGTGTAGATGGTCAGGAGGGAGCAGTGTAGATGGTCAGGAGGGAGCAGTGTAGATGGTCAGGAGAGGACCAGGAGGGAGCAGTGTAGATGGTCAGGAGAGGACCAGGAGGGAGCAGTGTAGATGGTCAGGCGAGGACCAGGAGGGAGCAGTGTAGATGGTCAGGAGGGAGCAGTGTAGATGGTCAGGAGGGAGCAGTGTAGATGGTCAGGAGAGGACCAGGAGGGAGCAGTGTAGATGTCCAGGAGAGAGCAGTTTATATGGCCAGGAGAGGACCAGGAGGGAGCAGTGTAGATGGTCAGGAGAGGACCAGGAGGGAGCAGAGTAGATGGTCAGGAGAGGACCAGGAAGGGAGCAGTGTAGATGTCCAGGAGAGGACCAGGAGGGAGCAGTGTAGATGGCCAGGAGAGGACCCGGAGGGAGCAGTGTAGATGTCCAGGAGAGAGCAGTTTATATGGCCAAGAGGGAGCAGTGTAGGTGGCCAGGAGAGGACCAGGAGGGAGCAGTGTAGATGGTCAGGAGAGGACCAGGAGGGAGCAGTGTAGATGGTCAGGCGAGGACCAGGAGGGAGCAGTGTAGATGGTCAGGAGGGAGCAGTGTAGATGTCCAGGAGAGGACCAGGAGGGAGCAGTGTAGATGGTCAGGAGAGCACCAGGAGGGAGCAGTGTAGATGGTCAGGAGAGGACCAGGAGGGAGCAGTGTAGATGGTCAGGAGAGGACCAGGAGGGAGCAGTGTAGATGGTCAGGAGGGAGCAGTGTAGATGGTCAGGAGGGAGCAGTGTAGATGGTCAGGAGAGGACCAGGAGGGAGCAGTGTAGATGGTCAGGAGGGGACCCGGAGGGAGCAGTGTAGATGGTCAGGAGAGGACCAGGAGGGAGCAGTGTAGATGGTCAGGGGGAGCAGTGTAGATGGTCAGGAGAGGACCAGGAGGGAGCAGTGTAGATGGTCAGGAGAGGACCAGGAGGGAGCACTGTAGATGGTCAGGAGAGGACCAGGAGGGAGCACTGTAGATGGTCAGGAGAGCACCAGGAGGGAGCAGTGTAGATGGTCAGGAGAGGACCAGGAGGGAGCAGTGTAGATGGCCAGGAGAGGACCCGGAGGGAGCAGTGTAGATGGTCAGGAGAGCACCAGGAGGGTGCAGTGTAGATGGCCAGGAGAGGACCAGGAGGGAGCAGTGTAGATGGTCAGGAGAGGACCAGGAGGGAGCAGTGTAGATGGTCAGGAGAGGACCAGGAGGGAGCAGTGTAGATGGTCAGGAGGGAGCAGTGTAAATGGCCAGTAGAGGACCAGGAGGGAGCAGTGTAGATGGTCAGGAGAGGACCAGGAGGGAGCAGTGTAGATGGTCAGGAGGGAGCAGTGTAGATGGTCAGGAGGGAGCAGTGTAGATGGTCAGGAGCGGACCAGGAGGGAGCAGTGTAGATGGTCAGGAGGGGACCCGGAGGGAGCAGTGTAGATGGTCAGGAGAGGACCAGGAGGGAGCAGTGTAGATTGTCAGGGGGAGCAGTGTAGATGGTCAGGAGAGGACCAGGAGGGAGCAGTGTAGATGGTCAGGAGAGGACCAGGAGGGAGCACGGTAGATGGTCAGGAGAAGACCCGGAGGGAGCAGTGTAGATGGTCAGGAGAGCACCAGGAGGGAGCAGTGTAGATGGTCAGGAGAGGACCAGGAGGGAGCAGTGTAGATGGCCAGGAGAGGACCCGGAGGGAGCAGTGTAGATGGTCAGGAGAGCACCAGGAGGGAGCAGTGTAGATGGTCAGGAGAGGACCAGGAGGGAGCAGTGTAGATGGCCAGGAGAGGACCAGGAGGGAGCAGTGTAGATGGCCAGGAGAGGACCCGGAGGGAGCAGTGTAGATGGTCAGGAGAGGACCAGGAGGGAGCAGTGTAGATGGTCAGGAGGGAGCAGTGTAGATGGTCAGGAGGGAGCAGTGTAGATGGTCAGGAGAGGACCAGGAGGGAGCAGTGTAGATGGTCAGGAGGGGACCCGGAGGGAGCAGTGTAGATGGTCAGGAGAGGACCAGGAGGGAGCAGTGTAGATGGTCAGGGGGAGCAGTGTAGATGGTCAGGAGAGGACCAGGAGGGAGCAGTGTAGATGGTCAGGAGAGGACCAGGAGGGAGCACTGTAGATGGTCAGGAGAGGACCAGGAGGGAGCACTGTAGATGGTCAGGAGAGCACCAGGAGGGAGCAGTGTAGATGGTCAGGAGAGGACCAGGAGGGAGCAGTGTAGATAGCCAGGAGAGGACCCGGAGGGAGCAGTGTAGATGGTCAGGAGAGCACCAGGAGGGAGCAGTGTAGATGGCCAGGAGAGGACCAGGAGGGAGCAGTGTAGATGGTCAGGAGAGGACCAGGAGGGAGCAGTGTAGATGGTCAGGAGAGGACCAGGAGGGAGCAGTGTAGATGGTCAGGAGGGAGCAGTGTAGATGGCCAGAAGAGGACCAGGAGGGAGCAGTGTAGATGGTCAGGAGAGGACCAGGAGGGAGCAGTGTAGATGGTCAGGAGGGAGCAGTGTAGATGGTCAGGAGGGAGCAGTGTAGATGGTCAGGAGGGGACCCGGAGGGAGCAGTGTAGATGGTCAGGAGAGGACCAGGAGGGAGCAGTGTTGATGGTCAGGGGGAGCAGTGTAGATGGTGAGGAGAGGACCAGGAGGGAGCAGTGTAGATGGTCAGGAGAGGACCAGGAGGGAGCACTGTAGATGGTCAGGAGAGGACCCGGAGGGAGCAGTGTAGATTGTCAGGAGAGCACCAGGAGGGAGCAGTGTAGATGGTCAGGAGAGGACCAGGAGGGAGCAGTGTAGATGGCCAGGAGAGGACCCGGAGGGAGCAGTGTAGATGGTCAGGAGAGCACCAGGAGGGAGCAGTGTAGATGGTCAGGAGAGGACCAGGAGGGAGCAGTGTAGATGGCCAGGAGAGGACCAGGAGGGAGCAGTGTAGTTGGCCAGGAGAGGACCCGGAGGGAGCAGTGTAGATGGTCAGGAGAGGACCAGGAGGGAGCAGTGTAGATGGTCAGGAGAGGACCCGGAGGGAGCAGTGTAGATTGTCAGGAGAGGACCAGGAGGGAGCAGTGTAGATGGTCAGGAGAGGACCAGGAGGGAGCAGTGTAGATGGCCAGGAGAGGACCCGGAGGGAGCAGTGTAGATGGCCAGGAGAGGACCAGGAGGGAGCAGTGTAGATGGCCAGAAGAGGACCCGGAGGGAGCAGTGTAGATGGTCAGGAGAGGACCAGGAGGGAGCAGTGTAGATGGTCAGGAGAGGACCAGGAGGGAGCAGTGTAGATGGCCAGGAGAGGACCAGGAGGGAGCAGTGTAGATGGCCAGGAGAGGACCAGGAGGGAGCAGTGTAGATGGTCAGGAGGGAGCAGTGTAGATGGCCAGTAGAGGACCCGGAGGGAGCAGTGTAGATGGTCAGGAGAGCACCAGGAGGGAGCAGTGTAGCTGGTCAGGAGAGCACCAGGAGGGAGCAGTGTAGATGGTCAGGAGAGCACCAGGAGGGAGCAGTGTAGATGGTCAGGAGAGCACCAGGAGGGAGCAGTGTAGATGGTCAGGAGAGGACCAGGAGGGAGCAGTGTAGATGGTCAGGAGAGCACCAGGAGGGAGCAGTGTAGATGGTCAGGAGAGGACCAGGAGGGAGCAGTGTAGATGGTCAGGAGAGGACCAGGAGGGAGCAGTGTAGATGGTCAGGAGAGGACCAGGAGGGAGCAGTGCAGATGGTCAGGAGAGGACCAGGAGGGAGCAGTGTAGATGGTCAGGAGAGGACCAGGAGGGAGCAGTGTAGATGGTCAGGAGAGGACCAGGAGGGAGCAGTGTAGATGGTCAGGAGAGCACCAGGAGGGAGCAGTGTAGATGGTCAGGAGGGAGCAGTGTAGATGGCCAGGAGAGGACCAGGAGGGAGCAGTGTAGATGGCCAGGAGAGGACCAGGAGGGAGCAGTGTAGGTGGCCAGGAGAGGACCAGGAGGGAGCAGTGTAGATGGTCAGGAGAGGACCAGGAGGGAGCAGTGTAGATGGCCAGGAGAGGACCAGGAGGGAGCAGTGTAGATGGCCAGGAGAGGACCATGAGGGAGCAGTGTAGATGGTCAGGAGAGCACCAGGAGGGAGCAGTGTAGATGGTCAGGAGAGCACCCGGAGGGAGCAGTGTAGATGGCCAGGAGAGGACCAGGAGGGAGCAGTGTAGATGGTCAGGAGAGGACCAGGAGGGAGCAGTGTAGGTGGCCAGGAGAGGACCAGGAGGGAGCAGTGTAGATGGTCAGGAGAGCACCAGGAGGGAGCAGTGTAGATGGTCAGGAGGGAGCAGTGTAGATGGCCAGGAGAGGACCAGGAGGGAGCAGTGTAGGTGGCCAGGAGAGGACCAGGAGGGAGCAGTGTAGGTGGTCAGGAGAGCACCAGGAGGGAGCAGTGTAGATGGTCAGGAGAGCACCCGGAGGGAGCAGTGTAGAGGACCAGGAGGGAGCAGTGTAGATGGTCAGGAGAGGACCAGGAGGGAGCAGTGTAGGTGGTCAGGAGAGCACCAGGAGGGAGCAGTGTAGATGGTCAGGAGAGGACCCGGAGGGAGCAGTGTAGATGGCCAGTTTATGCTAGATGTTCTTCTTTAGAATCTTTTATTATTTCATTTTTTTTGACACATCAGACCACATTATTAAAGAAATGGCAGAGAGATGTCCAATACACACGAAACACATCAGACCACATTATTAAAGAAATGGCAGAGAGATGTCCAATACACACGAAACACATCAGACTATAGTATTAAAAAATCATCACAGAGATTTACAAAACACATGAAACACAGCAGACCACAGTATTAAAAAACAGCACAAATGTGCAATACACGGAAACACATACAGAGCACACATACAAGCTTTTGCATTCATTCAAATGTGGGTTCTAGATGTCCATGGATCAAAGTCTAAACCGTCTTTTTTGTAAAAAATTTGTTTTTTGTAAGCTACTACTGCAAACGTAGGGAAATGGTTACTAAATTTGAACATTACATAAAGTAACGAAAATAAAAACAATTATTGCTTTCACCATGTATTTATGACTTATGTTTTGTGCAGCAGGACTTTTGACAACAAGTGGTGCCTGCCAAAGCTTCAGGACAGGACAAAGATGTTCCTGCAAAATAACAAAATTCACAGTTTCAACACCGTTAGCTGAGAACACTTGAGACGGAAAGCCACACACACACACACACACACACACACACACACACACACACACACACACACACACACACACACACACACACACACACACACACACACAGAACACTAACACTGTTATAGACAGGTAGAGGAAAGCCAGGCCGACAGAAGCTACATTTAACGTGGAACTACGATGATCACAGCATACTGTTGAGTTGATCACAATACTGTCTACAGCTAGGGGAATTGGTCAGGGTTATGTGTAAAACAGCTAGGAGAATTGATCAGGCTTATGTGTAAAACAGCTACGGGAATTGATCAGGCTTATGTGTAAAACAGCTAGGGGAATTGGTCAGGGTTATGTCTAAAACAGCTAGGGGAATTGGTCAGGGTTATGTCTAAAACAGCTCTAGGAATTGGTCAGGGTTATGAGTAAAACAGCTAGGGTAATTGGTCAGGGTTATGAGTAAAACAGCTAGGGGAATTGGTCAGGGTTATGTCTAAAACAGCTAGGGGAATTGGTCAGGGTTATGAGTAAAACAGCTAGGGGAATTGGTCAGGGTTATGTCTAAAACAGCTAGGGGAATTGGTCAGGGTTATGAGTAAAACAACTAGGGGAAGTATCCTTATGGTGAGTAAACTTGGGTATAATTTGGGACACAGCCGCAGACACTTGGGGAATAGATGTGCCATTAGAGACTTGAGGAGTATGGGGAATAGATGTGCCATTAAAGACTTGAGGAGTATGGGGAATAGATGTCCCATTAGAGACATGAGGAGTATGGGGAATAGATGTCCCATTAGAGACTTGAGTTGTATGGGGAATAGATATCCCATTAGAGACTTGAGGAGTATGGGGAATAGATGTCCCATTAGAGACTTGCGGAATATGGGGAATAGATGTGCCATTAAAGACTTGATGAGTATAGGGAATAGATGTCCCATTAGAGACATGAGGAGTATGGGGAATAGATGTCCCATTAGAGACTTGAGTTGTATGGGGAATAGATATCCCATTAGAGACTTGAGGAGTATGGGGAATAGATGTCCCATTAGAGACTTGAGGAGTATGGGGAATAAATGTCCCATTAGAGACTAGAGGAGTGTGGGGAATAGATATTCCATTAGAGACCTGAGCCCTGTGCTCCTCCTGCTAACCGTCTGTCATACTGGAAAAATGTTATACATCCTAATCTAGAGATCGCTCCCTGCATGTGACTGTTGTTTAGGAGGGAGGGAGTCGTCTGATTCCCCAACTAAACAGCAGAGATAATGGATTTATCCCCTGTTTATCGGCCTGGACCGGGCTCAGCCCTGCAACAACACAGGAATTTCCTGGTGAGAGAGAAAGGGAGAGAGATAGAAAGAAAGAAAGAAAGAAAGAAAGAAAGAAAGATAAATGGGAGAGGAGATGGATACAGGGAGAACTACAGAGATAGACACAGAGATAGACACAGAGATAGATACAGAGAATAAGAAAGAGATAAAGAGAGGGAAACTAATTGATACAGACATCATCAACAGCTGTTGAAATAGGTAATTGTCTCGTCGGATCATTGCACAGATATCCTGAACGATCTAGAATTCTGTTCACGTTGGAAAAACTTCACAGAGAACCAAAGACCCACCAGCGATCACACCCTGATTAGAAACATCTCAATCGCCCAGTCCACCTGTTGTCTCATGCATGTTGACTGGTCTGACCGTATAGGGCCCTGGTCAAAAGTACTGCAAGAGATAGGGACTGGGGTGTCATTTCAGACACAGCCTGCCTGGGTCCTGTAAGCAGCACCTCTACGGCAGGAGACAGGGACACTGTTATCTCTGGCCTGGTTCCACAGACTGTTTGTTATTCCATGGAGTCAGTCTGTACCCTTCCCTCCGATCACTGAGGAAACTACTGACTCTGCTCTCAGTAAACATGGCTACTTCCCAGAATGACAACGACAGATCCAGTCAACAAACCACAAACTAACCACTGACTTCTGATAGAGACACCCGGAGACTTGGGAGAGGAAATTATATTCTGTGTAGAAGGGTAAAGATAGAGCAGAGAGTTGACGAGAGGAGAGAGGTGACGGGAGGGCTGATGTGACACTGGCTCAGATCATTAAGGCTAGGGGAGGTGTGGCACAGCAGCGATGATAAATTGACAGTTAAGTCATTGAATGCAAAAAGCCATGTGTGCCCAACCCCCCCCCCCCAAAAAAATGATGTGTGAAACTCAAGAAAATGGTCCATGGAAAAACAAATGGAACATGGTCCATTTGGACCAGGATCTTTCTCTTTCTTTATCTGTCTCTCTCTGTATTTATCTCTCTCTCTCTCAGCCTCTGTCTCTCTCTCTGTCTCTGTCTCTCTCTATCTCTCTCTCCCTCTTTCTCTGTCTCTCTTTCTCTCTCTTTATCTGTCTCTCTCTCTTTATCTGTCTCTCTCTCTTTATCTGTCTCTCTCTAAGTCTCTGTCTCTCTCTGTCTCCCTCTCTCTTTATCTGTCTCACTCTCCCAGTCTCTGTCTCTCTCTCTCTTTATCGGTCTCGCTCTCTCATACTCTGTCTCTCTCTCTCTCTGTCTCTATCTCTCTCGCTCTCTCTCTCTGTCTCTCTGGGTCTCCCTCTTTCTCTTTCTCTCTCGCGCTCTCTCTCTCTGACTCCCTGTCTCTCTGGGTCTCCCTCTGTCTCTTTCTCTCTCTTTCTCTCTCTATCTCTCTCTCTCTCTCTCTCTCACCAATTAGTCATGATGATATATGCCATACATTCATGTGTGCAAACATTTCATGTATGGGGGTGGACACAGAGTAAAACGATCTTCTGGATTTATGAGCCAGTCTGGTTTCTGTGGTTTCTGACATATTTAGATGCTACATGATACATGATAAGAACGTATAGATATCTTAAACAACAAGGTGAGGTAGATGAAACAATCTACATGATCTCTCTCTCTCTAAATATACATTCAACTTGCAAACCTACTGGTGAAATGTAACAAATTCCTCTCCTGTCCTCAATCTAGTCTCACCTGTGCTACCCGCTCACCATTCATCCTCTATCCTTCCATCCCGTCTCATCTCAGTGACTTGGTGAAGTGACAATGGACGATAACCCTGAAACATGTCTGTCTGTTCCAAAGGTTGTTCACTTCCCTTAGCAAGGTGAGGGGGTTAAAGTACAATTGTTAACCCTTTACTGCAGTTCCCGTTCGGGTCCGTTCCGTCTGCAGCTCCACCCCCACCCGCCTCTCCCCTCCCTGAGCTCCCGTCTGCAGCTGGGTCACTGTCCTCCGAGCTCCCCTTACTCCTCCCTCCCTGCTGCTCACTCTGCCAGCTGTGTCCGCTGTACACGTATCCATTAGTAGGCCCTATGTTGGGGAACCGGACCTTCTTGATGCACAGGATCTCCTTGAATGCATATCTGAACTCAGGGCTCCTGCAGTAGATCAAGGGGTTGAATGCGGAGTTGGCGTAACCTATCCAGTTGAGTATCCTGAAGGCGAGTCCGATGTCCCCTACCTTCCAGATGGCTACCACCACGTTGAGGACGAAGAAGGGTAGCCAGCACAGTGTGAAGATCCCCATGATGATCCCGAGGGTCTTCAGGGCCTTGTGTTCCCGCAGGCAGAACTTGGTCTTCCTGAAGCCTCCTCCAACTCCTCGGCTCTCATTGTTATTCTCCACCCCTCCTCCTCCTCCTGCGTTGTTGTTGTTATGGGCGTGGAAGCGCCCCTCACTGCGGTCGATCTTGCGTAGTTGCTGCTTGGCCTCCTGGAACACGCGGCTGTAGACAAACACCATGACGACTAAGGGGATGTAGAAGGAGATGATGGAGGAGGTGATGGCGTAGGCTGTGTTGGTGTTGAAGTCACAGCAGTTGCTGTTCTGGATGCAGGCCTTCGCCTCCGCGTCGTCACTGATCCACCACTTCATGTGGATGGGTAAGAAGGAGATGAGTCCAGCGATCACCCACACCAGCAGGACCACCACGCGTGCCTTACACTTGGTCAGCAGAGACTGGTAGCGGAACGGAGAGGTTATGGCCAGGTAACGGTCCAGCGCTATCACGCAGAGCGTCTCGATGCTGGCCGTCACACACAACACGTCCGTGGCAGTCCAGAACTCACACCAGAAGCTGCCGAAGTGCCAGGTGTTGAAGATGATGTAGCAGGCGCCGAACGGCACCACGATGAGACCCATGACCAGGTCGGCACAGGCCAGAGAGGTGATGAAGCAGTTGGTGATGTTCTGCAGTCTCTGGAACCGGTAGATGGCTATGATGACCAGGATGTTGCCAAACACGATGCCAACGACCAGCAGTGACATAACCATGCCTAGGAGGACCATCTCCACCTCACTGTAACCTGGTTCGCCGCCAGCCGCCCCGGCCCATGATGTGTTGGCTGACTCGGTGACGTTGAGGGAAGGCACAGGGGGGGTGCAGCTGCCCATTGTCTAGAGGTAGGAGATGGAGAGAAAGAAAGAGAGAGGGAGAGAGAGAAAGAGAGATGGAGAGAGAGAAAGAGAGATGGAGGGAGAGAAAGAGAGAGGGAAAGAGAGAGAGAGAGAGAGGGAAAGAGAGAAAGAGAGATGGAGAGAGAGAAAGAGACGGGTAAAAACAAGAAGCAGGTTAAGCTACAAAAAAAGAGAGGGAGAGAGCGAGGGAAAGAGGGAGAGAGAGAGGGAGAGAGAGAGGGAGAGAGGGAGGGAGGGAGAGAGAGAGGGAAAGAGAGAGGTAAAGAGAGAGGGAAAGAGGGAGAGAGAGAGGGAAAGAGAGAGGTAAAGAGAGAGGGAAAGAGGGAGAGAGAGAGAAAGAAAGAGGGAAAGCGGGAGAGAGGGAAAGAGGGAAAGAGGGAGAGAGAGAGGAAGAGCGGGAGAGAGGGAAAGAGGGAGGGAAAGAGGGAGAGAGGGAGAGCGGGAGAGAGGGAAAGAGGGAAAGAGTTGAGAGAGAGGAAGAGTGGGAGAGATGGAAAGAGGGAGAGAGAGAGGGAAAGAGGGAGGGAGAGAGAGAGAGGGAAAGAGAGGGGTAAAGAGAGAGGGAAAGAGGCAGAGGGAGAAACCGCGTGAGGGGCTTAGAACCTTCAGGATACAACAATGGGTAACTTGAGTGAAATAACCATGACTTAAATAACCTGTTGTCCATGACAACAGCAGACAGAAACAAACAAATAAACAATACATGTACAAACCTCCACAGGTTGTGGTCCCTGTCCAACCTCCCATATACGTTGTCATAAAAGTCTTCTTCAGGTTTGAGTAGTTCCTCAGTGTATAGTTTCCCACATCCTTCTGTCAGCTCCCCCTCTCTTTTGCTCTTACACTAGCTCTCTCTGTCACTCTCTCTCTCTCTTTCTGTCTCGCTTTCTCCCTCAGTGCCGTGCAGTGCTTCTGCTAATGTCGCTCCCAGGCTGTCTGTCAGAACCCTTATAAGATTCAGCGATGACATCATAGCATGACCTCAGCCAATCATATGCCTAGAATGACGGGAGCGCTGAAGGCTGCAGTGAGGTGAGTTTGAACAGAGGGGAAGAGAGACTTTGAGAGGGAGACAATAATGCATGCAGAGCAGAATTAGGGCTTTAGCGACTAATTATCCAAATCTATAAAAGTGCCTTTAAATTCCACAACCACCTAAAGGAAAGTGATGCCTCAACCTACAGAGAGATGAACCTAGAGAAGAGTCCCCTCAGCCAGCTGATTCTGGGGCTCTATTCACAAATATAAATAGACACCACATAGCCCCAAGACAGCAACCTAATTTGACCCAACCAAGTTATGAGACAATTTAATGAGAGCTACTTGAAACATTGGAAAGAATCAAGAAAAAAAACTGAGCATGCTGGAATGCTATTTGGCCCTAAACAGAGAGTACACAGTGGCAGAATACTTTACCAATGTAACTGACTCATAATGAAGAAAAGTATTGACAATGTACAGACTGAGTATAGCCTTGCTATTGAGAGAGGTTGCCTCTTCCATGCCGACCCTTGGAGGGGTGAGTCACACGAGTGGGTTGAGTCACTGACATGATCTTCCTGTCGGGGTTGGTGCCCCCCTCTTGGGTTGTGCCGTAGCAGAGATCTTTGTGGGCTATACTCAGGATGGTAAGTTGGTGGTTGAAGGTATCCCTCTAGTGGTGTGGGGGCTGTGCTTTGGCAAAGTGGGTAGGGTTATATCCTGCCTGTTTATCCCTGTCCGGGGGTATTGTCAAACAGGGCCACAGGGTCTCCTGACCCCTCCTGTCTCAGCCTCCAGTATTTATGCTGCAGTAGTTTGTGTGTTGGGGGGCTAGGGTCAGTCTGTTATATCTGGAGTATTTCTCCTGTCTTAACCGGTGTCCTGTGTGAATTTAAGTATCCTCTCTCTAATTCTCTCTTTCTCTCTCTCGGAGGACCTGAGCCCTAGGACCATGCCTCAGGACTACCTGGCCTGATGATTCCTTGCTGTCCCCAGTACACCTGTCCGTGCTGTTGCTCCAGTTTCAACTGTTCTGCCAGCGGCTATGGAACCCTGGCCTGGTCACCAGATGTGCTACCTGTCCCAGACCTGCTGTTTCCAACTCTCTAGAGACAGCAGGAGTGGTAGAGATATGATCGGCTATGAAAAGCCAACTGACATTTACTCCTGAGGTGCTGACCTGTTGCACCCTCGACAACCACTGTGATTATTATTATTTGACCCTGCTGTTCATCTATGAACATTTGAACATCTTGGCCATGTTCTGTTATAATCGCCACCCGGCACAGCCAGAAGAGGCCACCCCTCATAGCCTGGTTCCTCTCTAGGTTTCTTTTTCCTAGCCACCGTACTTCTACACCTGCATTGCTTGCTGTTTGTGGTTTTAGGCTGGGTTTCTGTACAGCCCTTTGAGATATCAGCTGATGTAAGAAGGGCTTTATAAATACATTTGATTTGATTTGATTTGCCATAGGCAGATCTGGCTCTCAAGAGAAGACAGGATATGTGGTCACTGACCACAAACTGTGTAAACCGAGCTGCGACCATATTTTGTGTATGATACACAGTGAGCTCCAGAAGTATTGGGATAGTGACACATGTTGTTGTTGTTTTGGCTCTCTAGTCTAGCACTTTGGATTTGAAATTATACAATCACTCTGAAGTTAGCTTCATAGTGATTGTCAGCTTTAATTTGACCTTGGTTTTGGGTTAACCGTTTCGAAATGACTGCACTTTTTGTACATAGTCCACACATTTTAGGGGACCAACAGTATTCGGACAAATGTACTTATATTCGTTTTAACTTTCTCACTGTCACATGTTCCCATGTTCATAGCACACAATGACTACACATGCACACAAACTTGTGACTACACATTTTTCAATGCATTTGCTGTTTGTTTTGATTATGTTTCAGATTATTTTGTGCCCAATAGAAAGGAATATATATTTTTTTACACTTCTACATTAATGTGAATGGTACCATGATCACGTAGAGTCCTAAATGAATCATGAAAAATGATCAGTGACAAAATTACAGCTGCACAAATAGCATACCCCCCCAAAAATGCTAACCTCCCCTGTTATTGTAATGGTGAGAGGTTACCATGACTTGGGGGTATGATATAAAATGCTAACCTCCCCTGTTATTGTAATGGTGAGAGGTTACCATGACTTGGGGGTATGATATAAAATACTAACCTCCCCTGTTATTGTAATGGTGAGAGGTTAGCATGACTTGGGGGTATGATATAAAATGCTAACCTCTCCTGTTATTGTAATGGTGAGAGGTTACCATGACTTGGGGGTATGATATAAAATACTAACCTCCCCTGTTATTGTAATGGTGAGAGGTTAGCATGACTTGGGGGTATGATATAAAATGCTAACCTCTCCTGTTATTGTAATGGTGAGAGGTTAGCATGACTTGTGGGTATGATATGAAATGCTAACCTCCCCTGTCATTGTAATGGTGAGAGGTTAGCATGACTTGTGGGTATGATATGAAATGCTGACCTCTCCTGTTATTGTAATGGTGAGAGGTTAGCATGACTTGTGGGTATGATATGAAATGCTAACCTCCCCTGTTATTGTAATAGTGAGAGGTTAGCATGACTTGTGGGTATGATATGAAATGCTAACCTCTCCTGTTATTGTAATGGTGAGAAGTTAGCATGACTTGGGGGTATGACATGAAATGCTAACCTCCCCTGTTATTGTAATAGTGAGAGGTTAGCATGACTTGTGGGTATGATATGAAATGCTAACCTCTCCTGTTATTGTAATGGTGAGAGGTTAGCATGACTTGTGGGTATGATATGAAATGCTAACCTCTCCTGTTATTGTAATGGTGAGAGGTTAGCATGACTTGTGGGTATGATATGAAATGCTAACCTCCCCTGTTATTGTAATAGTGAGAGGTTAGCATGACTTGTGGGTATGATATGAAATGCTAACCTCCCCTGTTATTGTAATAGTGAGAGGTTAGCATGACTTGTGGGTATGATATGAAATGCTAACCTCCCCTGTTATTGTAATAGTGAGAGGTTAGCATGACTTGTGGGTATGATATGAAATGCTAACCTCCCCTGTTATTGTAATAGTGAGAGGTTAGCATGACTTGTGGGTATGATATGAAATGCTAACCTCTCCTGTTATTGTAATGGTGAGAGGTTAGCATGACTTGGGGGTATGATATTTGTGCGTCTGTCACAAACGTCGTCAGGGAAATGACGGGACTAAGGTGCAGCGTGGTGAGCGTACATTTTCCTTTATTTAGAATGTCACCAGCAAAACAAGAAACACCACAGACGACCATGCAGCTTACTAGGGCTATACAGGCTAGGGCTATACAGGCTAGGGCTGTACAGGCTAGGGCTATACACACTAGGGCTATACAGACTAGGGCTATACAGGCTAGGGCTATACAGGCTAGGGCTATACAGACTAGGGCTATACAGGCTGGGGCTATACAGACTGGGGCTATACAGACTAGGGCTATACAGGCTAGGGCTATACAGGCTAGGGCTATACCGACTAGGGCTATACAGGCTAGGGCTATACAGGCTAGGGCTATACAGGCTAGGGCTATACAGACTAGGGCTATACAGGCTAGGGCTATACAGACTAGGGCTATACAGACTAGGGCTATACAGGCTAGGGCTATACAGGCTAGGGCTATACAGGCTGGGGCTATACAGACTGGGGCTATACAGGCTAGGGCTATACAGGCTAGGGCTATACAGGCTAGGGCTATACAGACTAGGGCTATACAGACTAGGGCTATACAGGCTAGGGCTATACAGGCTAGGGCTATACAGGCTAGGGCTATACAGGCTAGGGCTATACAGGCTAGGGCTATACAGACTAGGGCTATACAGGCTAGGGCTATACAGGCTAGGGCTATACAGACTAGGGCTATACAGGCTAGGGCTATACAGGCTAGGGCTATACAGACTAGGGCTATACAGGCTAGGGCTATACAGGCTAGGGCTATGCAGGCTACGGCTATACAGGCTAGGGCTATACAGGCTAGGGCTATACAGGCTAGGGCTATACAGGCTAGGGCTATACAGGCTAGGGCTGTACAGGCTAGGGCTGTACAGGCTAGGGCAATACAGGCCAGGGCAATACAGGCCAGGGCAATACAGGCCAGGGCAATACAGGCCAGGGCAATACAGGCCAGGGCAATACAGGCCAGGGCAATACAGGCCACTAACACAGACAACTACCCACAACTAAGGTGGGAAAACAGGCTGCCTAAGTATGATTCCCAATCAGAGACAACGATAGACAGCTGCCTCTGATTGGCAACCACATTCAGCCAAACACAAAGAAATACAAAACATAGAATGCCCACCCCACATCACACCCTGACCTCACCAAATAGAGAAATAAAACGGCTCTCTAAGGTCAGGGCGCGACACTCACTCATCATTACTCGGAATTCATTCAGGATTATACACTAAATATTCATGAAACATGTTCCTATTTCAATAAAATATGAGACCATAATCTGTGAAGGCTTTACTGTTTCCTGCTAGTTAGAGTTAATAGCCAGGCTAATACAGTATGTTACATACATAAGAGTTAGTTCTCCCAGCTGAGTGTAATTGGTTTGTAAGGTGATATAACCGTGGAGGGTAGTTCATGAAATCTGTGTTATTTCTTCTCTCTGCCTGGTGTTATGAGTCCTACTGGTGATTTATGATGTGGTTTATCTTCTGGCCCAGCCTCAGAAGGACTTTTCCCACTGACAAACCTGAGTGTGTGTGTGTGTGTGTGTGTGTGTGTGTGTGGAGGTGCGCGCGGGCACGGGTCTTTGCCCATGTGTGTCCATGCGTGTCTGTGAGTGTGAATAAGGACTATTCCCACTAACAACCCTCTGCCAACACTGCCAGCAACTCTGCTGTTTGTTCTCTTTCCATGCAGAACAGCACAGGAATCCAGCTTGTTTCAATAGCAGGATCGGTCTCTGAAAAGCTGCATGTCTTAGGTGTACAAGACCATAATGGAAAAAATATTAACTTTGGACCAAATAACGTGTGATCTGAGCTTTAGCCGTTCTTCCCACCCTGTCGTATGGACATATTTAAGACAAGATCTTTGAATTAGACATTTGCAGTATAAACTCAGTCTGAATATCACCCTACTTGAGTTCCTTTGAATTAGACATTTGCAGTATAAACTCAGTCTGAATATTACCCTACTTGAGTTCCTTTGAATTAGACATTTGCAGTATAAACTCAGTCTGAATATTACCCTACTTGAGTTCCTTGTATAAACAAATATGTGGAGGTTTCTCTTAGTTTTGTTCTTACTGCAATATGTCAGTATGTCATTCTTGTTTATAAAATGTCTAAAATAGCAAAATGATCAATTCTAAATCTTATACTGTGTACACTAAAGAGTTGGGCTAAATTCCATTACAAGTTACGTCTTTTCAAGGTCTCTCAAGCCTTGTTCATACTGCAGGTCTTAATGCTCATATCAGTTTTGTCCAAACAGGTTACAAGTGACCGAATCAGATATGTGTGTTCAAACAGCAGTCATTTGCTGACATGGTTACAGTAGTTGTTGTAGTAACCCCCCCCCCCCAGAACATTTTTGGTTGTACTACACAGCTGATTCAAATTCTAACCAACTCACTATCAAGGTCTGTCTATAGAAATGTTTCAGAAGATATTTGCATGGCAAGGCTTCCTGTCAATGAAGACTACAAGGAAAAGCTTGTGATATGATACATGCAAACATTCAGACATGCAAAGATTCCTGGATAAACTCATCTGATAAAACCCTACCAAGAGCACAGTAGTTAAACTCATCTGATAAAACCCTACCAAGAGCACAGTAGTTAAACTCATCTGATAAAACCCTACCAAGAGCACAGTAGTTAAACTCATCTGATAAAACCCTACCAAGAGCACAGTAGTTAAACTCATCTGATAAAACCCTACCAAGAGCACAGTAGTTAAACTCATCTGATAAAACCCTACCAAGAGCACAGTAGTTTAGCCCACACGTCTCCGAACCCATATTTTACAAAGTACATTTACAGAGCACACATTGTCGTCTACATATGACCTGTGGGAAAGATTTGAATGTGAAAGAAGAGGGACCTTGGTTATGATTAAGAGGTCTGGTTGTCTCAGAGAAGCAGTTCAATTATGATAAACCACTCTGGTGTATCAGTGGTTTCTCAGGTGCCAGTTGTAGTCTGCGGTCTGGTTCTGAGTTCTGGTTCTCAGTCCTTCTCCTTGTGAGTGTTGGCCTGCCTTTTCTCCAGCTCTGAACTGTGTCTCAGTGTAAAGAACGTATCCAAATTAACATTAGTGTGTGTGTGTGTGTGTGTGTGTGTGTGTGTGTGTGTGTGTGTGTGTGTGTGTGTGTGTCTGCGTGTATCTGTGTGCGAGTGTTTGTTCTCCAGTGTACGGCAGTGTTATCGGTTCTATTTGGCAGAGCACGAAACACACACACACACACACACACACACACACACACACACACACACACACACACAGGCAGAGACATGCACCAAATAGATTATCCATTAACTCTGTCAGAGCCGTGACACCCCTTCAACCCCTCATGCACCAAAGGAGACCAAAATCAATACTAGAATCAGTGAGAAAAATTCAGCCATGATTTCTGTTTCCACTAGAACACTTCTGAGTTCTGACACAAGTACCAGCTCTGAGTGACAGCGAGACCAATAACACATAACATATCAACCAGCCTAGCGTTCTGGGCTGGTGGTTCTTGGCTGTAGATCAGTGTCGAGGGTAACTCTACTGTGTGTGTCTCTGTCTGTGTGTGTGTGTCTGTCTCTGTATATGTCTGTCTGTCTGTCTGTCTGTCTGTCTGTCTGTCTGTCTGTCTGTCTGTCTGTCTGTCTGTCTGTCTGTCTGTCTGTGTGTGTGTGTGTGTGCGTGTGTCTGTCTCTGTATATGTCTGTGTGTGTGTGTGTGTGTGTGTGTGTGTGCGAGCGTGCGTGCGTGCGTGCGCGTGTGTGTCTGTCTCTGTATATGTCTGTGTGTGTGTGTGTGTGTGAATGAGAGAGAACATGCTGTCCCCTTTTGCCTTCCAGTATCAAGCAGACTGTAACACTGATTACCACTTTTACGCTGTTAGAGCTCCACCATAGAAACAGCATGGTTAGAATAGATATGCACTTTTACCCTGTTAGAACTCCACCATAGAAACAGCATGGTTAGAATAGATATACACTTTTACCCTGTTAGAACTCCACCATAGAAACAGCATGGTTAGAATAGATATACACTTTTACGCTGTTAGAGCTCCACCATAGAAACAGCATGGTTAGAATAGATATACACTTTTACCCTGTTAGAGCTCCACCATAGAAACAGCATGGTTAGAATAGATATGCACTTTTACCCTGTTAGAGCTCCACTATAGAGACAGCATGGTTAGAAGAGGTATACACTCTTACCCTGTTAGAACTCCACTATAGAAACAGCATGGTTAAAACAGATACAGTTGTTGTTGGAAGTTTACATACACCTTAGCCAAATACATTTAAACTCAGTTTTCACAGTTACGGACATTTAATCCTAGTAAAAATTCCCTGTCTCAGGTCAGTTAAGATCACCACTTTATTTTAAGAATGTGAAATGTCAGAATAATAGTAGAGAGAATGTTTTATTTCAGCTTTTATTTCTTTCATCACATTCCCAGTGGGTCAGAAGTTTACATACACTCAAGTAGTATTTGGTAGCATTGCATTTAAACTGTTTAACTTGGTTCAAACGTTTCAGGTAGCCTTCCACAAGCTTCCCACAATAAGTTGGGTGTATTTTGGCCCATTCCTCATGACAGAGCTGGTGTAACTGAGTCAGGTTTGTAGGCCTCCTTGCTAGCACACACTTTTTCAGTTCTGCCCAAGCATTTTCTATATGATTGAGATCAGGGCTTTGTGATGGCCATTCCAAAACCTTGACTTTGTTGTCCTTAAGGCATTTTGCCACAAGTTTGGAAGTATGCTGGGATCATTGTCCATTTGGAAGACCCATTTGCGACCAAGCTTTAACTGATGTCTTGAGATGTTGCTTCAATGAATCCACATAATTTTCCTTTCTCATGATGCTATCTATTTTGTAAAGTGCACCAGTCCTTCCTTCAGCAAAGCACCCCCACAACCTGATGCTGCCACCCCCTGTCACATTCTGACCATAGTTCTGTTATTTTATTCTTTGTTTTGGTATGGTCAGGGCTTGAGTTGGGGTGGGCAGTCTATGTTTGTTTTTCTATGTTGGTTTTTGTGTTCGGCCTAGTATGGTTCTCAATCAGAGGCAGGTGTCTTTAGTTGTCTCTGATTGAGAATCATACTTAGGTAGCCTTTTTCCACCTGGGTTTTGTGAGTGTTAATTTTCTGTCTAGTGTGTGTTGTCACCTTACAGAACTGTTTCGTTGATTCACGTTTATTATTTTGTTCCAGTGTTCAGTTGTGTTTTTTGAATAAATCAATATGGACACTTACCACGCTGCGTTTTGGTCCTTACTCCTCCTCAGACGAAGAGGAGGAAATCCGTTATACCCCCGTGCTTCACGGTTGGGATGATGTTCTTTGACTTGCAAGCCTCCCCCTTTTTCCTCCAAACATAATGATGGTCATTATGGACAAACAGTTCTATTTGTGTTTCATCAGACCAGAAGACATTTCTCTAAAAAGTATGATCTTTGTCCCAATGTGCAGTTGCAAACCGTAGTCTGGCTTTTTATGGCGGTTTTGGAGCAGTGGCTTTTTCCTTGCTGAGCTGCCTTTCAGGTTATGTCGATATAGGACTCATTTTACTGTGGATATAGATACTTTTGTACCTGTTTCCTCCAGCATCTTCACAAGGTCCTTTTCTGTTGTTCTGGGATTGATTTGCACTTTTCGCACCAAAGTACATTCATCTGTTGGAGACAGAACTTGTCTCCTTCCTGAGCGGTATGATGGCTGTGTGGTCCCATGGTGTTAATACTTGCGCACTATTGTTTGTACAGATGAACATGGTACCTTCAGGCATTTGGAAATTGCTCCCAAGGATGAACCAGACTTGTGGAAGACTACAATATTTGTCTGAGGTCTTGGTTGATTTCTTTTGATTTTCCCATGATGTCAAGCAAAGGCACTGAGTTTGAAGGTAGGCCTTGAAACACATCCACAGGTACACCTCCAATGATTCAAATGATGTCAATTAGCCTATCAGAAGCTTCTAAAGTCATTACATAATTTTCTGGAATTTTCCAAGCTGTTTAAAGGCAGAGTCAACTTAATGTATGTAAACTTCTGACCCACTGGAATTGTGATATAGAGAATTATAAGTGAAATAATCTGTCTGTAAACAATTGTTGAAAAATTACTTATGTCATGCACAAAGTAGATGTCCTAACCGACTTGTCAAACCATAGTTTGTTAACGAGACATTTGTGGAGTGGTTGAAAAACAAGTTTTATTAATGACTCCTACCTAAGTGTATGTAAACTTCAGACTTCAACTTTTACCCTGTTAGAGCTCCAATATTGAAACAGCATTGCACTTAAATAGTTATACACTTTTACCCTGTTTTTGCTCTACCATATAAACAGCATGGCTAGAAAATACATACATGATTGTCTGCCATTAGTCTGTTCCTGTGGACACTGTTAGCCCTGTGGAGACGGAGACATTAGACTGTTACTGTGGACACTGTTAGCCCTGTGGAGACGGAGACATTAGACTGTTACTGTGGACACTGTTAGCCCTGTGGAGACGGAGACATTAGACTGTTACTGAGGACACTGTTAGCCCTGTGGAGACGGAGACATTAGACTGTTACTGAGGACACTGTTAGCCCTGTGGAGACGGAGACATTAGACTGTTACTGAGGACACTGTTAGCCCTGTGGAGACGGAGACATTAGTCTGTTCCTGTGGACACTGTTAGCCCTGTGGAGACGGAGACGTTAGTCTGTTCCCGTGGACACTGTTAGCCCTGTGGAGACGGAGGCATTAGACTGTTACTGAGGACACTGTTAGCCCTGTGGAGATGGAGACAGGAGAAGGATCAACAGTAAAATATAGTTTGGCTTTTTATTGCAGTCTGTTAGAATGCTTGAGTATGTGCCTGCCTGCCTGCCTGCCTGTCTGTCTGTCTGTCTGTCTGTCTGCCTGTCTGCCGACATGTACACATGTGTGAATGTTTTTTGGGTGAACCAGTCCCCAGGCCACACCTGTGTGTGTGTGTGTCGTGCAGGCCTGTTCCAGAAAGCAGTGATGGATTCCAGATCACCAACAGAGCATAAGTGTGTGTGTGGTGTGTGTGAGAATGGTCTGTGTGCGGTGTGTGTGTGATGTTTGTGAGTGTGTGTCTGTGTGTGTGTGGTGTGTCTGTATGTGTGCATGTGCGTGTGGTGTGTGTGGGGTGCAGGCCTGTTCCAGAAAGCAGAGATGGTTTCCAGATTGCCAACATAGCGTAGGTGTGTGTGTGTGGTGTGTGTGTGTGTGTGGTGTTTGTGTGTGGTGTGTGTGTGTGTGTGTGTGTGTGTGGTGTTTGTGTGGTGTGTGTGGTGTTTGTGTGTGGTGTGTGTGTGTGTGTGTGGTGTTTGTGTGTGTGTGTGGTGTGTGTGTGTGTGTGTGTGTGTGTGTGTGTGGTGTTTGTGTGGTGCGTGTGGTGTTTGTGTGTGGTGTGTGTGTGTGTGTGTGTGTGTATGGAGGTCTGCAGAGTGTACTGTATGTCAAACCAGAAGAGTCACAATAATACTCATACTGACTGACACGATAGAAACCCTGGTCATTGGTCTGTCATAAATACCTGTATCTGGGTCTCATCTAACACTTAACACTTATACTTATAACACTTATAAAAAAAACATGTATTTTCATTCAAATTCTTTTTTTTTCTCCACAAATGAATGACGATTTCCACATTCAATTTGCAACCTATTTTCAGCCCATTTCATTCACATCAAAATGATTGTGAACAGGCTAGAGATTCTCATGATTGTTAAGTTTGTACTACACACGGCAGGGTATCTAAAGGAAAAATATATTTATTATTCAATTCTATTCTCATCTGGGCCCCCCGCCCCCCAAAAAAGTATACCTTCAGAATATTACACTCCTTCTGCATGTTACTGGGGCGGCAGGTAGCCTAGTGGTTAGAGTGTTGGCCTAGTAACTGAAAGTTTGCAAGTTCAAATCCCCGAGCTGACAAGGTACTAATCTGTCCTTCTGCCCCTGACGGCCTATTCCTAGGCCTGTACCTAGGCCGTCATTGAAAATAAGAATTTGTTCTTAACTGACTTGCGTAGTTAAATAAAGGTAAAATTACATACATATGTATATGAACAAAATATATTAAAATCCATCCAAACAATGAGTCTATTTCATTTATTTAACAGTTTTACAGGTTCTTTGGAATGTTTTACAGGTCCTTTGGAATGTTTTACAGGTCCTTTGGAATGTTTTACAGGTTCTTTGGAATGTTTTACAGGTTCTTTGGAATGATTGACAGGTCCTTTGGAATGTTTTACAGGTTCTTTGGAATGTTTTACAGGTTCTTTGGAATGTTTTACAGGTTCTTTGGAATGATTTACAGTTCCTTTGGAATGTTTTACAGGTTCTTTGGAATGTTTTACAGGTCCTTTGGAATGTTTTACAGGTTCTTTGGAATGTTTTACAGGTCCTTTGGAATGTTTTACAGGTCCTTTGGAATGTTTTACAGGTTCTTTGGAATGTTTTACAGGTTCTTTGGAATGTTTTACAGGTTCTTTGGAATGTTTTACAGGTCCTTTGGAATGTTTTACAGGTCCTTTGGAATGTCTTAAAGGTTCTTTGGAATGCTTTACAGGTTCTTTGGAATGTTTTACAGGTCCTTTGGAATGATTTACAGGTCATTTGGAATGTTTTACAGGTCCTTTGGAAAGTTTTACAGGTCCTTTGGAATGTTTTACAGGTTCTATGGAATGATTTACAGGTCCTTTGGAATGATTTACAGGTCCTTTGGAATGTTTTACAGGTCCTTTGGAATGTTTTACAGGTCCTTTGGAATGTTTTACAGGTTCTTTGGAATGTTTTACAGGTCCTTTGGAATGTTTTACAGGTCCTTTGGAATGTTTTACAGGTTCTTTGGAATGTTTTACAGGTTCTTTGGAATGTTTTACAGGTTCTTTGGAATGTTTTACAGGTCCTTTGGAATGTTTTACAGGTCCTTTGGAATGTCTTAAAGGTTCTTTGGAATGCTTTACAGGTTCTTTGGAATGTTTTACAGGTCCTTTGGAATGATTTACAGGTCATTTGGAATGTTTTACAGGTCCTTTGGAAAGTTTTACAGGTCCTTTGGAATGTTTTACAGGTTCTTTGGAATGATTTACAGGTCCTTTGGAATGATTTACAGGTCCTTTGGAATGTTTTACAGGTCCTTTGGAATGTTTTACAGGTCCTTTGGAATGTTTTACAGGTTCTTTGGAATGATTTACAGGTCCTTTGGAATGATTTACAGGTCCTTTGGAATGTTTTACAGGTCCTTTGGAATGTTTTACAGGTCCTTTGGAATGTTTTACAGGTTCTTTGGAATGATTTACAGGTCCTTTGGAATGTTTTACAGGTCCTTTGGAATGATTTACAGGTCCTTTGGAATGATTTACAGGTCCTTTGGAATGTTTTACAGGTCCTTTGGAATGTTTTACAGGTAATTTGGAATGTTTTACATGTTCTTTGGAATGTTTTACAAGTCCTTTGGAATGTTTTACAGTTCCTTTGGAATGTTTTACAGGTTCTTTGGAATGATTTACAGGTTCTTTGGAATGTTTTACAGGTCCTTTGGAATGTTTTACAGGTTCTTTGGAATGTTTTACAGGTCCTTTGGGATGTTTTACAGGTTCTTTGGAATGTTTTACAGGTTCTTTGGAATGTTTTACAGGTTCTTTGGAATGTTTTACAGGTCCTTTGGAATGTTTTACAGGTTCTTTGGAATGTTTTACAGGTTCTTTGGAATGTTTTACAGGTCCTTTGGATTGTTTTACATGTTCTTTGGAATGTTTTACAGGTCCTTTGGAATGTTTTACAGGTCCTTTGGAATGTTTTACAGGTCCTTTGGAATGTTTTACAGGTCCTTTGGAATGTGTTGGACTGCATGCTCATAACAATATTATTATTGTTATTAACGATTGAAAACAGGAAATGGGGTGTGTCCCAAATGGCACCCTATTCTCCATAGATGGGTTGGCTGACAACGGCACAAAAATTGTGTGCGTGCTTCGATGTGGCAGGAAGGTGTGCATTGTTATGATTCTGAACGGTCAGATACCTAGCAACAAAGACAAGAAGCTGCCATGTGGGAAATTGTAGGTGACTCCTTTCAGTTCGTTGTGTCTTGTGATTGATACCATGTCTCTATATACCACAGTACTTTTGACCAGAGCCCTGTGGGATGGGCCCAGGTCAGAAGTAGTGCACTACAAAGGGAATAGGGAGATATTTAGGACATATCCATGGACAGTATGGTCTGGATGTGGACAGGACTAGGTGACCAGTATGTTCACCTTGTGCTCCATCATGGCTCACTTCCTCAGACACTGCCGACAGGAAATGAGCGCTCTCTCTCTCTCTCTCTCTCTCACTCTCTCCTCTCCTACCCTCTGTCCCTGTCCCCCTCTCTCTTTCTCTCTCCCTTTCTCTCCTCTCTACCCTCTGTCCCTCTCTTTCTCTTTCTCATTCCAGTATGTTCAGAGGTGAATGTGTCAGTGTAAGCAGCGTTATGTTTTCTTTGATGTAATCCTTGATGTAAAGCCTACATGTTCTCCTTACAAGACTTAACCCCTCCCTCCCTCCCTTCAGAAGTGGATGTGTCATAGTCAGGATGTTTTCTTTGATAAAATCCCTACATGTTCTCCTTACAAGACTTAACCCCTCCCTCCCTCCCTTCAGAAGTGGATGTGTCATAGTCAGGATGTTTTCTTTGATAAAATCCCTACATGTTCTCCCTACAAGACTTAACCCCTCCCTCCCTCCCTTCAGAAGTGGATGTGTCATAGTCAGGATGTTTTCTTTGATAAAATCCCTACATGTTCTCCCTACAAGACTTAACCCCTCCCTCCCTCCCTTCAGAAGTGGATGTGTCATAGTCAGGATGTTTTCTTTGATAAAATCCCTACATGTTCTCCCTACAAGACTTAACCCCTCCCTCCCTCCCTTCAGAAGTGGATGTGTCATAGTCAGGATGTTTTCTTTGATAAAATCCCTACATGTTCTCCTTACAAGACTTAACCCCTCCCTCCCTCCCTTCAGAAGTGGATGTGTCATAGTCAGGATGTTTTCTTTGATAAAATCCCTACATGTTCTCCCTACAAGACTTAACCCCTCCCTCCCTCCCTTCAGAAGTGGATGTGTCATAGTCAGGATGTTTTCTTTGATAAAATCCCTACATGTTCTCCCTACAAGACTTAACCCCTCCCTCCCTCCCTTCAGAAGTGGATGTGTCATAGTCAGGATGTTTTCTTTGATAAAATCCCTACATGTTCTCCCTACAAGACTTAACCCCTCCCTCCCTCCCTTCAGAAGTGGATGTGTCATAGTCAGGATGTTTTCTTTGATAAAATCCCTACATGTTCTCCCTACAAGACTTAACCCCTCCCTCCCTCCCTTCAGAAGTGGATGTGTCATAGTCAGGATGTTTTCTTTGATAAAATCCCTACATGTTCTCCCTACAAGACTTAACCCCTCCCTCCCTCCCTTCAGAAGTGGATGTGTCATAGTCAGGATGTTTTCTTTGATAAAATCCCTACATGTTCTCCCTACAAGACTTAACCCCTCCCTCCATCCCTTCAGAAGTGGATGTGTCATAGTCAGGATGTTTTCTTTGATAAAATCCCTACATGTTCTCCCTACAAGACTTAACCCCTCCCTCCCTCCCTCCAGAAGTGGATGTGTCATAGTCAGGATGTTTTCTTTGATAAAATCCCTACATGTTCTCCCTACAAGACTTAACCCCTCCCTCCCTCCCTTCAGAAGTGGATGTGTCATAGTCAGGATGTTTTCTTTGATAAAATCCCTACATGTTCTCCCTACAAGACTTAACCCCTCCCTCCCTCCCTTCAGAAGTGGATGTGTCATAGTCAGGATGTTTTCTTTGATAAAATCCCTACATGTTCTCTCTACAAGACTTAACCCCTCCCTCTATCCCTTCAGAAGTGGATGTGTCATAGTCAGGATGTTTTCTTTGATAAAATCCCTACATGTTCTCCCTACAAGACTTAACCCCTCCCTCCCTCCCTTCAGAAGTGGATGTGTCATAGTCAGGATGTTTTCTTTGATAAAATCCCTACATGTTCTCCCTACAAGACTTAACCCCTCCCTCCCTCCCTTCAGAAGTGGATGTGTCATAGTCAGGATGTTTTCTTTGATAAAATCCCTACATGTTCTCCTTACAAGACTTAACCCCTCCCTCCCTCCCTTCAGAAGTGGATGTGTCATAGTCAGGATGTTTTCTTTGATAAAATCCCTACATGTTCTCCCTACAAGACTTAACCCCTCCCTCCCTCCCTTCAGAAGTGGATGTGTCATAGTCAGGATGTTTTCTTTGATAAAATCCCTACATGTTCTCCCTACAAGACTTAACCCCTCCCTCCCTCCCTTCAGAAGTGGATGTGTCATAGTCAGGATGTTTTCTTTGATAAAATCCCTACATGTTCTCCCTACAAGACTTAACCCCTCCCTCCCTCCCTTCAGAAGTGGATGTGTCATAGTCAGGATGTTTTCTTTGATAAAATCCCTACATGTTCTCCTTACAAGACTTAACCCCTCCCTCCCTCCCTTCAGAAGTGGATGTGTCATAGTCAGGATGTTTTCTTTGATAAAATCCCTACATGTTCTCCCTACAAGACTTAACCCCTCCCTCCCTCCCTTCAGAAGTGGATGTGTCATAGTCAGGATGTTTTCTTTGATAAAATCCCTACATGTTCTCCCTACAAGACTTAACCCCTCCCTCCCTCCCTTCAGAAGTGGATGTGTCATAGTCAGGATGTTTTCTTTGATAAAATCCCTACATGTTCTCCCTACAAGACTTAACCCCTCCCTCCCTCCCTTCAGAAGTGGATGTGTCATAGTCAGGATGTTTTCTTTGATAAAATCCCTACATGTTCTCCCTACAAGACTTAACCCCTCCCTCCCTCCCTTCAGAAGTGGATGTGTCATAGTCAGGATGTTTTCTTTGATAAAATCCCTACATGTTCTCCTTACAAGACTTAACCCCTCCCTCCCTCCCTTCAGAAGTGGATGTGTCATAGTCAGGATGTTTTCTTTGATAAAATCCCTACATGTTCTCCCTACAAGACTTAACCCCTCCCTCCCTCCCTTCAGAAGTGGATGTGTCATAGTCAGGATGTTTTCTTTGATAAAATCCCTACATGTTCTCCTTACAAGACTTAACCCCTCCCTCCCTCCCTTCAGAAGTGGATGTGTCATAGTCAGGATGTTTTCTTTGATAAAATCCCTACATGTTCTCCCTACAAGACTTAACCCCTCCCTCCCTCCCTTCAGAAGTGGATGTGTCATAGTCAGGATGTTTTCTTTGATAAAATCCCTACATGTTCTCCCTACAAGACTTAACCCCTCCCTCCCTCCCTTCAGAAGTGGATGTGTCATAGTCAGGATGTTTTCTTTGATAAAATCCCTACATGTTCTCCCTACAAGACTTAACCCCTCCCTCCCTCCCTTCAGAAGTGGATGTGTCATAGTCAGGATGTTTTCTTTGATTAAATCCCTACATGTTCTCCCTACAAGACTTAACCCCTCCCTCCCTCCCTTCAGAAGTGGATGTGTCATAGTCAGGATGTTTTCTTTGATAAAATCCCTACATGTTCTCCCTACAAGACTTAACCCCTCCCTCCCTCCCTTCAGAAGTGGATGTGTCATAGTCAGGATGTTTTCTTTGATAAAATCCCTACATGTTCTCCCTACAAGACTTAACCCCTCCCTCTATCCCTTCAGAAGTGGATGTGTCATAGTCAGGATGTTTTCTTTGATAAAATCCCTACATGTTCTCCCTACAAGACTTAACCCCTCCCTCCCTCCCTTCAGAAGTGGATGTGTCATAGTCAGGATGTTTTCTTTGATAAAATCCCTACATGTTCTCCCTACAAGACTTAACCCCTCCCTCCCTCCCTTCAGAAGTGGATGTGTCATAGTCAGGATGTTTTCTTTGATAAAATCCCTACATGTTCTCCCTACAAGACTTAACCCCTCCCTCCCTCCCTTCAGAAGTGGATGTGTCATAGTCAGGATGTTTTCTTTGATAAAATCCCTACATGTTCTCCCTACAAGACTTAACCCCACCCCCCTCCCGTCAGAAGTGGATGTGTCATAGTCAGGATGTTTTCTTTGATAAAATCCCTACATGTTCTCCCTACAAGACTTAACCCCTCCCTCCCTCCCTTCAGAAGTGGATGTGTCATAGTCAGGATGTTTTCTTTGATAAAATCCCTACATGTTCTCCCTACAAGACTTAACCCCTCCCTCCCTCCCTTCAGAAGTGGATGTGTCATAGTCAGGATGTTTTCTTTGATAAAATCCCTACATGTTCTCCCTACAAGACTTAACCCCTCCCTCCCTCCCTTCAGAAGTGGATGTGTCATAGTCAGGATGTTTTCTTTGATAAAATCCCTACATGTTCTCCCTACAAGACTTAACCCCTCCCTCCCTCCCTTCAGAAGTGGATGTGTCATAGTCAGGATGTTTTCTTTGATAAAATCCCTACATGTTCTCCCTACAAGACTTAACCCCTCCCTCCCTCCCTTCAGAAGTGGATGTGTCATAGTCAGGATGTTTTCTTTGATAAAATCCCTACATGTTCTCCCTACAAGACTTAACCCCTCCCTCCCTCCCTTCAGAAGTGGATGTGTCATAGTCTGGATGTTTTCTTTTATAAAATCCCTACATGTTCTCCCTACAAGACTTAACCCCTCCCTCCCTCCCTTCAGAAGTGGATGTGTCATAGTCAGGATGTTTTCTTTGATAAAATCCCTACATGTTCTCCCTACAAGACTTAACCCCTCCCTCCCTCCCTTCAGAAGTGGATGTGTCATAGTCAGGATGTTTTCTTTGATAAAATCCCTACATGTTCTCCCTACAAGACTTAACCCCTCCCTCCCTCCCTTCAGAAGTGGATGTGTCATAGTCAGGATGTTTTCTTTGATAAAATCCCTACATGTTCTCCCTACAAGACTTAACCCCTCCCTCCCTCCCTTCAGAAGTGGATGTGTCATAGTCAGGATGTTTTCTTTGATAAAATCCCTACATGTTCTCCCTACAAGACTTAACCCCTCCCTCCCTCCCTTCAGAAGTGGATGTGTCATAGTCAGGATGTTTTCTTTGATAAAATCCCTACATGTTCTCCCTACAAGACTTAACCCCTCCCTCCCTCCCTTCAGAAGTGGATGTGTCATAGTCAGGATGTTTTCTTTGATAAAATCCCTACATGTTCTCCCTACAAGACTTAACCCCTCCCTCTATCCCTTCAGAAGTGGATGTGTCATAGTCAGGATGTTTTCTTTGATAAAATCCCTACATGTTCTCCCTACAAGACTTAACCCCTCCCTCCCTCCCTTCAGAAGTGGATGTGTCATAGTCAGGATGTTTTCTTTGATAAAATCCCTACATGTTCTCCCTACAAGACTTAACCCCTCCCTCCCTCCCTTCAGAAGTGGATGTGTCATAGTCAGGATGTTTTCTTTGATAAAATCCCTACATGTTCTCCCTACAAGACTTAACCCCTCCCTCCCTCCCTTCAGAAGTGGATGTGTCATAGTCAGGATGTTTTCTTTGATAAAATCCCTACATGTTCTCCCTACAAGACTTAACCCCTCCCTCCCTCCCTTCAGAAGTGGATGTGTCATAGTCAGGATGTTTTCTTTGATAAAATCCCTACATGTTCTCCCTACAAGACTTAACCCCTCCCTCCCTCCCTTCAGAAGTGGATGTGTCATAGTCAGGATGTTTTCTTTGATAAAATCCCTACATGTTCTCCCTACAAGACTTAACCCCTCCCTCCCTCCCTTCAGAAGTGGATGTGTCATAGTCAGGATGTTTTCTTTGATAAAATCCCTACATGTTCTCCCTACAAGACTTAACCCCTCCCTCCCTCCCTTCAGAAGTGGATGTGTCATAGTCAGGATGTTTTCTTTGATAAAATCCCTACATGTTCTCCCTACAAGACTTAACCCCTCCCTCCCTCCCTTCAGAAGTGGATGTGTCATAGTCAGGATGTTTTCTTTGATAAAATCCCTACATGTTCTCCCTACAAGACTTAACCCCTCCCTCCCTCCCTTCAGAAGTGGATGTGTCATAGTCAGGATGTTTTCTTTGATAAAATCCCTACATGTTCTCCTTACAAGACTTAACCCCTCCCTCCCTCCCTTCAGAAGTGGATGTGTCATAGTCAGGATGTTTTCTTTGATAAAATCCCTACATGTTCTCCCTACAAGACTTAACCCCTCCCTCCCTCCCTTCAGAAGTGGATGTGTCATAGTCAGGATGTTTTCTTTGATAAAATCCCTACATGTTCTCCCTACAAGACTTAACCCCTCCCTCCCTCCCTTCAGAAGTGGATGTGTCATAGTCAGGATGTTTTCTTTGATAAAATCCCTACATGTTCTCCCTACAAGACTTAACCCCTCCCTCCCTCCCTTCAGAAGTGGATGTGTCATAGTCAGGATGTTTTCTTTGATAAAATCCCTACATGTTCTCCCTACAAGACTTAACCCCTCCCTCCCTCCCTTCAGAAGTGGATGTGTCATAGTCAGGATGTTTTCTTTGATAAAATCCCTACATGTTCTCCCTACAAGACTTAACCCCTCCCTCCCTCCCTTCAGAAGTGGATGTGTCATAGTCAGGATGTTTTCTTTGATAAAATCCCTACATGTTCTCCCTACAAGACTTAACCCCTCCCTCCCTCCCTTCAGAAGTGGATGTGTCATAGTCAGGATGTTTTCTTTGATAAAATCCCTACATGTTCTCCCTACAAGACTTAACCCCTCCCTCCCTTCAGAAGTGGATGTGTCATAGTCAGGATGTTTTCTTTGATAAAATCCCTACTTGTTCTCCTAACCTTAATGTATAAATCATTAAACACAGAGAATCTCACTGCCGATTAACTTCTGATAAATACTTGATAGAACAAAAAGCTCTTGCTAGAACAACAGTGGTACCTGCTGCTTGCAGATCCAGTGTCAATGGGCCTTCCATTTCTACTTATAGAATCCCAATGCTCTTCAGTAGCTAACAACTTCACTTTGAGCCAGTCAGATCTGTCTGTCTCTGTGACAACAGGAGTGACAAGATGAAAAAAGAGGGGATTTTCTTTGTACATCCACAGTTAAATGTCATGAGCCAGTCACACTTTGTATGCATTGTAGGCTATGGGATGGTACTAGCTAACCACCGTAGCTAGTATTGACATTATAATTAAATCACAATGGATTAGTTACCATGAAACAGCTGCCTGTGTTAGCTGCCGGGTTAGTGCAGTCCTTAGCTAGCTAGCTATGTTGTGCTAGCTAGCGAAAATGCTAGCATGACCCAGCTAGCTAAACATTTGGCTATGGGCTGGCACTGCCAGTATGGAATTATGGAGAGTGAATTAAATAGTATTTTTTTTCATCTTGCTAGATAGTTAACTAGATGTGGCCATCTACAAAATAGTAACTAGCTAACATTGGAATCTAAACCATAAACAACAAACACAGACATGCATTGCTGAACAACGCTACTGACACCTTCTCGTTTGGAGTATTTCAACGAGGCTGAGTGGCTGATGATTTCCAATGTCTTTGCTGGGTGAACACAAAAAGAATGACTGCCGACCATCTGTTTAGAGGTGCTAAGTTCTGTCGGCAGGCAAACATTTTGCAATCCTACCGGTGTGTCTGAGCTATGAAAGGCGAAAGGCGTTCATGTTTCCCTCATATTTTCCCAAAGGTGTTTTTGAAAGCAAGCCAGATCTATTACTGTGGGAACAGTTGTGTCATCCCCACTTGAATCCCCACTGACAGACACCAGTGTTTCTATGACAACTAGCCCTTTCTCAGCTCCCAGATATTCTGTTTTCACTGTTCTATTGAAAACACGGACTATTCACGCACCATGATTGGATTATAAACTATGATAAGAGAGAGAAAACATCTTGCACGACAAAGTATGATGAGAAATTAGTTTAAACCATAAAAAAGAGTCACACACTCCATATATAAACTCCCAGTAATTTATTGGGTATTTACCAAAGTTTTGGCATCACTGTGCCTTTTTCAGGGTAATGTTATGAATACTTGAACCAGGTTATGTAGACAAACAGTTAGAGTTTAAAATTAACTGTGACATGCACACAAAACATTATTCCAGTTGGGACTGATTTAAACAACAGATTGCCAGTCCAATCTATTGATGTCTGAGGGAATTGTTTAAAAAGCAGTTGAACAAAGGCATTCCACGAAGGATTAGCGTGTCGCTTCTTTGCTCTAATTGGTCCTGTTGTAACAGATGAGACCACTGGCTGGAGATTGGGGCTAGGGGCTGGGGGCTAGGGGCTAGGGCCAGGGGATGGAGGCTAGGGCTGGAGCCAGCGGCTGAGGGCTGGAGGCTAGGGCTGAACCAGGGTCTAGGGGCAAGGGGCTGGAGCCAGGTGATGGGGCTGGGGATGAGGTTGGATGCAGGGGCTGGGGACAAGGGGCTGGAGCCAGGTGATGGGGCTGGGGATGAGGTTGGATGCAGGGGCTGGGGATGAGGTTGGATGCAGGGGCTGGAGCCAGGGGCTGTTGGCTGGAGCCAGGTGATGGGGCTGGGGATGAGGTTGGATGCAGGGGCTGGAGCCAGGGGCTGGGGGCTGGAGCCAGGTGATGGGGCTGGGGATGAGGTTGGATGCAGGGGCTGGAGCCAGGGGCTGGGGGCTGGAGCCAGGTGATGGGGCTGGGGATGAGGTTGGAATCAGGGGCTGGGGATAAGGTTGGATGCAGGGGCTGGGGATGAGGTTGGATACAGGGGCTGGGGGCTAGGGGCTGGGGGCTAGGGGCTGGGGGCTAGGGGCTGGGGGCTAGGGGCTGGAGCCAGGTGATGGGGCTGGGGATGAGGTTGGATGCAGGGGCTGGGGGCTGGGGGCTAGGGGCTGGGGGCTAGGGGCTAGGGGCTGGGGGCTAGGGGCTGGGGGCAAGGGGCTGGAGCCAGGTGATGGGGCTGGGGATGAGGTTGGATGCAGGGGCTGGGAGCTAGGGGCTGGGGGCTAGGGGCTGGAGCCAGGTGATGGGGCTGGGAATGAGGTTGGATGCAGGGGCTGGGCTCCTTCCATAATAATGAGCAGAATGGACATAACTGCAAAACTCCAGATTAGTTTTGTTTTCACAAAATGTAATGTCCTTTATTTACCCGGATTGAGTCCCATGGAAATAGGAATCTCTGTTTTCAAGGGAACCCTGGATCTGGTGGACATGACTGTAGTATACTATAGTATTTACTGTAGTATTTTAGTCCTTGACATGACTGTAGTATACTATAGTATTTACTGTAGTGTTTTAGTCCTTGACATGACTGTAGTATACTATAGTATTTACTGTAGTGTTTTAGTCCTTGACATGACTGTAGTATACTATAGTATTTACTGTAGTGTTTTTGCAGACATGACTGTAGTATACTATCATATTTACTGTAGTGTTTTTGTAGACATGACTGTAGTATACTATAGTATTTACTGTAGTGTTTTTGTGGACATGACTGTAGTATACTATAGTATTTACCGTAGTGTTTTTGCAGACATTACTCTAGTATGCTATAGTATTTACTGTAGTGTTTTTGTGGACATGACTGTAGTATACTATAGTATTTACTGTAGTGTTTTTGTGGACATGACTGTAGTATACTATAGTATTTACTGTAGTGTTTTTGTAGACATGACTGTAGTATACTATAGTATTTATTGTAGTGTTTTGTGGACATGACTGTAGTATACTATAGTATTTACTGTAGTGTTTTTGTAGACATGACTGTAGTATACTATAGTATTTACTGTAGTGTTTTAGTCCTTGACATGGCTGTAGTATACCATAGTATTTAATGTTGTGTTTTTGTAGACATGACTGTAGTATACTATAGTATTTACTGGTGTGTTTTTGTAGACATGACTGTAGTATACTATAGTATTTACTGTAGTGTTTTTGTAGACATGACTGTAGTATACTATAGCATTTATTGTAGTGTTTTGTGGACATGACTGTAGTATACTATAGTATTTACTGTAGTGTTTTTGTGGACATGACTGTAGTATACTATAGTATTTACTGTAGTGTTTTTGCAGACATGACTGTAGTATACTATAGTATTTACTGTAGTGTTTTAGTCCTTGACATGGCTGTAGTATACTATAGTATTTATTGTAGTTTTTTTGTGGACATGACTGTAGTATACTATAGTATTTACTGTAGTGTTTTTGCAGACATGACTGTAGTATACTATAGTATTTATTGTAGTGTTTTTGTGGACATGACTGTAGTATACTATAGTATTTACTGTAGTGTTTTTGCAGACATGACTGTAGTATACTATAGTATTTATTGTAGTGTTTTTGTGGACATGACTGTAGTATACTATAGTATTTACTGTAGTGTTTTAGTCCTTGACATGGCTGTAGTATACCATAGTATTTAATGTTGTGTTTTTGTAGACATGACTGTAGTATACTATAGTATTTACTGTAGTGTTTTAGTCCTTGACATGGCTGTAGTATACTATAGTATTTACTGTAGTGTTTTTGTAGACATGACTGTAGTATGCTATAGTATTTACTGTAGTGTTTTAGTCCTTGACATGACTGTAGTATACTATAGTATTTACTGGTGTGTTTTTGTAGACATGACTGTAGGATACTATAGTATTTACTAAAGTGTTTTTGTAGACATGACTGTAGTATGTCGTAGTAACTAGGGCTAGCTACACAACTATCAGCCTACTATTTAATGAGGGGAACACCTCAACCAGAACACAACTGGTGACACGCCACCTATTGAGTTGGGTCAACTCAATGCAACGACCAGACAACACCTTAGTAAAAATGTACCATTTTTATTGCATCTGTAACAATGTTAGAGAGGTTCTAAGACCATTAAAGAAATCCAGTACAGAGGCAGATATAAAGAACATATGAATGTTTATTAGGCTTGTTTGACACAGATAAACACACATTAAGGCTACACCAAAATGACTTCTGACATCTGTTACTTCCACTAGATAGCTTTCTGAAATTCAACAGTGCTTTCAGACACTCAGCTGACCAAGTTCACAAAAGGACTAGAAACAGTGGAACAATACTGTACTTCTGATGGTAGGAAAGAAAGCACAGTGAATCACAGCATTTACATAAACACACTGCCTTGACCTCAAAACAGCAAAAGCCTCTCCAAACAAACCAATTGAAAACAAAAGGACATTGCACTGGCTTTACATAATAAACATGTGGAATATTGTCAGACAAATACCATTCAGAACAATCAACCATTCTCCAAACATTTCTTCAAGACAGCATGGTCACAATATGGTTGCTCACAGAAATGAACCAACAGCAACGACACCGAAACCCCATCCACCCAAATCTAACCACCCACCCACCCAAATCCAACTACCACCCACCCACCCAGCCCCAACCAAACACCTAACCACTCAATAATATAATAACACCCAATAATTTAAAATACCTATCATAATGATGATTGTCCCAGTAGTTTAATGTGGGATAGTCCTCCAGTTTCCAATCGGACTCCTTTTGACTGCTTGAATCCAAAATGGCAACTTATGCCCCATATAGTACACTCTATTGAAAGGGCGACAATGTGGGTGTGGCAGTTGGAATATTAGACTCTACTGATGCATCATCAAAGGACCTCACAGAGTTCCTGTCTCAGTTTTCTGTGCATGAAAATAATGCTTCAGTTCAGTAAACAATAGCTAGTTATATCTACTGTATGTATCCGTTCTAGTCATTGTGTTTCTATGTCCTGAATCCTGTAGGGGCTGACTGGCTGCAGTTCTCATTGCTCAATCCTCCATCTACGTCTCCACGGCGACATTTCTGTTTCTAACACCAGGAACTGGTCGTAAAAACATGGGAGTCACCACCGGCGAATCAGAACGACTTGACTGTTTCACTCTCTGGGTGTAGGCACTAGGCATGTGGGAGACGAGAGCTGAGAGAGCTGTACACCACCTACAAGGCTGTACATATGTAACCAGTGTAACCAGTGTAACCAGTGGGATATAAGGTCTTGAGCATTAGAGCAAGAAGAAATTCCCTCTAGGGCCGACACCGATTTTGAAATAGCAGACTGGGGCTACCTCAAGCAGGTGACGATGAGTAACCATGATCGACTCATGTCTGCAACATATATTTCTACAGATATTTTTGGCTATGAAGCAAACTGTAACAAACATAAATTAAAATCAAATCAAATTGTATTTGTCACATGCGCTGAATACAACAGGTGTAGACTTTACCATGAAATGCTTACTTACAAGCCCTTAACCAACAATGCAGTTCAAGAAATAGAGTAAAGAAAATATTTATGAAATAAACTGAAGTAAAAAATAAAATAAAAACTAACACAATTAATTAAAGAAGCAAGGCTATACACAGGGGGTACTGAGTCAATGTGTGGGGATGCAGGTTAATCCAGGCATTTTGTACATGTAGGTAGGGGTAAAGTGAATGTGCGTAGATAATAAACAGTGAGTAGTAGCAGTGTCAATGTAAATAGGTAAATAGTCATGGCTACCGATGTGAGTGCTACGGGGAGGTAGTCATTTAGGCAGGTTACCTTGGTGTTCTTGGGCCCAGGGACTATAGTGGTCTGCTTGAAACATGTTGGTTTTACAGACTCGGTCAGGGACAGGTTGAAAAGACACTTGCCAGTGGGGTCCGCGCATGCTCTGAGTACACGTCCTGGTAATCCGTGTGACCCCACGGCCTTGTGAATGTCGACCTCTTTAAAGGTCTTGCTCACATCGACTATGGAGAGCGTGATCACACAGTCGTCCAGAACAGCTGGTGCTCTCATGCATGCTTTGGTGTTGCTTGACTCAAAGTGAGCATAAAATGCATTTAGCCCATCTAGTAGGCACGCGTCACTGGGAAGCTTGCTTCTGGGTTTCCCTTTGTAGTCTGTAATAGTTTGCAAGCCCTGCCACATACGACGAGCGTCTGAGCTGGTGTGGTAGGATTCAGCCTTAGTCCTGTTTTGACACTTTGCCTGTTTTATGGTTTGTCTGAGGGGATAGCGGGATTTCTTATAAACGTCCAGATTAGAGTCCCGCTCCATGAAAGCGGCATCTCTAGCCTTTAGCTCAATGCGGATGTTGCTTCTAATCCATGACTTCTGGTTGGGATATGTACTAACGGTCAGTGTGGGGATGATGTCATCAATGCACTTATTGATGAAGCCGTTGACTGAGGTGGTATACTCCTCAAGGCCATTGGATGAATCGCAGAATATATTCCAGTCTGTACTAGCAAAACAGTCCTGTAGCGTAGCATCTGCGTCATCTGACCACTTCCATATTTTGCGAGTCACTGGTACTTCCTGCTTTAGTTTTTGCTTGTAAGCAGGAATCAGTAGGATATAATTATGCTCTCTTCTCTGTTGCCATAGACCAGAAACTATGTATGGTCTCACCTCTCTGTTGCTATAGATCAGAAACTATGCCTGATCTTTCTGTTCTGTTTCCAAAACAGCAACCCCATCATCACAAATCAAAAGGCACTGTTTGGCATTCGCCAATAAAGAAATGAATAAATACAACTGGTGCCAAAGTAAACTGTATGGACGGTCAGTGAAATAAAGTTGAATATAAAAGACAGTAGAACTTGTCCCCTATCCCTTTAGATGGTTTGGTGTTATCTGGAGGGCAGTGCTATGTTGGGTGGTCTGTCTGACTCTCTCTCTCTGAATCTCTCTCTCCTCCTCCCCCTCTTTCTCCTCCCTTCCTCTCACTCACTCTCTCGCTCTCTCTCTCTCCCTCCCTCTCTTTCTTTCCATCTCTAGAGTCATTTGGTGTTTCTCATGTGTTCAATGATCTTGACATAATAATGATCTTGATATGGTGATGATATTGACATAATGATGATCTTGACATGGTGATGATCTTGACATGTACACAAACCATCACATTGCTGTATAAAGGTTAAGGGTCACACACCGTGATTGATCAAGTGCCCTATTCAAACAAACCCTGCAACCCAATTATGTCTGTAAGTCACAAAACAGCATTCCTTAGGTATTAAATTAATTGGGTTCCATGTACCAATTCCATGTACCGATTATAGAGAGAAGCAGAGACGCACAATAATCCCTCACCGGTAATAATTCTCACTGTGTAGAGGAATGTTACTGAAACATGTTTCTACCCACTACTTAATAAATACAGTGCCTTCAGAAAGTATTTTTCCTTTAGAATCTTTAACAAATTAATAAAAAATGAAAGGCTGAAATGTCTTGAGTCGATAACTATTCAACCCCTTTGTTATGGAAAGCCTAAATAAGTTCAGTAGTAAAAATGTGCTAAACAAATCACTTAATAAGTTGCATGGACTCACTCTGTGTGCAATAATAGTGTTTATATAACATGAGCTCTGAGAGTCAGGAAGCAAGTACGTGGAGTGAATATTTAATAAAATAAACGGAACAGAATATGAAACACTAACAGCACACAGACAAGAAACAGAAACAACTACGCCTGGGGAAGGAACCTGTTACGGCTTTCTTCCGTCGAAGGAGAGAAGGACCAAAATGCAGCGTGGTTATTTGTATACATCTTTAATAAAGATGAAACCACGAACAATACAAAACAACAAACGTAACGTGAAAACCTATACAGCTTATCTGGTGCAAACAAACACAGAGACAGGAACAATCACCCACGAAACACTCAAAGAACATGGCTGCCTAAATATGGTTCCCAATCAGAGACAACGATAAACACCTGCCTCTGATTGAGAACCACTCCAGACAGCCATAGACTATTCTAGATAACCCCACTATACCACAATCCCAATACCTACAAAAACCCCAAAACAAAACACACCACATAATAAACCCATGTCACACCCTGGCCTGACCAAAATAATGAAGAAAACACTAAATACTAGGACCAGGGCGTGACAGAACCAAAGGGAATGACTTATAAATGGCAGGTATTCAAGGAGGTGATGGAGTCCAGGTGAGTGTCATTACGCACTGATGCGAGTAACGACGGTGACAGGTGTGCACCATAATGAGCATCCTGGTGACATAGAGGACGGAGGCGGAGCACACGTGACAGTTTAACATGATTTTTGAATGACGACCTTGTCTATGTACCCCACACATACAAATCTGTAAGGTCCCTCAGTCGAGCAGTGAATTTCAAGCACAGATTCAACCACAAAGACCAGGGAGGTTTTCCAATGGCTAACAAAGAGGGGCACTTATTGTTAGATGGGTAAAAATAAAAAAACAGACAATGAATATCCCTTGGAACATGGAGAAGTTATTAATTACAGTTCGCATGGTGTATCAATACACCAAGTCACTACGAAGATACAGGCATCCTTCCTAACTCAGTTGCCGAAGAGGAAGGAAACTGCTCAGAAATTTTACCATGAGGCCAATGATGACTTTAAAACAGTTACAGAGTTTAATGGCTGTGATAGGAGATAACAGAGGATGGATCAACAACATTGTAGTTACTCCACAATATCGACCTAATTGACAGAGTGAAAAGAAAGAAGTCTGTACAGAATAAACATATTCCAAAACATGCATCCTGTTTGCAAGGCAATAAAGTAAAGTTGAAAATAGTGTGGCAAAGAAATTAACTTTATGTCCTGATTACAAAGCATTATGTTTGGGGCAAACCCAACACAACACATCACTGAAGAACACGTTTCATATTTTCTTGAGGTGGTTGCATCATGTTATGGGTACGAAAGTTTTTTTTTATGACGAAAAAAAAGGAAGATGGGTGAGGACCTTTCAGCAGGACAATAACCTAAAAACATAAGGCCAAATCTACACTGGAGTTGCTTACCAAGATGACATTGAATGTTCCCGAGTGGCCTAGCTACAGTTGTGATTTAAATTGACTTGAAATGAAAATGGAGAGGATGGCTGCTGTTTTATTGGCTCTTAACCAACTGTGCTATTTCGCATTGTTTGTAACTTATTTTGTACATAATGTTGCTGCTACCGTCTCTTATGACCGAAAAGATCTTCTGGACATCAGAACAGCGATTACTCACCTCGAAATGGACGAAAACATTTCTTTAATGATTTGGACAGGAAGGATATATTCCAAACACCCAAACAGGCCCTCATCCCCGTCATTCGCAGGAGAAAGAAACTGAGACTTCGCAGAAAGAGATCGGGGTGCCTTGTGAGGATCAGGCAACGAGTGGCTAATCTGCCTTTGCCATCCGTACTGTTAGTCAACGTTCAATCGCTGTAAAATAAATGGGACGAACTGAAAACACATATATCCTACCAATGGGACATTAAAAACTGTAATAGCTTACGTTTCACAGAGTCGTGAGTGAACGACGACATTAATAACATACAGCTGGCAGTTTATACACTCTATCGGCAGGATAGAACAGCAGCCTTTGACACGGGGCTGCGGCCTATGTATATTTGTAAACAACAGCTGGTGCACAATATCTAAGGAAGTCTCAAGGTTTTTCTCGTGTGTTGTAGAGTATCTCATGATAAGCAGTAGACCACACTATCTACCTAGAAGAGTTTTCATCTGTATTTTTTCGTAGCTGTCTACATACCACCACAGACCAATGCTGGCACAAAAACCACACTCAATAAACTTTATACCGCCATAAGCAAACAGGAAAAAGCTCATCCAGAGGTGGCGCTCCAAGCGGCCATGGACTTGAATGCAGGGAAACTTAAATCAGTTTTTCCTCATTTCTATAAGCATGTTAAATGTGCATTCAGAGGGAAAAAAGCTCGAGACCACCTTTACTCCACACACAGAGACACACACAAAGCTCTCCCTCGCCCTCCAATTGGCAAATCTGACCATAATTTTATCCTCCTGAGTCCTGCTTTCAAGCAAAAATTAAAGCAGAAAGCACCAGTGACTCGGTCTACAAAGAAGTGGTCATATGAAGCAAATGTTAAACTACAGGTCTGTTTTTCTAGCACAGACTGGAATATTTTCCTGGATTCTTCCGATGGCATTGACGAGTACATCACATTGTCACTGGCTTCATCAATAAGTGCATTTACAATGTCGTCCCCAAAGTGACTGTATGTACATACCCCAACCAGAAGCCATAGATTATAGGCAACATTCGCACTGAGCTAAAGGTTAGAGCTGGCGCTTTCAAGGAGTGGGACTCTAAGAAATCCCGCTGTTCCCTCCACGAACCATCAAACAAGCAAAGCGTAAATACAGGACTAAGCTCGAATCGTACTACACCGGCTCCGATGCTCGTCGGATGTGGCAGGCCTTGCAAACTATTACAGACTACAAAGGGAAGCACAGCCAAAGTTTTCCCAGTAACATGAGCCTACCAGACGAGCTAAATAACTAACTTATAATCCCGCTTTGAGGCAGGTAATATTGGATCATGCATGAGAGCCCCAGCTGCTAAGGACGACTGTGTGAAAACGCTCTCCATAGCCGATGCGAGAAAGACCTTTAAACAGCCGCTGGGTCAGATGCCGCTGTTCACAAAGCCGCTGGATCAGATGAACTACCAGGATGTGTACTCCGAGCTTGTGCTGACCAACTGGAAAGTGTCTTCACTGACTTTTTCTACCTCTCCCTGTCTGGGTCTGTAATACCAACATATTTCAAGCATACCACCACAGTCCCTGTCGCCAAGAACACTAAGGTAGCCTGCCTAAATGACACTCATGTCTGTAGCCATGAAATGCTTTGAAAGGCTGGTCATGGCTCACATCACCACCATTATCCTATAAACCCTAGACCCCCACTCCAATTTGCATACCGCCCCAAAAGATGCACAGATGATGCAATCTCTATTGCACTCCACACTGCCTTTCACACCTGGACAAAAGGAACACCTACGTGAGAATGCTATTCATTGACTACAGCTCAGTGTTCTATACCATAGAACCCCCAAAGCTCATCATTAAGCTAAGGACCCTGGGACTAAACACCTTCCTCTGCAACTGGATCCTGGACTTCCTGGTGAGCTGCCCCTAGGTGATCAGGGTAGGAAACAACACATATTCCATGCTGATCCTCAACACGGGGGCCCCTCAGTGGTGGGTGCTCTGTCCCTTCCTGTACTTCCTGTTAACTCATGACTGCACGGTCAGGCATGACTCCAACACCATCATTAAGTTTACCGATGACACAACAGTGGTAGGCCTGATCACCGACAGTGATGAGACAGCCTATAAGGAGGAGCTCAGAGACCTGACCGTGTGGTGCCAGAATAACAACCTCTCTCTCAACGTGATCAAGACAAAAGAGATGATTGTGGACTACAGGAAAAGGAGGACCGAGCACGCCCCCATTCTCATGGGGCTATAGTGAAGCGGGTCGAGAGCTTCAAGGTCCCTGGTGTCCACATCACCAACAAACTAACACGGTCCAAGCACACCAAGACAGTTGTGAAGAGGGCATGACAAAACCTATTCCCCATCAGGAGACTGAAAAGACTTGGCATGGGTCCTCAGATCCTCAAAATGTTTTACAGCTGCACCGTTGAGAGCATCCTGACAGGTTGCATCACTGCCTGGTATGGCAATTGCTCGGTCTCCGACCGCAAGGAACTACAGAGGGTAGTGTCTACTGCCCAGTACATCACTGGGGCCAAGCTTCCTGCCATCCAGGACCTTTATACAAGGCGGTGTCAGAGGACTCCAGCCACCCTAGTCATAGGCTGTTCTCTCTGCTATCGAACGGCATGTGGTACCGGAGCACCAAGTCTAGGTCCAAAAAGCTCCTAAATAGCTTCTACCCCCAAGTCGTAAGACTCCTGAACAGCTAATCGAATATATACCCAGACAATTTGCATTGCCCCCCCCCCCTCTTTTACGCTGCTGCTACTCTCTGTTATTATCTATGCATAGTCACTTTAATAACTCTACCTACATGTTCGTATTACCTCAATTACTTCAACACCGGTGTCCCTGAACATTGACTCTGTAATGGTACCCCTCGTATAAAGCCCTGCTATTGTTATTTACTGCAGCTCTTTAATTATGTGTTATTTTTATCTCTTATTCTTTTTAGGTGTTTTCTTAAAACTACAATGTTGGTTAAGGGCTTGTAAGTAAGCATTTCACTGTAAGGTCTACTACACCTGTTGCATTCGGTGCTTATGACAAATAAAATTTGATTTGAAAATCTATGTCAACACTTGAAATGGCTTTCTAGTCTGATCAACAACCAACTTGGCACAGCTTGAATAATTTAAATTGAATAATGTGCAAATATTGTTCAATCCAGGTGTGCAAAGCTCTTAGAGACTTAGCCAGAACGACTAACAGCTTTAATAACTGCCGAATGTGCTTCTAACATCAGGGGGTTGAATTATTATCTAATGAAGATATATTAGTGTATTCTTTTTCATCAAGTTTTAAATTATTTATTTTTTACAATTTAATAATACAATAAACAATTAATCAATATAATAATACAACAAAATGTGGACGAAGTAATATAATGGAAAGCCCCTCAGAGGTTGACCTTCGGAACAGATACAGGATCAGATTCCCCTCCTCCCAACCTAACATTAATCATTAGGAGGAAAAATACTAAACTGACCTTAGATCAGCGACGTTGGAAAACTTCTGCTTTGGTCTTTATGACATCTGAATACCAAGGGACTGTGATCTCAGCGGTGATCTCCCACTTAATGTTTTTCCTGCTTTCAGATGAAAGGGTGATGGAGAAGAGCAGAGGAACAAGGGAAGATAAATAGATATATGAATAAATCAAAAGCTAATATTTGATATCCTGGGGGGTGTTAAAAATGAAAGAGAAAGAGATGAACAAGAAGCATCTGACATCCTCCAGGGCTGTGTCCCCGAACGGCACCCGTTTCCTTTTGTAGTGCCTACATTTGATCAGAGCCCTATTGGCCCTGGTCAAAAGTAGTGCACTATAAAGTGAATAAGGTGCCATTATGGAACGCGAATAGATCTCCTCACAATATTAGGGATGTTGTCTCCTATATGAATAAAAATATGTTCATTATCTCACCACTCACCACATTCATGACTGAAAGTTAGGTTAGAGAGGGATGCATTGGACTGTTTCAAAAGTACTTCCCTCCTCCTATTACCCCCTTCCTCTTCTTCTTTCTCTCTACCACTCCACTTTCCTCCCCTGTCTCTACCTCTCTAGCCCTCTACTTTCCTCCCTCTTTCTATTTCTCTTCCTCTATACTCTTCTCCTTCCTACCCGGTGTCAGTGTGTATTTGGCCAGTCCATCAGTGCCATTGTGTTTCACTTCACCAGAGATATAGATCTCTGTTGGCTGGCTTCAATATAATCGGGAGAACACCTGACATATATATATATATATATATATATATATATATATATATATCATTATGGGGTATTGTGTGAAGATTGATGAGGGAAAAATGATTTAATACATTTTACAATAAGGCTGTTACCTAAATGTGTAAAAAGTCAAGGAATCTGAATACCTTCTGAATGCACTGTATATGCAAAACTAGTCCAAATTTAAACCCCGTTCAGCTAACACCTGTTATGAATACAAAACTAGTCATAAAGTTAAACCCTGTTCAGCTAACACCTGTTATGAATACAAAACTAGTCATAAAGTTAGAAATCTACTAAAATCTCTGAATTCCACCATTCCTGTCTGCGACTCATAGGAGTAAACCATAGTGATACACACGTTAGATATACAGTATATTATAATGTGCTCTATTTAATATTGTGTAGTAGAGCAATTAGATGTCAAACACACACCCACACACTCAACATGATTACTGCTGTACACACACACACACGCACAGAACACACACACTAACACACACACGGTGCTCTCAGGTCCTGTGGACACGGGCTGGGCTTTGCGCCATACTGATCTCCTTCATACTGAACCCTGCTGAGATCTGGCACAGCCTTCCTCTCTCCAGTCAGCCTGTTGTTCTGAGATCTGGCTCTGCCTTCCTCTCTCCAGTCAGATCCTTTAGAGCTCCCATGGATTACTGAACTTGATGTTGTGTATGTTTGTGTGTGTGTGTGTGTGAGAGAGAGAGAGAGAGAGAGAGAGAGAGATAGAGAGAGAGAGAGAGAGAGAGAGAGAGAGAGAGAAAAAGAGCTATACAAAGCCCATCTGCATGTGTGTGTATACAAGTGTGTAAGTGTGTGTAGCTGGCTTAGATATTTGATTCACAGTGGAATATCAGAACAACACAAGGATATTTTCTCTCCATATCCCCGGACTCTCAATCTGAAGGTGAAAAGCTCTGAACCTTTTCACCTGCATCATCGCAGATGGCTAGCTGCAATCCGAGTGTCTACTCCTGGCTAACATCTCTGTCCCAAAGCAAGCACCAATTAGCCTGGAGCTAGCCCATGCTAGGCCCATCTCCCGGCTAGAGTTCCATCAGCCACTCCTGGGCTACAATACCTATTTTGCCAATTGGCCTGGACCCATTTTACTGTCGGTGCGGAGCCCCGCCGACTGGACTACCGACGTAATCTGCCCGAGTGGAGTATTAAACTGGACCCTCTGTCGCAAAGTCCCCTGAACGCCCATCTGCTAGCCTGCTAGCAGCGGTCCGCTAGCTGTCTAGAGCATGTTGGCTGTTAGCTGAATAGGTCCATTGGACAATTTCTTGGGCCACTATAGCTATTTTTGCCAATTGGACTGGTCCCCTTTACCACGGGACACTACTAATCCAAAACGACTGGTCTACCGACGTAAACGCACGAGGAGGCTCTGCACGAGGAGGCTATAAACAGACTTCCTCCATCGGGACGTCCCTGAGACCCTTCTGCTAGCTTGCCAGCCCCGGCCCACTAGCTGTCTGAATTGCCGGGTCTCCAACAAGACTCACTACTCACTGGACCCTTACGACCACTCGGCTACGCATGCCTCTCCTTAATGTCAATATGCCTTGTCCTTTGCTGTTCTGGTTAGTGATTATTATCTTATTTCACTGTAGAGCCTCTAGCCTGCTCAATGTACCTTATCCAACCCTTTAGTTCCACCTCCCACACATGAGATGACATCACCTGGTTTAAATTATGTTTCTCGAGACAATATCTCACTCATCATCACTCAATGCCTGGATTTACCTCCACTGTATCTTCCATACCTTTTTCTGTACATTATGCCTTGAATCTATTCTATCGCGCCCAGAAACCTGCTCCTTTTCCTCTCTGTTCCGGAAGTACTAGGCGATCAGTTCGTATAGCCTTTAGCCGTACCCTTATCCTACTCCACCTCTGTTCCAATGGTGATGTAGAGGTTAATCCAGGCCCTGCATTGCCTAGCTCCACTCCTATTCCCCAGGTGCTCTCATATGTTGACACCCTCTGCCCCAGCTGTGCTCTGGACACCATATGTGAACTGATTGCCCCCATCTATCTTCAGAACTCGTGCTGCTAGTTGACCTAAACTGGGACATGCTTAACACCCCGGCCATCCTACAATCTAAGCTTGATGCCCTCAATCTCACGCAAATTATCAATGAACCTACCAGGTACAATCCCAAATCCGTAAACACGGGCACGATCATAGATATCATCCTAACCAACTTGCCCTCCAAATACACCTCTGCTGTTTTCAACCAAGATCTCAGCGATCACTGCCTCATTGCCTGCATCCGTAATGGGTCTGCGGTCAAATGACCCCACCTCATCACTGTCAAATGCTCCTTCAATCACTTCAGCGAGCAGAACTTTCTAATCGACCTGGCCCGGGTATCCTGGAAGGATATTGACCTCATCCCATCAGTAGAGGCTGCCTGGTTATTCTTTAAAAGTGCTTTCCTCACCAGCTTAAATAAGCATACCCCATTTAAAAAATGCCCAATTTAAAGAACCAAGAACAGATAAAGCCCTTGCTTCTCAGCACAAAAACATCCTGTGGCCTTCTGCATTAGCTTCGAATAGCCCCTGTGATATGCAACTTTTCAGGAAAGTTAGGAACCATTATACACAGGCAGTTAGGAAAGCTAAGGCTAGCTTTTTCAAGCAGAAATCTGCATCCTGTAGCACAAACTCAAAAACGTTCTGGGACACCGTAAGGTCAATGGAGAATAAGAGCACCTCCTCCCAGCTGCCCACTGCACTGAGGCTAGGAAACACTGTCACCACCGATAAATCCACTATAATAGAGAATTTCAATAAGCATTTTTCTATGGCTGGCCCTACCCAGGTCAACAGCCCTGCACGCCCCCACAGCAACTCGCCCAAGCTTCCCCATTTCTCCTTCACCCAAATCCAGATAGCTGATGTTCTGAAAGAGCTGCAATATATGGACCCCTACAAATCAGCCGGGCTAGACAATCTGGAGCCTCTCTTTCTAAAATTATCTGCCGAAATTGTTGCAACCCCTATTACTAACCTGTTCAACATCTCTTTCGTATTGTCTGAGATTCCCAAAGATTGGATAGCTGCCGCGGTCATTCCCCTCTTCAAAGGGGGTGACACTCTAGACCCAAACTGCTACAGACCTATATCTATCCTACCCTGTCTTTCTAAGGTCTTCGAAAGCCAAGTTAACAAACAGATTACCGACCATTTCGAATCCCACCGTACCTTCTCCGCTATGCAATCTGGTTTCAGAGCTGGTCATGGGTGCACCTCAGCCACACTCAAGGTACTAAACGATATCATAACCGCCATCTTCATCGACCTGGGCAAGACTTTCGATGCTGTCAATCACCACATTCGGCAGACTCAACAGCCTTGGTTTCTGATGATGATTGCCTCGCCTGGTTCACCAACTACTTCTCTGATAGAGTTCAGTGTGTCAAATCAGAGGGCCTGTTGTCCATACCTCTGGCAGTCTCTATAGGGGTGCCACAGGGTTCAATTCTTGAGCAGACTCTCTTCTCTGTATAAATCAATGATGTCGCTCTTGCTGCTGGTGATTCTCTGATCCACCTCTTTGCAGTCGACATCATCCTGTATTTTTATGGCACTTCTTTGGACACTGTGTTAATTAACTAACCTCCAGACGAGCTTCAATGCCATACAACTCTCCTTCCGTGGTCTCCAACTGCTCTTAACTAGACGTGCCGCTAGCAGCACACCTTGACAACATCCGGTGAAATTGCAGAGCGCGAAATTCAAAATACAAAAATCATAATATTAAACATTCATGAAAATACAAAGTGTCTTACATCATTTAAAATATTAACTTCTTGTTAATCCAGCCGCTTTGTCAGATTTCAAAAAGGCTTTACGGCGAAAACATACCATGTGATTATCTGAGGACAGAGCCCCATATACAAAAGCATTAAAAACATTTTCCAAACCAGTAGAGTCAGAAATAGCAATAAAATAAATCACTTACTTTTGAAGATCTTCCTCTGTTTGCAATCCTAAGGGTCCCAGCTACAAAACAAATGGTTGTTTTGTTCGATAAAGTCCTTCTTTATATTCCAAAAAACTCAGTTTAGTTGGCGAGCTTGATTCAATAATCCATCTGTTCCCCTCATTCAAAATGCATGCAAAGGAATCCCAAAAGTTACCAATGAACTTTGTCCAAACAAATCAAACAACGATTCTAATCAATCATCAGGTACCCTAATGTGTAAATCAATGACAAAACTTAAGACGGAGAATAGTATGTTCATTACCGGTGTCGTGTCTTTGGCATCATTAAACTGAAGACTTATTTATCAAATAACTCTCTGTAATTATTATTACGTGATTAAACTGATTAATCATGTAACTGTAATTAACTAGGAAGTCGGGGTACCAAGGAAAATATTCAGATTATAAAGTTATAATTTTCCTAACATAACTTTCAGATATTTGAATATCTGATCACTTAGTCTTCAAATTAATGAATTATTTACCTCATGTTAGTTGGTTATCTGCACGAACCCAGTCTTCACTATGAGCCATCCATGCATCAATTGTCTTAAATCATTTATTTACTAACTAAGTCATTCACAGAAATGCTTAAACGACAAGGCAGACTAAAATTCCAAATAATATCCATAATGTCCACAGAAACATGTCAAACGTTTTTTATAATCAATCCTCAGGTTGTTTTTAAAATATATAATCGATAATATATCAACCGCAAATGTCTTTCACAGTAGGAGAGGGAAAAACAATAGCTGTCCAAATTCTGTTGTGCGAGCAAAACTTATGTGACCACTTGACGTCATGTTATCGTTCTGGCTCATTTTTCAAAATAAAAGCCTGAAACTATGTCTGAAGACTGTTGACACCTTGAGGAAGCGATAGGGAAATGAATCTGGTTGATTTCCCTTTAAATGGAGCAATGGGAGGCTATGGAACATGGAGTTTTCAAAATAGAAGCCACTTCCTGGGTTTGATTTTTCTCAGGTTTCGCCTGCAATATCAGTTCTGTTATACTCACAGACAATATTTTGACCGTTTTGGAAACTTTAGAGTGTTTTCTATCCTAATCTGTCAATTATATGCATATTCTAGCATCTGGTCCTGAGAAATAGTCAGTTTACTTTGGGAACGTTATTTTTCCAAACATAAAAATAGTGCCCCCTAGCTTCAAGAGGTTATTAACCACGTGGGATGGTTAACCAGCAATCATCTCAAACCTTGGCCCTCTCGTTATCGAGGTAAGCTGGTCTGCAACCTTTGTCCTCTCATAATTGAGATAAACATGGTCTGGTGATAGAAAACCTGGGTGGGGGTTTTATTCGGAAGAGCAGAAAAAGGCTGTCTCATGACGCCAGGTCCTGACTGTGCACATGGGGGCGTGCCTGTGACTTAAGTGAAACTTTACACAGAAGTCCAATTCTCTCACATTACATCATTACATAGCATCCCATAATTTCACAAATAGTTTAATCTTTTCTCATTCTTCCTGTACAGCAATTAGTTTCAAGCCTCATAACTGAGGCTATTATATAAACAGCATTATGGTAATGTGTTATTGTCTCCCATGAGTTTCACAAAATTGTACCAAACGGACCAGTTCGTAGCTGGATTCTTCACCGATCTTTTATACCTTCTCCAGAACATAAATGTTGTTCGGACCTCAAGTTCTGTGAGGTGGAAGAAATTAATTTGTTCTCTCTATGAAAACTCACTCTGTCTCTATACTGTGGCCATGAGGAGATAATCTCCTCCAGGAATTTACAACCTGAGGTCGCAGCGGCCTGAGTGTAGGAGACAGAGAGAGGGGGATGGGGCTTGCTGTACCCAAAGAGGGCAACATCATGACACAGGAGATAAATAACAAAGTGCGTGCCCTAACCAACGTGCGTCACAAGACTATAGTCAAAATGAAAGCCACCTAGAAAAAAATACAAATTCTAGCTCATTTTTCAATAAACAAGCCTGAAACCCTTTCTAATGACTGTTGACATCTAGTGGAAGCCATAGGAACTGCAATCTGGGAGGATTTCCTTTGATTTTCCCATAGACATTTCAGTAAATGGTCACCTCAACAACAACAAAAATTCCAGATGGATTCTCCTCTGGTTTTTGCCTTCCATATCAATTATGTTATACTCACAGACATTATTTTAACAGTTTTAAAAACTTCAGAGTGTTTTCTACCCAATACTACCACTGCTATGCATATCCTAGCTTCTGGGCCTGAGTAACAGGCAGTTTACTTTGGGCACCTCAGTCATTCGAACTTCCGAATACAACCCCCTATCCCTAAGTAGTTTTAAGGTAGTCAAGTGCAGGTGAGCAGAGATGTCAATTTAGCATCTTTAATAGGCAAGTCCAAAAATGGTTCAGGTACAATACCAATAAACGCCCAAGACAAATGAAACACACAGTCACTCACGGAAGGAGAAAAACAATGCTCCTTACTTATCCTACAACACTGTACACAAGTGAAATAAACTGAGGAAAACCTCAACGAGCAACATGAAAATAATCCCACACAAACCTAAACGGGAAACAGGGGTAAATATACACACATGAATGAAAGCAAATGAAAACCAGGTGTGAATAAACAAAAGACAAAACAAACGGAAAAAGAAAAATAGATCGGTGATGGCTAGTAGGCCGGCGATACCGACCGCCAAGCACCGCCCGAACTAGGAGAGGAACCACCTTCGGTGGAAGTCTTGACACCCCACACATTGACTCTGTACCGGTACCCACTGTCTATAACCTCCACATTGACTCTGTACCGGTACCCCCGGTATATAGCCTGGCTATTGTTATTTTACTCCTGCTCTTTAATTATTTGTTACTTTTATTTCTTACTTTTTTATGTATTTTTCTCAAAACTGCATTGTTGGTTAAGGGCTTATAAGTGTCACGTTCTGACCTTAGTTCTTTTGTTATGTCTTTGTTTTAGTATGGTCAGGGCGTGATTTGGGGGGGGATGTCTATGTTCTTTTTTCTATTGATTTGGGATTGCTGTGTTCGGCCTGGTATGGTTTTTAATCAAAGGCAGCTGTCAATCATTGTCCCTGATTGAGAATCATACTTAGGAAGCCTGGATTCACTTTTGAGTTGTGGGGGTTTATTTTCCGTGTTAGTGCCACACGGGACTGTTTCGGTTTGATTACTTCACGTTTATTGTTTTGTTCAGTGTTCATTACTTTATTAAAAACATGAACACTTACCATGCTGCACTTTGGTCCTCACCTTCTTCCACCACAGACGATCGTTACAGAAACACCCACCACCAAAGGACCAAGCAGCGTGGTGACGAGAGGCAGCGATACCTGGACAACTGGACTTGGGAGGAGATATTGGACGGCAAAGGACCCTGGGCACAGGCTGGGGAATATCGCCGCCCAAAGGCAGAGCTGGAGGCAGCGAAAGCGGAGAGGCGGCGGTATGAGGAGGCAGCACGGCAGCGTGGCTGGAAGTCCGAGAGTCAACCCCAAAAATTCCTTCGGAGGGGCACAAGGGGAGTGTGGCGAAATCAGGTAGGAGACCTGCGCCAACTTCCCGTGCTTACCGTGGAGAGAGAGGGACCGGGGAGGCACTGTGTTATGCCGTGAGGCGCACGGTGTCCCAGGTGCGCATGCATAGTCGTATCGGCCGGGCTAGAGTGGGCATCGAGCCAGGTGCCATGAAGCCAGCTCAGCGCATCTGGTCTCCAGTGCGTCTCCTCTGGCCAGAGTCAGAGTCGCCCGTCTGTCCTGAGCTGCCAGAGTCGCCCGTCTGTCCTGAGCTGCCAGAGTCGCCCGTCTGTCCTGAGCTGCCAGAGTCGCCCGTCTGTCCTGAGCTGCCAGAGTCGCCCGTCTGTTCTGAGCTGCCAGAGTCGCCCGTCTGTCCTGAGCTGCCAGAGCCGCCAGTCAGTCAGGTGCTGCCAGACTCCGCGTTAAAGAGGCCACGGAGGCGGGTAGAGAGGCGGAGAAGGACTATGGTGGAGCCGCCCCTATATGTTTAGGTTTTGCGGCCGGAGTTCGCACCTTTGGGGGGGGGGGTACTGTCATGTTCTGACCTGGAATGGTTATCAATCAGAGGCAGCTGTCAATCGTTGTCCCTGATTGAGAATCATACTTAGGGAGCCTGGTTTCACATTTGAGTTGTGGGTGTTTATTTTCCGTGTTAGTGTTGGTGCCACACGGGACTGTTTCGGTTTGATTACTTCACATTTATTGTTTTGTTCACTGTTCATTACTTAAAAAACATGAACACTTACCACGCTGCGCTTTGGTCCTCACCTTCTTCCACCACAGACGATAGTTACAAATGTCACGTTCTGACCTTTATTTCCTTTGTTTTGTCTTTATTTAGTATGGTCAGGGCGTGAGTTGGGGTGGGCAGTCTATGTTTGTTTTTCTATGTTTGGTTTCTGTTTCGGCCTAGTATGGTTCTCAATCAGAGGCAGGTGTCATTAGTTGTCTCTGATTGAGAATCATACTTAGGTAGCCTGGGTTTCACTGTTGGTTTGTGGGTGTTTGTTTCCGTGTGTGTGTTTGTCACTGTTTCGGTTGTTGTAGATTTCACGTTATCGTTTATTGTTTTTGTTTGTGTTCATTTGTCTGTATTAAAAACATTATGGACACTTACCACGCTGCATCTTGGTCCTCTCCTTACTCCTCTTCAGACGAAGAGGAGATCTGCCGTTACAACAATAAGTAAGCATTTTGCTGTAAGGTCTGCTGTAAGGCCTGTTGTATTCGGTGCATGTGAAAATAACATTTGTTTTGATTTGATTTTAATTTATTAAACCAAGATATAACTATTTGGCCTGAATGCCAAGCGTCACATCTAGAGGAAACCTGGCACTATCCCTATGGGGAAGCATGGTGGTGGCAGCATCATGCTGTATGCTATTTGCATTGACACCCCCCCCCCCCCCCCCTTTGGTTTTACACTGCTGCTATTCACTGTTTAATATCTGCGCATAGTCACTTTACCGCTATCTACATGTACACATTACTTGGACTAACTGGTACCTTGTATATTACGGTAGCCTCATTATTGTTTTTTTATTGTGTTACTTTTTAATTACATTTGTTTTACTTTAGTTTATTTTGTAAATATTTTCTCAACTCTGTCTTGAACTGCATTACCTGTTGTATTTGCGCAACATTGTAGCCTAGAGTCCAACTCGTGGCAGAGTGAAGCATGTATCTCTCTCAGAACCAGAATGAGATTCACTTTCTATGATTGTTTTCCCACTCTCTGCTCTGATAGACATGAGCCTGCAACTACCATCTCTCCAGAGTTGTACTTCCTCATTTATTTCCTTATAGAATCATATGAGAAAAAATAAGACACCCACACACTGCTCTTGCTCGTATCACTCCTCTATATTAAGCTTTACATATCAGCGTCAGGGCCTTTGTCAGAGCTTTGCATCGTTGGGTGAGTCATTGAAACTGGAAAGCTTTTTAAGGACTATCATTTCCTCCTCATGTTGTACAATATGTCTCCTCCAACACCTCCACACACCTTGGCTATGGATGTTTTCAATACGAGGTAGTTTTTAATTATCTCACATTCTCAGTTTGCCAGTGTCAAAGTAGTCTGACATTTAAATCATTTGTGCAGTATTTAAAAAGATTCTGCTGAAGTCTCAGTCATGTAAAAAATGACATAGAATTGCATGAAATGCGTTTTTATAAAAGGCCCAATGTTTCCCAGACCCTAGGCTACAAAAACTATTTTGCAAGCACCTCTACTCTGCTTCTCTAGTCTAGACCACTTCGCAAATGTGATGATATGCATGCAAAGCTTAATTACAAAGGTGTTTTTCTGGTACCTCACAGTTCCCCAGTTCACCCACCTCTCGCTCTCACTATTTGTTCCGGCACTTCCCAATATACAAATTAAAATCTGGGGAAAATAATACCTGTGCAATGTTCTAGACCTTTTTTCCTTCACAAAGAACCTAACATGAGGTATGTAGCTCAAATCGTTTGTGAGCTATTGAAGTTTGAAGGTCCCAAATATCGAATCTGAAACCAACTTAACCAGGGTAAAGCACCGACCGGGCTTCTGTAGCCAATGCGAAAATGGAAGAATAGCACCAAACCTACAGAGTTCATTTACTATTTCAGGAATGTTTTAATTATATGCCTACTTTTCACTGTATTTATTACAATTTGTATCATTTTAAATATTAACCACGGTCGGTAGCCATCGTCAGTTATACCCACATATATTTCAAATTTTCACTTTAGTGTTAGTTTCCTTATATTTTGCATTCCATTACATCGTTAGTTTTCTTTTGGCTAACGTATTACAAGTTGTGGAATAATTAGCAAAATGTAGTCTATTTGTATCATTATGGAACGCAGACCAAACAGTACTTTAAACCTGGAGCCTGCGGCACGGTTCACGAGGACTGCACCTTTATCATAGTTCCATGATTAGTGAGGATTATTAGAGTAGATACAGTGGGGAGAACAAGTATTTGATACGCTGCCGATTTTGCAGGTTTTCCTACTTACAAAGCATGTAGAGGTCTGTAATTTTTTATCATAGGTACACTTCAACTGTGAGAGACGGAATCTAAAACAAAAAATCACATTATCACCTACCAACCATTAAGAATTCCGGCTCTCACAGACCTGTTAGATTTTCTATAAGAAGCCCTCCTGTTCTCCACTCATTACCTGTATTAACTGCACCTGTTTGAACTCGTTACCTGAATAAAAGACACCTGTCCACAGGTGAATAATTATGAATTAATAAATGTGATACTTTTCTTTGAATTGACAATTATGGGAACAGTCTTGTGCTAGTTTTAAATTAACACAATACCTGTTAGCAAATGTGTCAGCTAGAGAAGATGAGCAGGAGCTTGCAGGGATTTGTAGTCTTGCATAATGTCTATTTTGATGCTAATTAGCATTTTAAAATCTGAGAGTAAATAGAGACGGATATATTGATAAAAGTTAGCTTGTCCGAGAGAGATTTACATGGTTCTTAAAACGTCACTCCAGGGTAAACCTACACCAAACACAGCCCACTAAGAAGTGTATAGGAAAGGTGTGAGTAGGACAGTAAGTTGTACAGAGAGGTGCTTTGGATAGGCATACATTTACTAAGTCTGAATTGGCCTCCAAGTGAATATGGAATGTGTCATTCATCCAAATCCTTCATTCCATCCAGAAGGTTGTCCCCGCCCCTCTGCAGTTTTCATTCACTTCCTTGGATCTGAGATGACAAGATCAGGATAATACAATACATCTACTTGTAGGCTCTGCTGTATGGCTTTCACCTGTCTAAACCATGTTTCAACTAGATAAAGCAATATCTCTACAGACTATCGGTCTAAACCATCCAGATAAAAAGTGGAATTATAATGCTGCATATATATCCAAGACATACAGTCCTCTCACCAAGGAGAGGTTTAAATCACATGCTGCTGATCCATCTTCCATCTCTCACTCTGATGTTCGTAGTCAACCACTCTCATATCCCATAGGAAGGACAGAGCTGACAGTCTTTATTATTCAACCACTCTCATACCCCATAGGAAGGACAGAGCTGGCAGTCTTTATTATTCAACCACTCTCATATCCCATAGGAAGGACAGAGCTGACAGTCTTTATTATTCAACCACTCTCATATCCCATAGGAAGGACAGAGCTGACAGTCTTTATTATTCAACCACTCTCATACCCCATAGGAAGGACAGAGCTGACAGTCTTTATTATTCAACCACTCTCATATCCCATAGGAAGGACAGAGCTGACAGTCTTTATTATTCAACCACTCTCATACCCCATAGGAAGGACAGAGATGACAGCCTTTAGTTTAAATGGGCCACTGCTGCTAATCACATGCTCACTCTAGAATCCATCTTCCTAACCCTGATGCAGTCGATAATCCTCATCATGCACGCAGGGCCAAATTACATAACTTTACATATGTCAGAATATCAGACATGTAACTGATGTTCAATGTCACTATTTTGACATATTGGGGACCATGTTGCAAGGACAGAGTTGTGAAAGACCCCATCTATGTAATTTTTCAACATCAGCAAACTTTCATAGTAATATAGTAGAGTCTCTGAGTGCTGAGGAGAACGGGGGTAGAGACGTGGACTTGGACTGAAATGTATAGGTAACATTGCAACGGAGGCATTTTGATGGAAAGGATTACAGTAGAGAAAAAGCAGGGAATAAAACTTACTGTACGAAGAAGCTGCTGCACTTACATTAAAGACGTCTGTCTGTAATATCACGGTGTAAAATTACATTAAAGACGTCTGTCTGTAATATCACGGTGTAAAATTACATTAAAGACGTCTGTCTGTAATATCACGGTGTAAAATTACATTAAAGACGTCTGTCTGTAATATCACGGTGTAAAATTACATTTGAGTCATTTAGCAGACACACTTATCCAGAGTGACTGACTCTGAGTGAGTGCATGACTTTTCATACAGGTCCCCCACGGGATTTTAACCCACAACCCTGGCATTTGAAGTGCCATGCTCCACCAACTGAGCTACACAGGACTTTGTTTGGGTTCACTATAAGATGTGGACTTACAATGAAGATGTCTGTCTGTAATATCAGGGTGTATAATGTTTGGGTTCGGTATATAGTATATTTTTTTATTTAAGTCAGTTAAGAACAAATTCTTATTTACAATGAAGGCATTCACAGGCCAAACCCAGAAGATGCTGGGCCAATTGTGCACCGCCCTTTGGGACTCCCAATCACAGCCGGTTGTGCTACAGTCTGGATTGGAAACATTGTTTCTGTAGTGATGCCTCTAGCACTGAGATGTGCCACTCAGGAGCCCGAGAAGTGGATTTACATTGAAAATGTTTATAATCTACTCTACTTATCGGAAGAAACGGTTGGACCTCCATTGAAGTTTATGTTTTTGGTACCAAGCGTCACCATCTCTGTGCTCTGCAATTTGATGGAGAAGAGGAGGTTATGAGTGTATCCCAAATGTCACCCTGTTCTCTGCATAATGTACTAATTTTGACCAGGGCCTATGGGGATGTGATGATGGAGAGCTTGTAATCAATGTTTATTTCAATGTCAGCAGACTGAGACAGCCAGAGTTCATCTGTACAGTCCTGCTCTGTGAGCGTTCCAGCGTTTAGTGGGTAATAGTGTGTAATCTGACAGGTTGACTAGATTAGACCCACCAGTCCCATTAATCCTCACAGCGGGTCGTTAAATGACAGCAGAATTACAGTTAACATGCAGAACCCTTATCAAAATAAACCACATTAAATCAGTGTGCAGGAACATGGCTGTGACCAGTGCTGGTTATTTCTATTGTATTTTAAAGCCACCTTCATTGGCAGAATGTAACATATTTATATAGCTAATTCAATCCCAGAAAGGACCACCCTCTGGTTAGAGACCCTGAGGATTATGGGTATATCACGTTCTGTCTGTCCCCACAGATACCATGCAGACATGGCGTGAGCATGGAGTCAGCAGCGCCAAGTTGTGGGTTCAATTCCTGCATTGGGTGAAATACACTTGAAATGTTTTCAATCTCTGTACTGTAGAACATTTTTGTTACAATCCAGGACCTACGTGGTCCAGGACCTACATGGTCATAGCACTTCTACTATTTTGAACTATTTGACCTAAGTGTGTCTAGCTGCAGATCTGTCCAACCAGTGTGTCTATCACTGCTCTGTTCTGTTTTATTCGGTCCTGTCCTGTTCCACGGAGGAACGTGGGGCGACGCACAATTGGCCTAGCGTCGTCCGGGTTAGGGAGGGTTTGGCCGGTAGGGATATCCTTGTCTCATCGTGCACCAGCGACTCCTGTGGCGGGCCGAGCGCAGTGCGCGCTAACCAAGGTTGCCAGGTGCACGGTGTTTCCTCCGACACATTGGTGCGGCTGGCTTCCACCATTCCAAGTCTGAATGGTTAAGGTAAGGGTTAAGGTTAGGCATTAACTCTGAGTGGTTAAGGTAAGGGTTAAGGTTTGGTATGGACTTAAAACAAAAATCTCAAAACAACTTTCTATTGCTGGATTCAAACTTGCAACCTTTGGAATCAAAGGCAGAAGTCTTAAAACAAAAATCTGAAAAACAACTTTCTGTTGCTGTATATGAAACCTTTAGAATCAGAGGCAGATGCTTACACCCATCTGCCATCCCCGTCCACAACACCCTAGCAAAACCGAAACCTACTTGAAGGTAACAGCGCTCACTGTTGCCCCTAGTGGCCGGTTTCCACGTCATCTCCCGACATCCTCAGACATGGATGGACAAAAACTGTCTTGTATCACAGTGTGACCTGGCAAGGGAAGTGAGTGGTTGTGATGTCTCGGTAGTGTGGTTATAAGTACCCTCTCCTGATAAGAAGAGGAGCACTACAGTATAAATAGACTGTGTGTGTGTGTGTGTGTGTGTGTGTGTGTGTGTGTGTGTGTGTGTGTGTGTGTGTGTGTGTGTGTGTGTGTGTGTGTGTGTGTGTCTTGGCTGTGTATTTGTGCGTGCGTGTGTGTGTGTGTGTTTGTGTGTGTGTGTGTGTGCGTGTGCGTGTCTTGGCTGTGTATTTGTGCGTGCGTGTGTGTGTGTGTGTGTCTCTATGCTGCTGTCGTGCTCTGAACTACTATCAGGAGATGTCAGGGGAATCTGGTTCAACTGTACACCAGCAGTACAATACACTACCCAGCTCTGTTCTGCTCCGCTCTGCAGTGTCAGCCTACGACAATGGGACACCCAGATACACTATTACAGTCCTAAAACACTGAATGACAACGATGCACACATTCACATTCACTCAAATGCATGCACACACGCACGCTAGAGGTGAAGAGGAGAGAAAGCTAAATCTCTGTTATAGGCTAGGGGCCAATCCTCTAAAAATGCTTTTGTTTTTGAGATACCTCTACCCAAACTGAAACAAAACACAACAATTCATCTCTTTTTATGTATTTATTTTTATTTAACCTTTATTTAACTAGGCAAGTCATTTAACCTTTTAGGGATAGATATATTTCTCCGCCACGTTGGAGTCAACAGACATACGAAATTACATAATAAATATTCCCTTACCTTTGATCTTTCATCAGAATGGAGTGCAAGGAATCCTAGTTCCGCAATAAATCGTTGTTTTGTTCCATAATGTCCATCACTAGTGTCCAATTAGTTACTTTTGCTAGCAGGTTTAGTTCACATGCCGAAAAGCTGGCGCTGGTCCAGGCGAACTCGGACGAAAACTTTCGTCCATGTCGAATAAACTGGTCAAACTAAGTAGAGAATCAATCTTCAGGATCTTCAGGATGTTATTATCATATACTGTATATCCAATAACGTTCCAACCGGAGCAATACGTTCCAATACAGTTCTTTACTGGTCTCTGACAACTGATACAGTTCTATACTGTTCTCTTCTCTGATACAGTTCTCTACTGTTCTCTTCTCTGATACAGTTCTATAACGTTCTCTTCTCTGATACAATTCTATACCGTTCTCTGATAACTGATACAGTTCTATACCGTTCTCTTCTCTGATACGGTTCTATACTGTTCTCTTCTCTGATAACTGATACAGTTCTATACCGTTCCCTTCTCTGATAACTGATACAGTTCTACACCGTTCTCTCATAACTGATACGGTTCTATACCATTCTCTTCTCTGATAACTGATACAGTCCTATACCGTTCTCTTCTATGATAACTGATACAGTTCTATACCGTTCTCTTCTATGATAACTGATACAGCTCTATACCGTTCTCTTCTATGATAACTGATACAGTTCTATACCGTTCTCTTCTATGATAACTGATACAGTTCTATACCGTTCTCTTCTATGATAACTGATACAGTTCTATACCGTTCTCTTCTCTGATATAGTTCTACACCGTTCTCTGATAACTGATACAGCTCTATACCGTTCTCTTCTCTGATAACTGATACAGTTCTATACCGTTCCCTTCTCTGATAACTGATACAGTTCTACACCGTTCTCTCATAACTGATACGGTTCTATACCGTTCCCTTCTCTGATAACTGATACAGTTCTACACCGTTCTCTCATAACTGATACGGTTCTATACCGTTCTCTTCTCTGATAACTGATACAGTTCTATACCGTTCTCTGATAACTGATACAGTTCTATGCCGTTCTCTTCTATGATAACTGATACAGTTCTATACTGGTCTCTTCTCTGTTAACTGATACAGTTCTATACTGGTCTCTTCTCTGTTAACTGATACAGTTCTATACTGGTCTCTACTCTGTTAACTGATACAGTTCTATACTGGTCTCTTCTCTGTTAACTGGTACAGTTTTATACTGGTCTCTTCTCTGTTAACTGATACAGTTCTACACTGGTCTCTTCTCTGTTAACTGATACAGTTCTATACTGGTCTCTTCTCTGTTAACTGATACAGTTCTACACTGGTCTCTTCTCTGTTAACTGAAACAGTTCTACACTGGTCTCTTCTCTGTTAACTGATACAGTTCTACACTGGTCTCTTCTCTGTTAACTGATACAGTTCTACACTGGTCTCTTCTCTGTTAACTGATACAGTTCTATACTGGTCTCTTCTCTGATAACTGATACAGTTCTACACTGGTCTCTTCTCTGTTAACTGAAACAGTTCTATACTGGTCTCTTCTCTGTTAACTGATACAGTTCTATACTGGTCTCTTCAGAGCAAGGTGATAACCAATGAGTTTATTTCTGCCGTTCAAAGTGGTGTCTGCTTCCCAAATGGCACCCTATTCCCTTTAAATGTGGCTATTTTTTGACCAAGGACGATAAGGAATACAGTGTAATTTATGGACTCAGATAATGATGTGAGGGAACTGTACTGTTCAACCTTCATTCATGAACTAGATCTGCATTCCTACACTCTCGCTTTGCTTTTCAGGATTATTAGATCTACTGTGTACGTGTACGTTATATTTTCTCTTACTAGATCCTTATTCTATTACATTATCCATATATTAAAAGGTCAGGTTATATGTCTCTGATAAAGGAAATGTATTCAAGTCGATTATTTATTATTTGCAAACAATACATTTCCAAGTGTTTAGGGTTAAGATAGGAATTATCTCTGAAATCTTAAGGTTAGGTATTAACTCTGAATCATCAATGTAAAGGTTAAAGTTATGCATTAACTCTTAATTGTTAAGGTAAGGGTTAAGGTTAGGCATTAACTCTGAAAGGTTAAGGTAAGGGTTAGGGTTAGACATTAACTCTTAATGGTTAAGGTAAGGGTTAGGGTTAGACATTAACCCTGAATGGTTAAAGTAAGGGTTAAGGTTAGGCATTCACTCTTAATGGTTAAGGTAAGGGTTAGGGATATACATTAACCCTGAATGGTTAAGTTTAGGCATTCACTCTTAATGGTTAAGGTTAGGCATTAATTATGAATGGTTAATTTAAGGGATATGGTTAGGCATTAACTCTGAGTGGTTAAGGTTAGGATTGAGTTTAGACATTAACTCTGAATGGTTAAGGTTAGGCATTAATTCTGAATGGTTAAGGTAAGGGTTAAGGTTATGCTTACACCCATCTGCCATCCCCGTCCACAACACCCTAGCAAAACCGAAACCTACTTGAAGGTAACAGCGCTCACTGTTGCCCCTAGTGGCCGATTTCCACGTCATCTCCCGACATCCTCAGACATGGATGGACGTCAAAAACTGTCTTGTATCACGGTGTGACCTGGCAAGGGAAGTGAGTGGTTGTGATGTCTCGGTAGTGTGGTTATAAGTACAGTGCCTTGCGAAAGTATTCGGCCCCCTTGAACTTTGCGACCTTTTGCCACATTTCAGGCTTCAAACATAAAGATATAAAACTGTATTTTTTTGTGAAGAATCAACAACAAGTGGGACACAATCATGAAGTGGAACGACATTTATTGGATATTTCAAACTTTTTTAACAAAGCAAAAACTGAAAAATTGGGCGTGCAAAATTATTCAGCCCCTTTACTTTCAGTGCAGGAAACTCTCTCCAGAAGTTCAGTGAGGATTTCTGAATGATCCAATGTTGACCTAAATGACTAATGATGATAAATACAATCCACCTGTGTGTAATCAAGTCTCCGTATAAATGCACCTGCACTGTGATAGTCTCAGAGGTCCGTTAAAAGCGCAGAGAGCATCATGAAGAACAAGGAACACACCAGGCAGGTCCGAGATACTGTTGTGAAGAAGTTTAAAGCCGGATTTGGATACAAAAAGATTTCCCAAGCTTTAAACATCCCAAGGAGCACTGTGCAAGCGATAATATTGAAATGGAAGGAGTATCAGACCACTGCAAATCTACCAAGACCTGGCCGTCCCTCTAAACTTTCAGCTCATACAAGGAGAAGACTGATCAGAGATGCAGCCAAGAGGCCCATGATCACTCTGGATGAACTGCAGAGATCTACAGCTGAGGTGGGAGACTCTGTCCATAGGACAACAATCATTCGTATATTGCACAAATCTGGCCTTTATGGAAGAGTGGCAAGAAGAAAGCCATTTCTTAAAGATATCCATAAAAAGTGTTGTTTAAAGTTTGCCACAAGCCACCTGGGAGACACACCAAACTTGTGGAAGAAGGTGCTCTGGTCAGATGAAAACAAAATTGAACTTTTTGGCAACAATGCAAAACGTTATGTTTGGCGTAAAAGCAACACAGCTGAACACACCATCCCCACTGTCAAACATGGTGGTGGCAGCATCATGGTTTGGGCCTGCTTTTCTTCAGCAGGGACAGGGAAGATGGTTAAAATTGATGGGAAGATGGATGGAGCCAAATACAGGACCATTCTGGAAGAAAACCTGATGGAGTCTGCAAAAGACCTGAGACTGGGACGGAGATTTGTCTTCCAACAAGACAATGATCCAAAACATAAAGCAAAATCTACAATGGAATGGTTCAAAAATAAACATATCCAGGTGTTAGAATGGCCAAGTCAAAGTCCAGACCTGAATCCAATCGAGAATCTGTGGAAAGAACTGAAAACTGCTGTTCACAAATGCTCTCCATCCAACCTCACTGAGCTCGAGCTGTTTTGGAAGGAGGAATGGGAAAAAATGTCAGTCTCTCGATGTGCAAAACTGATAGAGACATACCCCAAGCGACTTACAGCTGTAATCGCAGCAAAATGTGGCGCTACAAAGTATTAACTTAAGGGGGCTGAATAATTTTGCACGCCCAATTTTTCAGTTTTTGATTTGTTAAAAAAGTTAGAAATATCCAATAAATGTCGTTCCACTTCATGATTGTGTCCCACTTGTTGTTGATTCTTCACAAAAAAATACAGTTTTATATCTTTATGTTTGAAGCCTGAAATGTGGCAAAAGGTCGCAAAGTTCAAGGGGGCCGAATACTTTCACAATGCACTGTACCTTCTCCTGATAAGAAGAGGAGCACTACAGTATAAATAGACTGTATGCGTGTCTTGGCTGTGTGTTTGTGCGTGCGTGTGTGTGTGTGTGTCTCTGTGCTGCTGTCGTTCTCTGAACTACTATCAGGAGACGTCAGGGGAATCTGGTTCAACTGTACACCAGCAGTACAGTACACTACCCAGCTCTGTTCTGCTCCGCTCTGCAGTGTCAGCCTACGACAATGGGACACCCAGATACAATACAATATCACAGTCCTAAAACACTGAATGACAACGATGCACACATTCACATTCACTCAAATGCATGCACACGCACGCTAGAGGTGAAGAGGAGAGGAAGCTAAATCTCTGTTATAGGCTAGGGGCCAATCCTCTAAAAATGCTTTTGTTTTTGCGATTACCTCTACCCAAACTGAAACAAAACACAACCATTCACATCTCTTTTTATGTATTTATTTTTATTTAACCTTTATTTAACTAGGCAAGTCAGTTAAGAACTAATTCTTATTTACAATGACGACCTTCACCGGCCAAACCCGGACGACGCTGAGCCAATTGGGTGCCACCCTATATATTGGACTCCCAATCACGGCCGGTGGTGATACAGCCAATCCTGCCTGGGTTGTCGCCCCCCTTGGGTTGTGCCATGGCGGAGATCTTTGTGGGCTATACTCGGCCTTGTCTCAGGATGGTAAGTTGGTGGTTGAAGATATCCCTCTAGTGGTGTGGGGGCTGTGCTTTGGCAAAGTGGGTGGCCTTATATCCTGCCTGTTTGGCCCTGTCCGGGGCTATCATCGGAAGGGGCCACAGTGTCTCCTGACCCCTCCTTTCTCAGCCTCCAGTATTTATGCTGCAGTAGTTTATGTGTCGGGGGGCTTATATCTGGAGTATTTCTCCTGTCTTATCCGGTGTCCTGTGTGAATTTAAGTATGCTCTCTCTAATTCTCTCTTTCTCTCTTTCATTCTTTTTCTATCTCGGAGTACCTGAGCCCTAGGACCATGCCTCAGTACTACCTGGCATGATGACTCCTTGCTGTCCCTAGTCCACCTGGCCATGCTGCTGCTCCAGTTTCAACTGTTCTGCCTCCGGCTATGGAACACTGACCTGTTCACCGGACGTGCTACCTGTCCCAGACCTGCTGTTTTCAACTCTCTAGAGACAGCAGGAGCGGTAGAGATACTCTAAATGATCGGCTATGAAAAGCCAACTGACATTTACTCCTGAGGTGCTGACTTGTTGCACCCTCGACAACTACTGTGATTATTATTATTTGACCATGCTGGTCATTTATTAACATTTGAACATCTTGGCCATGTTCTGTTATAATCTCCACCCGGCAAAGCCAGAAGAGGACTGGCCACCCCTCAATGCCTGGTTCGTCTCTGGGTTTCTTCCTAGGTTTTGGCCTTTCTAGGGAGTTTTTCCTAGCCACCGTGCTTCTACACCTGCATTGCTTGCTATTTGGGGTTTTAGGCTGGGTTTCTGTACAGCACTTTGAGATATTAGCTGATGTAAGAAGGGCTATATAAATCAATTTGATTTGATACAGGTGTGACAAGCTTGTAGCATCATACCCAAGAAGATGTGACGCTGAATTCACTGCCAAAGGTGCTTCAACAAAATACTTTGTAAAGAGTCTGAATACTTACAAGGCTAATTGATCATTAGAAAACCCTTTTGCAATTATGTTAGCACAGCTGAAAACTGTTGTTTTGATTAAAGAAGCAACAAAACTGGCCTTCTTTAGGACTGGTTAAGTATCTGGAGCATCGTTTGTGGGTTCGATTACAGGCTCAAAATGTCCAGAAACAAAGACTTTCTTCTGAAACTTGTTAGTCTATTCTTGTTCTGAGAAATAAAGACTTACCTGCAAGAAATTTCCAAGAAACTGAAGATCTCGTACAACGCTGTGTACTACTCCCTTCACTTCACTCTCGGCTCTTAGTAGTGCACTACCTTTGTATCTGCTCTAATTGGCCAGGTACACTGCCCTGTTCACGAAAATGGTTTGCTCCTACAGACAGAGAGTTACAGTTCGATTGAACGTTAGAATGGGCAAAATGAGTGACCTAGCAACTTTGAGCGTGATATGATCGTCGGTGCCAGGCGCTCCGGTTCCAGTATCTAACAAATGGCTGGCCTCCTAGGCTTTTCACACTCACAGGGTCTAGGGTATACTGAGAATGGTGAAACAAATAAATAATATCCAGTCATCAGCAGTCCTGTGGGTGAAAAACAGCTTGTTGATAACAGTGGTTGAAAAAAATACCCATTTGTCAGTAAAAGTAAAGATACTTTAACAGAAAACGACTCAAGTAAAAGTGAAAGTCACCCAGAAAAATACAATTTGAGTAAAAGTCTAAAAGTATTTGGTTTTAAATATATTTAAGTATCAAAAGTGAGCACATTACTCCACTACATGTAACTGTTATTCTATACATTTAAGTATACTATACATATACATTTCCTTGTGTTTGGACCATTTTTCTGTCCTGCTAATTATTGCAAATGTACCGAATACTTTTAGGTGTCAAGGAAAATGTATGGAGTAAAAAGTGCATTATTTTCTTTAGGAATGTAGTGGAGTAAAAGTAAAAGGTGTCAAAAATATAAATAGTAAAGTACAGATACCTAAAAAAATGACTTTACACCACTGATAAGAGGTCGAAGTCAAGAACTGAGCAAACTAACAGGCTGGCCACATACAGCCAAATTACAGCACAGTGCAACAGAGGTGTGCAGAACGGCATCTCAGAACGCACAACTCATCCGTCCTTGTGTCACGGAAGGACTATTGCAGCAGACGACCACACCGGGTTCCACTCCTATCAGCTAAAAACAAGAAGAAGCGGCTCCACACGATCACCAACACTGGACAACCTGCCGGGTGTCAACGGTACAGGCTGGTGACGGTGGTTTAATGGTGTGGGGAATGTTTTATTGACCAATTGAGCAACACTTCCATTCCCCAAAGAATTCAGGCTATTCTGTAGGCAAGGGGGGTCCGACCTGGTATTAGATGGCTGTACCTAATAAACTGGCCACAGTGTATATTAGGGCAATACTTTTGCCCATGGTCAAAAGTAGTGCACTATGAAGGGAATAGGATGCTATTTGGGACACGTCACTAATCATCTAAACCCACTGTGATCGCTATTCCCTGCCTACTTTCTCTCTACGACCCTTGTAACTTCCTCTCTGTATGAATATTCCTGTAATGGCCGGTCTGTGCTATGTCGGTCAGAGCAAAGCATTCCAGCCGTGTAGATAATGTGTTGATATTGGAGGCCAGCAGCACAGGACCAGTGGAGCAGCTCTCTCAAACTGGCAGCCAGGGACCGGACCAGGTCCAAAGTTGTTCTACACTGGCCTAATTATATCTACAGGGAGGGGGCAATCAGGAGAGGTTATTTCCATCTGATGAAAGGCCCTGAGAGAGAGAGCGCGAGAGAGAGAGAGAGAGAGAGAGAGAGAGGGATACGTCGTTCATTGTGGGTCATAGTGGAAAGCACGTTTCACCGGTAACATATCATGAATAGTGGAATGTGTGAATGACGTGTGTAGCATGACAGACACTGTAGTTGTTGCCAACGTGACTTCTTGCAATTAGATTACCTCAATAATAGCATACCATTAGACAGTAGCATAGTTTAAAACTGTAAGAGGTGACCTCTATAATACCTAACCATTAGACAGTAGCATAGTTTAAGTCTGTAAGCAACGTGCTTCTTCAGAAAGATATACAAAGTGCCACCATTATTGACCAAACAGAAGTTAGCATTCCTGATATGACACAGTATTTCACAGACCTGCTGTAGCCTCACTTCTTCTGGCTCTATAGACACTATCTGATCTCTATGTAGTTCAGAAAGTAGGTCATGTATTAGGGCTTCTCAGTAGCTTCCACACCGCTGTGTCCCATACCTCCCCCATCAGCATGGGGTCATATACAGGGTCAGGAAGGGGATGCTGGATATCCTTTGGTTTCGAACCAGACAGGAAGCAATTTTTCCCAGCATTGGGTGTGTTTGTTGTTAGCTTTTAAAATATGTGTGTGTGTGTGTGTGTGTGTGTGTGTGTGTGTGTGTGTGTGTGTGTGTGTGTGTGTGTGTGTGTGTGTGTGTGTGTGTGTGTGTGTGTGTGCGCGTGTGTGTGCGCGCGTGTGTGTGTAAAAAAAACGCGGCGTCACAGGGAAGGACAGGGGACTAACTCTGGACTAGAGGAAATCTGGTCATATAAGAGTTGATGAGAAAACAGTCAGGGTGAACAACTATCCCTCAACCTATCAGATCAGACCATGGCCCCTGTAGTGGCAGAGGAACTAGTCTCTAAAACTCTAGAAGGTGCCCTGTAGTGGCAGGGAGACTAGTCTCTAAAACTCTAGAAGGTGACCTGTAGTGGCAGGGAGACTAGTCTCTAAAACTCTAGAAGGTGCCCTGTAGTGGCAGGGAGACTAGTCTCTAAAACTCTAGAAGGTGCCCTGTAGTGGCAGGGGAACTAGTTTCTAAAACTCTAGAAGGTAATCTGTAGTGGCAGGGAGACTAGTCTCTAAAACTCTAGAAGGTGCCCTGTAGTGGCAGGGAGACTAGTCTCTAAAGCTCTACAAGGTGCCCTGTAGTGGCAGGGAGACTAGTCTCTAAAACTCTAGAAGGTGCCCTGTAGTGGCAGGGAGACTAGTCTCTAAAACTCTAGAAGGTGACCTGTAGTGGCAGGGGATCTAGTTTCTAAAGCTCTAGAAGGTAATATGTAGTGGCAGGGGGACTAGTCTCTAAAGCTCTAGAAGGTGCCCTGTAGTGGCAGGGAGACTAGTCTCTAAAACTCTAGAAGGTGACCTGTAGTGGCAGGGAGACTAGTCTCTAAAACTCTAGAAGGTAACCTGTAGTGGCAGGGGAACTAGTCTCTAAAGTTATAAAAGGTGACCTGTAGTGGCAGGGAGACTAGTCTCTAAAGCTCTAGAAGGTAATCTGTAGTGGCAGGGAGACTAGTCTCTAAAGCTCTACAAGGTGCCCTGTAGTGGCAGGGAGACTAGTCTCTAAAGCTCTAGAAGGTAATCTGTAGTGGCAGGGAGACTAGTCTCTAAAACTCTAGAAGGTGACCTGTAGTGGCAGGGGAACTAGTTTCTAAAGATCTAGAAGGTAATCTGTAGTGGCAGGGGGACTAGTCTCTAAAGCTCTAGAAGGTGCCCTGTAGTGGCAGGGGAACTAGTTTCTAAAACTCTAGAAGGTAATCTGTAGTGGCAGGGAGACTAGTCTCTAAAACTCTAGAAGGTGCCCTGTAGTGGCAGGGAGACTAGTCTCTAAAACTCTAGAAGGTGCCCTGTAGTGGCAGGGAGACTAGTCTCTAAAACTCTAGAAGGTGCCCTGTAGTGGCAGGGAGACTAGTCTCTAAAACTCTAGAAGGTGCCCTGTAGTGGCAGGGAGACTAGTCTCTAAAACTCTAGAAGGTGCCCTGTAGTGGCAGGGAGACTAGTCTCTAAAACTCTAGAAGGTGACCTGTAGTGGCAGGGGAACTAGTCTCTAAAGCTATAAAATGTGACCTGTAGTGGCAGGGAGACTAGTCTCTAAAACTCTAGAAGGTGACCTGTAGTGGCAGGGGGACTACTATCTAAAGCTCTAGAAGGTGCCCTGTAGTGGCAGGTGGACTAGTCTCTAAAGTTCTACAAGGTGCCCTGTAGTGGAAGGGGGACTATTCTCTAAAGCTCTAGAAGGTAACCTGTGGTGGCAGGGCGACTAGTCTTTAAAGCTTTAGAAGGTAACCCATAGTGGCAGTAACCTATTGGCAGTTCTAATGGGGTACATCCTGAGGGCGGGCAGGGGAGCAATCACACTTATAAATTTGTTAACAGGCTGTTTGTCTGCTTCCGGAGGAATCTAGGTTACCATGAACTCTTTCACCCTGTGTCCCAAAGGTTCATTGTTAAATCATAGACATATATGTAAAGTGTGGCATATGTGTCATTTGGGAGGTTTGTCAGAGTCAATTCAAAACAACTCATTAGCTACTGAAAACAATTCTAAGATGGAGGGCGATAGTCAGTCGTTGTCAGTCAAGTTGCCGATTGACATCCACACAGATGATGGCCTCGACTTTTTCCTGGTCAGAATATCATTCCATAATACTACAAAAGAGAAAGAGGTTTAGGTGAGTGCAGTTACAGAGTATGTGTTATAAAGGCTTTATAACTCCAAGGGGGCTGCTGTAACATATGACCCACTTCTTAGAAACGACAAAGACTAAAGGGTTATATTGAGGCGTTAATTAGCATGGTGCTGAGGTTAACCTCCTCTCCTGGTTCGGAACACACACACACACACACACACACACACACACACACACACACACACACACACACACACACACACACACACACACACACACACACACACACACACACACACACTGAGAGGAGGTGATTTGTGCTCCAGAAGTATTGGGATCATGATGTTCACTATGTGTGTGAAGTGTGCAGTTGAAGAACCGGCTTCACACCATCAATCTGCCACCCACACACACACTCCATCATTCATTGAATCAGATGGCTCATTCATCACAAAACCCACTGATATTGACAACAACTTCAATTACTTTTTCATTGGAAAGATAAGCAAACTTAAGTATGACATGCCAGAAACTAACGCACATCCAAGTATATCTGACCACATTATGAAAGACAGAATTGTACTTTTGAATTCTGTCAAGTCCGTGTGGAAGAGGTGAAAAAATTATTGTTGTCTATCAACAATGACAAGCCACGAGGTCTGACAATGTGGATGGAAATTTACTGAGGATAATTGCCACTCCTATTTGCCACATTTTCAATATAAGCATACTAAAAAAGTGTGTGCCCTCAGGCCTGGAGGAAGCCACAGTCATTCCGCTATCTAAGAATAGTAAGGCCCCCTTTACTGGCTCAAATAGCCGACAGATGTGCCTGTTACCAATCCATAGTAAACTTCTGGAAAAAATTGTGTTTGACCAGATACAATGCTACTTCACAGTAAATAAAATGTCAAAAGACTTTCGGCATGCTTATAGGGAAAGATACTCAACAAGCACAGCACTTACACAAATGACTGGTTGGCTGAGAGAAATTGATGATAAAATGATTGTGGGGGCTGTCTTGTTAGACTTCAGTGCAGATTTTGACATTATCGATCATAGTCTGCTGTTGGAAAAACGTATGTGTTATGGCTTTACACCCCCTGCTATAATGTGGATAAAGAGTTACTTGTCTAACAGAAAACAGAGCCTGTTCTTTAATGGAAGCCTCTCAATTATAATCCAGGTAGAATCTGGAATTCCCCAGGGTAGCTGTTTAGGCCCCTTACTTTTTTCAATTTTTACTAACGACATGCTTTGAGTAAAGTCAATGTGTCTTTGTATTCGGATGATTCAGCACTATACACATCAGCTACTACAGCAACTGAAATGACTGCAACACATAACAAAGAGCTGCAGTTAGTATCGGAATGGGTAGCAAGGAATAAGTTAGTCCTAAATACTTTCAAAACTAAAAGTGTTGTAGTTGGAACAAATCATTCACTAAACCCTAAACCTCAACTACAGCTCATAATGAACCATGTGGAAATTGTGCAAGTAGAAGTGACTAAACTGCTTGGAGTAACCCTGGATTGTATACTGTCATGGTCAAGACATATTGATACAACAGTAGCTAAGATGGGGAGAAGTCTGTCCATAATAAAGCGCTGCTCTGCTTTCTTAACAACACTATCGAAAGGCAGGTCCTACAGGCCCTAATTTTGTCACACCTAGACTAATTTTCAGTAATGTGGTCAGGTGCCACAAAGAGGGACTTAGGAAAATTGCAGTTGACTCAGAACAGGGCAGTACGGCTGGCCCTTAAATGTACACGGAGTGCTAACAGTAACGACATGCATGTAAATCTCTCATGGCTGAAAGTGGAAGAGAGATTGACTTCATCACTACTTGTTTTTGTAAGAGCTGTTGACAAGCTCAATGTACCGAGCTGTCTGTTTAAAATACTAGCACACAGCTCGGACACTCAAGCATGCCCCACAATACATGCCACCAGGTCTCTTCACTGTCCTCAAGTCCAGAACAGACTATGGGAGGCGCATAGTACAACTTAGAGCCATGACTCTATTCCACATTAGGTAACTAATGCAAGGAGTAGAATCAGATTTTAAAAAACAGGTAAAAATACAACGGGGACTGTGGAACAACGGGGACTGTGGAACAACGGGGACTGTGGAACAACGGGGACTGTGGAACAGCGGGGACTGTGGAACAACGGGGACTGTGGAACAACGGGGACTGTGGAACAACGGGGACTGTGGAACAACGGGGACTGTGGAACAACGGGGACTGTGGAACAACGGGGACTGTGGAACAACGGGGACTGTGAAGAGATACACAAAAAAGTACAGACACGTGCATATGCATACATTGTGATATTGTTGTATGGTGGTATTAAACATTTAGTGTTGTAGATGTGTAGTGGTGTAATCATGTCATTTGATGTCATGTTTTATATTTTATTTTATGTGTAATGTAAATGCTTTATTATGTTTGAACCCCAGGAAGAGTAGCTGCACACGCACAAACACAGACGAGGTGTAATATATGCCTATATTTAAAATGGAACTCAACCTGCTGTAATTTGTGTGTGTGTAAAGATGCATGCGTGCACTCACGCTTATGTGTGTTTTCCTCAGTAAGTTACACTGCAACCTGATGCACCAGGAACCAACAGGTCCAAGTCTTGTAACATTAAACTGGACAGAAACTAACTAAGAAACTAATGAGGGGGTTGTGAACTCAAATAAGGTACAAGCATACAGTTGAAGTCTGAAGTGTACATACACCTTAGCCAAATACATTTAAACTCAGTTTTTCACAATTACGGACATTTAATCCTAGCAAAACAATCCCTGTCTTAGGTCAGTTAGGATCACCACTTTATTTTAAGAATGTGAAATGTCAGAATAATACTAGAGAGAGTGATTTATTTCAGCTTTTATTTCTTTCATCACATTCCCTGTGGGTCAGAAGTTAACATAAAATCAATTCGTATTTGGTAGCATTGCCTTTAAATTGTTTAACTTGGGTCAAATGTTTCGGGTAGCCTTCCACAAGCTTCCCACAATAAATTGGGTGAATTTTGGCCCATTTCTCCTGACAGACCTGGTGTAACTGAATCAGGATTTTAACTGAATCAGCATCCTTGCTCGCACACACCTTTTCAGTTCTGCCCACAAATGTTCTACAGGATTGAGGTCAGGGCTTTGTGATTGCCACTCCAATACCTTGACTTTGTTGTCCTTCAGCCATTTTAACACAACTTTGGAAGTATGCTTGGGATCATTGTCCATTTGGAAGACACATTTGCGACCAAGCTTTAACTCCCTGACTGATGTCTTGAGATGTTGCTTCAATATATCCACACAATTTTCCTTTCCTCATGATGCCATCTATTTTGTGAAGTGCACCAGTCCCTCCTGCAGCAAAGCACCCCCACAACATGATGCTGCCACTCCCGTGCTTCACGGTTGAGATAGTGTTCTTTGGCTTGCAAGCTTCCCCCTTTTTCCACCTAACATAATGGGCATTATTGCCAAACAGTTCTATTTGTGATTCATCAGATCAGAGGACATTTCTCCAAAAAGTACAATATTTGTCCCCATGTGCAGTTGCAAACCTTAGTCTGGCTTTTTTATGAAGGTTTTTGAGCAGTGGCTTCTTCCTTGCTGAGCGGCTTTTCAGGTTATATCGATATAGGACTCGTTTTACTTTGGATATAGAGACTTTTGTACCTGTTTCCTCCAGCATCTTCACAAGGTCCTTTGCTGTTGTTCTGGGATTGATTTACACTTTCCACACCAAAGTACATTCATCTCTAGGAGGCAGAATGAGTCCTTCCTGAGCTGTATGACGGCTGCGTGGTCCCATGGTGTTTATACTTGCGTTCTATTGTGTGTACAGATGAACGTAGTACCTTTAGGCGTTTGGAAATTGCTCCCAAAGATGAACCAGACTTGTGGAGGTCTGCAATTTTTTTTCTGAGATCTTGGCTGATTTCTTCTGATTTTCCCATGATGTCAAGCAAAGAGACAGTGGGTTGGAAGGTAGGCCTTGAAATACATCCACAGGTACACCTCCAGTTGACCCAAAGGATGTCAATTAATTTTCCAAGCTGTTTAAAGGCACAGTTAATTTAGCGTATGTAAACTTCTGACCCACTGGAATTGTGATAATGTGAACCATAAGTGAAATAATCTTTATGTAAACAATTGTTGGAAAAATTACTTGTGTCATGCACAAAGTAGATGTCCTAACCGAATTGCCAAAACTATAGATTGTAATAAGAAATTTGTTGAGGAGTTGAAAAACAAGATTTAATGACTCCAACCAAAGTGTATGTAAACTTCCGACATCAACTGTATATGCAGTGCTCCAAATAATTCCGACTAATCCGTCACAAGAGAGAGAGAGAGAAAGAGAGGGGTGTAAAGAGACCACTAAACCAATAGTAAACCACAAAGGAGGGATATATCTTCCTCAAAGGACTTCCACCACAATAGCTAGCAGTAACAGCTAGTGGTAAATCCCAGTGCTCTGCTGTAACTCCCCCCCCCCCCCCCCCCCCCCCCCCCCCCGCCACAGTAACATCTAGTAACACTCCTCCCCACCACAGTAACAGCTAGTGGTAATCATAGGGCTCTACTGTAACTCCCCCCCCCCACCACAGTAACAGCTAGTGGTAATCCCAGTGCTCTACTGTAACACTCATCCCCACCACAGTAACATCTAGTGGTAATCATAGTGCTCTACTGTAACTCCTCCCCCCACCACAGTAACAGCTAGTGGTAATCATAGTGCTCTACTGTAACTCCTCCCCCCACCACAGTAACAGCTAGTGGCAATCATAGTGCTCTACTGTAACTCTGCCCCCCACCTCAGTAACAGCTAGTGGTAATCATAGTGCTCTACTGTAACTCCTCCCAACACCACAGTAACAGCTAGTGGCAATCATAGTGCTCTACTGTAACTCCTACCCCCACCACAGTAAGAGCTAGTGGCAATCATAGTGCTCTACTGTAACTCTGCCCCCCAACTCAGTAACAGCTAGTGGTAATCATAGTGCTCTACTGTAACTCCTCCCCCCACCACAGTAACAGCTAATGGTAATCATAGTGCTCTACTGTAACACTCATCCCCACCACAGTAACATCTAGTGGTAATCATAGTGCTCTACTGTAACTCCTCCCCCCACCACAGTAACAGCTAGTGGTAATCATAGTGCTCTACTGTAACTCCTCCCCCCACCACAGTAACAGCTAGTGGCAATCATAGTGCTCTACTGTAACTCTGCCCCCCACCTCAGTAACAGCTAGTGGTAATCATAGTGCTCTACTGTAACTCCTCCCCCCACCACAGTAACAGCTAGTGCCAATCATAGTGCTCTACTGTAACTCTGCCCCCCACCTCAGTAACAGCTAGTGGCAATCATAGTGCTCTACTGTAACTCTGCCCCCCACCTCAGTAACAGCTAGTGGTAATCATAGTGCTCTACTGTAACTCCTCCCCCCACCACAGTAACAGCTAGTGGCAATCATAGTGCTCTACTGTAACTCTGCCCCCCACCTCAGTAACAGCTGGTGGCAATCATAGTGCTCTACTGTAACTCTGCCCCCCACCTCAGTAACAGCTAGTGGTAATCATAGTGCTCTACTGTAACTCCTCCCCCCACCACAGTAACAGCTAGTGGCAATCATAGTGCTCTACTGTAACCCCAACCCCCCCACCACAGTAACAGCTAGTGATAATCCCAGTGCTCTGCTCTAACTCTGCCCCCCACCACAGTAACATCTAGTGGTAATCATAGTGCTCTGCTATAACTCTGCCACCCACCACAGTAACAGCTAGTGGTAATCATAGTGCTCTACTGTAACCCCAACCCCCCCACCACAGTAACAGCTAGTGATAATCCCAGTGCTCTGCTCAAACTCTGCCACCCACCACAGTAACAGCTAGTGGTAATCATAGTGCTCTGCTGTAACACTCCTCCCACCACAGTAACAGCTAGTGGTAATCATAGTGCTCTACTGTAACTCCTACCCCCACCACAGTAAGAGCTAGTGGCAATCATAGTGCTCTACTGTAACTCTGCCCCCCACCTCAGTAACAGCTAGTGGTAATCATAGTGCTCTACTGTAACTCCTCCCCCCACCACAGTAACAGCTAATGGTAATCATAGTGCTCTACTGTAACACTCATCCCCACCACAGTAACATCTAGTGGTAATCATAGTGCACTACTGTAACTCCTCCACCCACCACAGTAACAGCTAGTGGTAATCATAGTGCTCTACTGTAACTCCTCCCCCCACCACAGTAACAGCTAGTGGCAATCATAGTGCTCTACTGTAACTCTGCCCCCCACCTCAGTAACAGCTAGTGGCAATCATAGTGCTCTACTGTAACTCTGCCCCCCACCTCAGTAACAGCTAGTGGTAATCATAGTGCTCTACTTTAACTCCTCCCCCCACCACAGTAACAGCTAGTGGCAATCATAGTGCTCTACTGTAACTCTGCCCCCCACCTCAGTAACAGCTAGTGGTAATCATAGTGCTCTGCTGTAACACTCCTCCCACCACAGTAACAGCTAGAGGTAATCATAGTGCTCTGCTGTAACCCCCCCCACCACAGTAACAGCAAGTGGTAATCATAGTGCTCTACTGTAACCCCAACCCCCCCACCACAGTAACAGCTAGTGATAATCCCAGTGCTCTGCTCTAACTCTGCCCCCCACCACAGTAACATCTAGTGGTAATCATAGTGCTCTGCTATAACTCTGCCACCCACCACAGTAACAGCTAGTGGTAATCATAGTGCTCTACTGTAACCCCAACCCCCCCACAACAGTAACAGCTAGTGATAATCCCAGTGCTCTGCTCAAACTCTGCCACCCACCACAGTAACAGCTAGTGGTAATCATAGTGCTCTGCTGTAACACTCCTCCCACCACAGTAACAGCTAGTGGTAATCATAGTGCTCTACTGTAACTCCTACCCCCACCACAGTAAGAGCTAGTGGCAATCATAGTGCTCTACTGTAACTCTGCCCCCCACCTCAGTAACAGCTAGTGGTAATCATAGTGCTCTACTGTAACTCCTCCCCCCACCACAGTAACAGCTAATGGTAATCATAGTGCTCTACTGTAACACTCATCCCCACCACAGTAACATCTAGTGGTAATCATAGTGCTCTACTGTAACTCCTCCACCCACCACAGTAACAGCTAGTGGTAATCATAGTGCTCTACTGTAACTCCTCCCCCCACCACAGTAACAGCTAGTGGCAATCATAGTGCTCTACTGTAACTCTGCCCCCCACCTCAGTAACAGCTAGTGGCAATCATAGTGCTCTACTGTAACTCTGCCCCCCACCTCAGTAACAGCTAGTGGTAATCATAGTGCTCTACTTTAACTCCTCCCCCCACCACAGTAACAGCTAGTGGCAATCATAGTGCTCTACTGTAACTCTGCCCCCCACCTCAGTAACAGCTAGTGGTAATCATAGTGCTCTGCTGTAACACTCCTCCCACCACAGTAACAGCTAGAGGTAATCATAGTGCTCTGCTGTAACCCCCCCCACCACAGTAACAGCAAGTGGTAATCATAGTGCTCTACTGTAACCCCAACCCCCCCACCACAGTAACAGCTAGTGATAATCCCAGTGCTCTGCTCTAACTCTGCCCCCCACCACAGTAACATCTAGTGGTAATCATAGTGCTCTGCTATAACTCTGCCACCCACCACAGTAACAGCTAGTGGTAATCATAGTGCTCTACTGTAACCCCAACCCCCCCACCACAGTAACAGCTAGTGATAATCCCAGTGCTCTGCTCTAACTCTGCCACCCACCACAGTAACAGCTAGTGGTAATCATAGTGCTCTGCTGTAACACTCCTCCCACCACAGTAACAGCTAGTGGTAATCATAGTGCTCTACTGTAACTCCTCCCCCCACCACAGTAACAGCTAGTGGTAATCATAGTGCTCTACTGTAACTCCTACCCCCACCACAGTAAGAGCTGGTGGCAATCATAGTGCTCTACTGTAACTCTGCCCCCCACCTCAGTAACAGCTAGTGGTAATCATAGTGCTCTACTGTAACTCTGCCCCCCACCTCAGTGACAGCTAGTGGCAATCATAGTGCTCTACTGTAACTCTGCCCCCCACCTCAGTAACAGCTAGTGGTAATCATAGTGCTCTACTGTAACTCCTCCCCCCACCACAGTAACAGCTAGTGGCAATCATAGTGCTCTACTGTAACTCTGCCCCCCACCTCAGTAACATCTAGTGGTAATCATAGTGCTCTGCTGTAACACTCCTCCCCACCACAGTAACAGCTAGAGGTAATCATAGTGCTCTGCTGTAACCCCCCCCCCCCCCACCACAGTAACAGCAAGTGGTAATCATAGTGCTCTACTGTAAACCCAACCCCCCCACCACAGTAACAGCTAGTGATAATCCCAGTGCTCTGCTCTAACTCTGCCCCCCACCACAGTAACATCTAGTGGTAATCATAGTGCTCTGCTATAACTCTGCCACCCACCACAGTAACAGCTAGTGGTAATCATAGTGCTCTGCTGTAACACTCCTCCCACCACAGTAACAGCTAGTGGTAATCATAGTGCTCTGCTGCAACTCTGCCCCCCACCACAGTAACAGCTAGTGGTAATCATAGTGCTCTACTGTAACTCTGCCCCCCACCACAGTGTTCAATGAGCTTTCCAATTACAGACATCCCAGTGAACACACTCAGGTCTCTAATAATTCAAGACTGTCTGTGACTCTCCCATCTCTCTGGTAGAATAACTAGACTGTCTGTGACTCTCCCGTCCCTCGGGTAGAATAACTAGACTGTCTGTGACTCTCCCGTCCCTCAGGTAGAATAACTAGACTGTCTATGATTCTCCCGTCCCTCGGGTAGAATAACTAGACTGTCTGTGACGCTCCCGTCCCTCCGGTAGAATAACTAGACTGTCTGTGATGCTCCCGTCCCTCGGGTAGAATAACTAGACTGTCTGTGACCCTCCCGTCCCTGGGGTAGAATAACTAGACTGTCTGTGACTCTCCCGTCCCTCGGGTAGAATAACTAGACTGTCTGTGACGCTCCCGTCCCTCGGGTAGAATAACTAGACTGTATGCTATTTTCTCACAATGCAAACAACTACATGACCATGCGGTATGTTTGTCAGTGCTTTCACCGGAGAGGCAACATGAAGATTGATAAAGCCAGCTTGCCTCACAAACTTTGAAATAATTGTCAATAAAATATGGGAGAACTTTATGCAGAAAGAAACAGTATGGTGATCCAATACAGGGTGTCACCCCCATCCTACACACACACACACACACACACACTGGGTTCACCTCTGTCCTTCTCCCTCCAGACTCAGGCAGACAGACATTTCTGATCAGGCAGATGTGCGGGACCTTCCTGGGGTCCTTGCTGTCTGTCTGTTACCTGAGACTCAGTCCATCTCTCTGACACCTAATTGGCTGACGTGTGTGTGTGTGTGTGTGTGTGTGTGTGTGTGTGTGTGTGTGTGTGTGTGTGTGTGTGTGTGTGTGTGTGTGTGTGTGTGTGTGTGTGTGTGTGTGTGTGTGTGTGTGTGTGTGTGTGTGTGTGTGTTTGGGAGCAGAGGAAAGGGGACCATGCCAGTAACAGAGGGCCAAGAATCTGTTCCAGGGTTTCCATGTCACAGCCACACTTTTCCTCTGCCAGGGAACACTGCATCATCTAGGACAGCCTTTTTCAAACCTCTCCCCAGGGACCCCCAGACATTTCACAATTGTGTTTTAGCCCTAAAGTAGCTCATCTGATTCACCTAGTCAAGGGCCTGAAGTAGCTCATCTGATTAATCTAGTCAAGGGCCTGAAGTAACTCATTTGATTCACCTAGTCAAGGGCCTGAAGTGGCTCATCTGATTCCTCTAGTCAAGGGCCTGAAGTAACTCATCTGATTCACCTAGTCAAGGGCCTGAAGTAATTCATCTGATTCACCTAGTCAAGGGCCTGAAGTAGCTCATCTGATTCACCTAGTCAAGGGCCTGAAGTAACTCATCTGATTCACCTAGTCAAGGGCCTGAAGTAGCACATCTGATTCACCTAGTCAAGGGCCTGAAGTAGCTCATCTGATTCACCTAGTCAAGGGCCTGAAGTAGCTCATCTGATTCACCTAGTCAAGGGCCTGAAGTAGCTCATCTGATTCACCTAGTCAAGGGCCTGAAGTAGCTCATCTGATTCACCTAGTCAAGGGCCTGAAGTAGCTCATCTGATTCACCTAGTCAAGGGCCTGAAGTAGCTCATCTGATTCACCTAGTCAAGCGCCTGAAGTAGCTCATCTGATTCACCTAGTCAAGGGCCTGATGATTAGTTGACCAGGTCATTAAGGTGTGCTACTTCTGGAATAGTTCAGCTAACAGCACATCTAACAGCTCAGCTAACAGCACAGCTAACAGCTCAGCTAACAGCACAGCTAACAGCTCAGCTAACATCACAGCTAACAGCACAGCTAACAGCTCAGCTAACAACACAGCTAACAACTCAGCTAACAGCTCAGCTAACAGCACAGCTAACAGCTCAGCTAACAGCACAGCTAACAGCTCAGCTAACAGCACAGCTAACAGGTCAGCTAACAGCACAGCTAACAGCACAGCTAACAGATCAGCTAACAGCAAAGCTAACAGCTCAGCAAGACATCTCAATTTATTTATGTCTGGTGAGGCAGAAATCAGTACATGGGTGTATCTAAAAAGTCTAAAGTGGCAGAGATCAGTATATGGGTGTATTTCAATAGTCTAAGGTGGCTTCACTCCTCTTGTCTTTTCACCCTAATATTCACTGACAGACGTTATCTGCACATACTCAACATCGACACAGGAAGGAAGGAATGTGTGAAAAGAACTTTACATAAGTGGATGGCTACAACACTTTTATGTGAATGTGCTGGCTACTATGTCTCAAATACGGACATTTTACATTCAACAACCTTTTGGTGTGGAGAACATCAAATCAAATCAAATGTCATTGGTCACATACACGTGTTTAGCAGATGTTATTGCGAGTGGAGCGAAATGCTCCACCTTGTTGGACTGAAGATGTTGATATAAATCCAAGAGGGAGGTTACACATTGTCGGTGATATGCGCCAGTTTATCTATGATATAAACAAAACCATAAAACCCTCAGAAAAGTTGGCCGTCTTTACAATGAAAAAACCAAACCTTGGATATTAATGTTCGGAAACAAGCGCCTAAACTTTTTCTAGTAAATGTCATGAAGTTTTTCTCCTTTTTTCTCCGTTTTGTCTGTGGCCCCAATGGCACCATATTCACTCTGTAATGCAATGCTTTTGACCAGAGCCTTATGGGGGAACAGGGAGCGAACCAATAACATTGTTACAGTATGTTCAAATCAAATCAAATCAAATTGTATTGGTCACATATAGAACACATATTTAGATGTGTTTGTGGGATTAACAAAATGCTTGTGCTCCTAGGTCCAACAGTGCAGTAGTATCTAACTATTCAGAACAATACAAGCACATTTAAAAGTAGAAGAAAGGAATTAAGAAATATATACATTTTAGGACAGGCAATGTTGGAGTGGCATTGATGAATATACAGCAGAATGGAATACAGTATATACAAATGAGATGAGTAAAGCAGAATGTAAACATGATTAAGGTGACTAGTGTTCCATTACGAAAGTGACCAGTGATTTCATGTCTATGTATATAGGGCAGCAGCCTCTAAGGTGCAGGGTTGAGTAACTGGGTGGTAGCCGGCTAGTGATGACAATTTAATCGCTATTTGTGAATTTATGAAACCTGTGCCGGTGGAAAATTATTTTGATGTGCGGCGCTGTCCTCAAACAATGGCATGGCATGCTTTCGCTGTAATGGCTACTGTAAATCGGATATTGGCGTTAGATTAACAAGAATTTAAGCTTTCAACCTATATAAGACACTTATAGGTGTCTTATACACTTACATGTTTAATATCCATAATTGTTATGATTATTCATTTGAATTGCGTGCCCTCCAGATTCACCGGAAGTTGTCCCGCTAGCAGGACGCCTAGTCCTATTAACATATTGATGGCCTTGAGATAGAATCTGTTTTTCAGACTCTCAGTCCCCGCTTTGATGCATCTGTATTGACCTCGCCTTCTGGATGATAGCGGGGTGAACAGGCCGTGGCTCAGGTGATTGATGTCCTTGATGATATTTTTGGCCTTCCTGTGACATCAGGTGGTGTAGGTGTCCTGGAGGACAGGCAGTGTGCCCCCAGTGATGTGTTGGGCAGACCGCACCCCCCTTGGAGAGCCCTGCGGTTGCGGGCAGTGCTGTTGCCGTACCAGGCGGTGAAACAGCCCGCCAGGATGCTATCAATTGTTCATCTGAAAACGTTTTGTGGGTCTTAAGGGGCCAAGCCAGATGTCTTCAGCCTCCTGAGGAGGAAGAGGCGATGTTGCACCTTCTTCACCACACTGTCTATGTGGGTGGACCATTTCAGATTGTCAGTGATACAGATGAAGTCAGAAGTTTACATACACTTTGGTTGGAGTCATTAAAACTCATTTTTCAACCACTCCACAAATTTCTTGTTAACAAACTATAGTTTTGACAGCTCAGTTAGGACATCTACTTTGTGCAAGACACCAGTAATTTTTCCAACAATTTTTTACAGACAGATTATTTAACTTATAATTCACTGCATCACAATTCCAGTGGATCAGAAATGTACATACACTAAGTTGACTGTGCCTTTAAACAACTTGGAAAATTCCAGAAAATTATGTAATGGCTTTAGAAGCTTCTGATAGGCTATTTGACATAATTTGAGTCAATTGTAGGTGTTCCTGTGGATGTATTTCAAGGCTTACCTTCAAACTCAGTGCCTCTTTGCATGACATCATGGGAAAATCAAAAGAAATCAGCCAAGACCCCAGAAAAACATTGTAGACCTGCACAAGTCTGATTCATCTTTGGGAGCAATTTCCAAATGCCTGAAGGTACCACGTTTATCTGTACAAACAATAGTGCACAAGTATAAACACCATGGGACCACGCAGCCTTCATACCGCTCAGTAAGGAGAAGCGTTCTGTCTCCTCGAGATATTTTGGTGTGAAAAATGCGAACCAATCCCAGAACAACAGCAAAGGACCTTGTGAAGATGCTGGAGGAAATGGGTACAAAAGTATCTAAATCCACTGTAAAACGAGTCCTATATCGAATAACCTGAAAGGCAGCTCAGCAAAGAAGAAGTCACTGCTCCAAAACCTCCATAAAAAAGCCAGACTACTGTTTGCAACTGCACATGGGGACAAAGATCATACTTTTTGGAGAAATGTCCTCTATGTTTGGAGGAAAAAGGGGGAGGCCTGCAAGCCGAAGAACACCATCCCAATCGTGAAGCACAGGGGGTGGCAGCATCATGTTGTGGAGTGCTTTGCTGCAGGAGGGACTGGTCCACTTCACAAAATAGAAGGCTTCATGAGGAAGGAAAATTATATGGATATATATTGAAGCAACATCTCAAAACATCAGTCAGGAAGTTAAAGCTTGGTTGCAAATGGGTCTTCCAAATGGACATTAACCCCAAACATACTTCCAAAAGGGCTTAAGGATATCAAAGGCAAGGATTTGGAGTGGACATCACAAAGCCCTGACCTCAATCCCATAGAAAATGTGTAGGCAGAACTGAAAAGGCGTGTGCGAGCAAGGATGCCTACAAAACCTGACTCAGTTACACCAGCTCTGTCAATAGGAATCGGCCAAAATGCACCCCTTATTGTGGGAAGCTTGTGGAAGGCTACTCGAAACGTTTGACCCAAGTTAAACAATTTAAAAGGCAATGCTACCAAATACTACTTGAGTGTATGTAAACTTCTGACCCACTGGGAATGTGATGAAAGAAATAAAAGCTGAAATAAATCATTCTCTATACTATTATTCTGACATTTCACATTCTTAAAATAAAGTGGTGATCCTAACTGACCTAAAACAGGAAATGTTTACTCGGATTAAATGTCAGGAAATGTGAAAAAATAAGTTTAAATGTATTTGGTTGTCATGCCCTGACCTTAGAGAGACGTTTTATTTAGGTCAGGGTGTGATTTGGGTAGGCATTCTATGTTATCTATTTCTTTGTTTTTGGCCGAGTGTGGTTCCCAATCTGAGGCAGCTGTCTATTGTTGTCTCTGACTCTGATTGGGAATCATACTTAGGCAGCCTTTTTCCCACCTATGTTGTGGGTAATTATTTATTTTCTGTGTGTGTTTGTGTGCCCCACGGTCGGTCGGGTCACGATCGGTCGGGTCGCGGTCGGTTTTCCGTTTACCTGTTTTTTTTTGTGAAAGTTTCACTTTATTAAAGATGTGGAATTTCATGCACGCTGCGTCTTGGCTCATTTATACTGTACATAGCCCACCTATAATTTAGCCCAAACAACTACCTCTTTCCCAACTGTATTTAATTAATTTATTTATTTCTACTTTGCACATTCTTCCATTGCAAAACTATTCCAGTGTTTTACTTGCTATATTGTATTTACTTTGCCACCATGGCCTTTTTTGCCTTTACCTCCCTTCTCACCTAATTTGCTCACATTGTATATAGACTTGTTTATACTGTATTATTGACTGTATGTTTGTTTTACTCCATGTGTAACTCTGTGTCGTTGTATCTGTCGAACTGCTTTGCTTTATCTTGGCCAGGTCGCAATTGTAAATGAGAACTTGTTCTCAACTAGCCTACCTGGTTAAATAAAGGTGAAATAAAATAACAAAAATAAAAATAAAAATCTATGACAGGGAGTTTGAAGACAGTGAACGTGATATTGGCTAAGGAAAACCTCCGACTTCAACGGTATCTGTCGAGGAACTTGAAGCTTTCCACCATCTCCACTGCCGTCCCGTCGTGCTCCCTCCTGCTGTTTCCTGAAGTCCATGATCAACTCCTTTGTTTTGTTGAGGGAGAGGTTATTTTCCTGGCACTACTCCGCCTGGGCCCTCTCCTCCTCCCAGTAGGCTGTCTCATCATTGTTGGTAATCAGACCTACTACTATTGTGTCGTTAGCAAACCTAATGATTGAGTTGGAGGTGTGCATTGCAACGCAGTCATGGGTGAACAGGGAGTACAGGAGGGGGCTGAGCACTCACCCTTGTGGGGCCCCTGTGTTGAGGATCAGCGAAGTGGAGGTGTTGTTTCCTACCTTCAACACCTAGGGGCGGCCCGTCAGGAAGTCAAGGACCCAGTTGCACAGAGCGGGGTTCAGTCCCAAGGCTCCGAGCTTAATGATGAGTTTGGAGGGTACTATGGTGTTGAATGCTGAGCTATAGTCAATGAACAGCATTCTCACATAGGTATTCCTCTTGTCCAGATGGAATAGGGCAGTGTGCAGTCTGATGGCAATTGCATCATCTGTGGATCTCCTGGGGCGGTAAACAAATTGAAGTGGGTCTAGGGTGTCAGGTAAGGTAGGTTATATGAACCTTAACTAACCTCTCAAAGCACTTCATGATGACAGAAGTGAGTGCTACGGGGCGATAGTCATTTAATTCAGTTACCTTTGCTTTCTTGGGTACAGGAACAATGGTGGACATCTTCAAGCATGTGGGGACAGCAGGCTGGGATAGGGAGAGATTGAATATGTCTGTAAACACTCTAGCCTGGTGGTCTGCGGATGCTCTGAGGACGCGGCTAGGTATGCTGTCTGGGCCGACAGCCTTGCGAGGGTTAACATGCTTAATTGTCTTACTCACGTTGGCCACGGAGAATGAGAGTCCACAGTCCTTGTGAGCGGGCCGCGTTGGTGGCACTGTGTTATCCTTAAAGCAGGCGAATAAGGTTTTTAGCTTGTCCGGGAGCAAGACGTTGATGTCCACAACGTGGTTGGTTTTCCCTTGTAATCCGCGATTGTCTGTAGACCCTGCCACATACGTCTCGTGTCTGAACTTAGCAGGGGTGTTCTCTGCCCTTCTGCAGTAAACATTATATATCTGATGAAATGTGTACAGTTAATATACTGTAGGTCATAATCTCAGTCATATCATGTACCAGTCCACTGAGGTGGTCCAGGCTATCTTTGTTTCCACCAAATGAATCAGTCGATAAAAATGTTTTATGTTTTATTGTCACATGCACCAGATAGTATGCAGGTATGCAGTGGTACCAATTGTTGTTATGGTATTGGGGTGCTTGTCAGAGTTTTGGGAGGACATTTAAGTCCATGTCCAATTGATCTGGGTAGCGATATCTGTAAATTAAATCAAGAAATAGGTTGTTGTTTTTGTCTGGACAATCAATGATCCATTCTTCCTTTACGATGCCTTCACTCCAGAGCAAATAATGGGGTTGGGGGGTTCAAAGGTTACAGTCCAGAAGTGACTGCTCTGCAAACAGCGATGTCATCAGAATGTCGGGGGGTTGGAAGACGTCACAGAATATTCTACGTAAGCTTCTCAGACATGCAGTTAGCTAGACTATGTAAAGGGTTTCAGTTGGCCAGAGCTCCAAGCCAGGTGGATCATTGTTGGCCGCTCATGCCCAATAAAGTAAGACGCTCTGGGCTGTGGGCAGACTCAACAGTCACAATAATACATCGACAACTGTCAGGAAATTGAAAGCCCGAGAGGAGGGTTTTGAACATTAACTTGGGGAAATTTGACCTGGGTCAGCGTTAAGAATGTATTGTACAGGTCCGGAGTATATAGGTTGATGTCATTGGATGATTTCTCTGTAGAGACAGAGGGATCACACACATACGAATCCATCAATAGTGGGTTGTTATCGTGTTGGAGCATGTTTTGGTATTGTTGTAATAACGTTAGGGGATATTTGTAAAATGCCGTAACCCCATTGTGTGTGTGTGTTGGATTTTTCCCCAAACGTAACGCTTTGTATTCAGGGCATAAAGATCATTTCTTAGACAACTTATTTTCAGATTTACTCTAGTGCCTAATTGCTTATGTGCCTTACTGCAAACAGGATGCCTGTTTTGGAATATTTGTATTCTGTACAGGCTTCCTTCTTTTCACTCTGTCAATTAGGTTAGTATTGTGGAGTAACTGCAATGTTGTTGATCCATCCTCAGTTTTTTGCTATCACAGCCATTAAACTCTGTTACTGTTTAATGAATAACTTCACCATGCTCAAAGGGATATTCAATGTCTGCTTTTTTCATTTTTACCCACCTACCAATAGGTGCCCTTTGTGAGGCATTGGAAAATCTCTCTGGTCTTTGTGGTTGAATCTGTGTTTGAAATTCACTGCTCGACTGAGGGACTTTACAGATATTTTTATGTGTGTGGTACAGAGATGGCGTTGTCATTTAAAAATCATAGTAAACACTATTATTACACACATAATAAGTCAATGCCTGGGGCGACAGGGTATCCTAGTGGTTAGAGCGTTGGGCTAGTAACCAAAAGGTTGCAAGTTCAAATCCCTGAGCTGACAAGGTACCAGGACCTGTCAACAGGTCATTAACACCGAGCCCAGGACCTGTCAACAGGTCATTAAAACTGAGCCCAGGACCTGTCAACAGGTCATTAACACTGAGCCCAGGACCTGTCAACAGGTCATTAACACCGAGCCCAGGACCTGTCAACAGGTCATTAACACCGAGCCCAGGACCTGTCAACAGGTCATTAAAACTGAGCCCAGGACTTGTCAACAGGTCATTAACACTGAGCCCAGGACCTGTCAACAGGTCATTAACACTGAGCCCAGGACCTGTCAACAGGTCATTAACACCGAGCCCAGGACCTGTCAACAGGTCATTAACACCGAGCCCAGGACCTGTCAACAGGTCATTAAAACTGAGCCCAGGACTTGTCAACAGGTCATTAACACTGAGCCCAGGACCTGTCAACAGGTCATTAACACTGAGCCCAGGACCTGTCAACAGGTCATTAACACCGAGCCCAGGACCTGTCAACAGGTCATTAAAACTGAGCCCAGGACTTGTCAACAGGTCATTAACACTGAGCCCAGGACCTGTCAACAGGTCATTAACACTGAGCCCAGGACCTGTCAACAGGTCATTAACACTGAGCCCAGGACCTGTCAACAGGCCTTAAACTCTGAGCCCAGGACCTGTCAACAGGTCATTAACACTGAGCCCAGGGCATGCAGATGGTTACGCAATACAATACCAGACCAACCTCCGTCCTCTCCTCTTCCTGTGAGAGGAGGACAGATCTGATAAGATAGAAAGTGGTTAGAGCTAATATAACTAGAGGTGCTGACTTTCAAATAAACCCTGAAAACGCACCGCTCTCTCCAGTAGACTTGTCCAGATAACTGCACATCTACTGTGTGTGTGTGTGTGTGTTTAATGTGTGTATATGTGTGTGTTTGGGTGTGGGTGTGGGTGTGTACATGTGAGTGAGTGTGTGTGTGTGTGTGGGTGTGTACGTGTGAGTGTGTGCCCATAGAGAGACCAAAGACTAACTTCAGGACGTTGTTCTACATACAGGAGGATTACAGCCAGTTGTTCTACATACAGGGGGATTACAGCCAGTTGTTCTACATACAGGAGGATTACAGCCAGTTGTTCTACATACAGGAGGATTACAGCCAGTTGTTCTACATACAGGACGATTACAGCCAGTTGTTCTACATACAGGAGAATACAGCCAGTTGTTCTACATACAGGAGGATTACAGCCAGTTGTTCTACATACAGGAGAATACAGCCAGTTGTTCTACATACAGGAGAATACAGCCAGTTGTTCTACATACAGGAGGATTACAGACAGTTGTTCTACATACAGGAGGATTACAGACAGTTTTTCTACATACAGGAGGATTACAGCCAGTTGTTCTACATACAGGAGGATTACAGCCAGTTGTTCTACATACAGGAGGATTACAGCCAGTTGTTCTACATACAGGAGAATACAGCCAGTTGTTCTACATACAGGAGAATACAGCCAGTTGTTCTACATACAGGAGGATTACAGCCAGTTGTTCTACATACAGGAGGATTACAGCCAGTTGTTCTACATACAGGAGGATTACAGCCAGTTGTTCTACATACAGGAGGATTACAGCCAGTTGTTCTACATACAGGAGGATTACAGCCAGTTGTTCTACATACAGGAGGATTACAGCCAGTTGTTCTACATACAGGAGAATACAGCCAGTTGTTCTACATACAGGAGGATTACAGCCAGTTGTTCTACATACAGGAGGATTACAGCCAGTTGTTCTACATACAGGAGAATACAGCCAGTTGTTCTACATACAGGAGGATTACAGCCAGTTGTTCTACATACAGGAGGATTACAGCCAGTTGTTCTACATACAGGAGGATTACAGCCAGTTTTTCTACATACAGGAGGATTACAGCCAGTTGTTCTACATACAGGAGGATTACAGCCAGTTGTTCTACATACAGGAGAATACAGCCAGTTGTTCTACATACAGGAGATTACAGCCAGTTGTTCTACATACAGGAGAATACAGCCAGTTGTTCTACATACAGGAGAATACAGGACTGGATCACATGATTAATGATGTATGGTTCTTATTTTGTCTTCAGCAAAAAAGCTGCAGATTATTCAGAACGGAAATTCCCCCTTGTCTTCATGGGTTTCTAATTGGACTGCTATGTAGGAGGGGGAACACTCAGCTTCCAGCCGCATCTGTTTCAGGTTTAGACTCTATATTGGCCACTTATTCTAGGGTTTGGGGGGGATTTGGTGGACCATTATAGAGTGCCTAAGGTTGAAAAGACAGACAAGAAGATGGGAGAGTTAGTGTACTGGAGGACAAGACAACAACATATTTGTTATGTCTGCCCCCCACACTGTCTCTGTACATGTAGGAGGAAGTCCTAACAGGAGATGCAGTATGTTTGTGTGTGTAATTCCAATGTTCAAATGAATTATAAGCTTCAGTCTTCCCACTATATTACAATACCATACTGTATTAGTGTAACATGATGAGGTGAAGAGGTTACGAGGTAACATGTAACAAGGAGGTTTGAGACTGGCACGGATCTCAAGTCAAAACACCCGTTTGAGTGGATCTTTGGAATGTATTGAAACTATTGGAACATTTGTCTCCAATATGTGCAATACCTCCAGGTTTCTTTCAAGACAAACTCTGAAGTCTTCTTTTATTTCAGTCTAGTAGAACTTGCCTTTACAATGGAACCAATAGAATAGTTGTGTTAACCCGCCTACATGACACCCCAGACAAGTTAAAGCAAATGCTCAAAGAATAAATAGTATATAAACCTCTGGTCTGGTTGCTGTAGGTGGTGAGGAATCTGCAGGCGGGCTGCAAAAGTAATTAATCACTGCTTCCTCTTTCCCTTAGAACTTCTTCCTGTGTGGTGTCTCAGAGTGACGCACACACACACACACACACACACACAGCCCAGCCCTAATAACCCCTGACCTATGTGACTATGTGTGATTATGGAGTGTGTGTGTGTGTGTCTGTGTGTGTGTGTGTGTGAGAGAGAGAGAGAGAGAGAGAGAGAGAGAGAGAGAGAGAGAGAGAGAGAGAGAGAGAGAGAGAGAGAGAGAGGAGTGAATGTTTTTGCTTTGAGGAGATACAGATAACACCCTCTGAGCAGAACGTGTTGAAGCATGTTGGAATACTCGCCAAGCATCCTCTCTCTTCCTGTTCTCTGAGTAAACAGTCACCAAGCATCCTCTCTCTTCTTGTTCTCTGAGTAAACAGTCACCAAGCATCCTCTCTCTTCCTGTTCTCTGAGTAAACAGTCACCAAGCATCCTCTCTCTTCCTGTTCTCTGAGTAAACAGTCACCAAGCATCCTCTCTCTTCCTGTTCTCTGAGTAAACAGTCACCAAGCATCCTCTCTCTTCCTGTTCTCTGAGTAAACAGTCACCAAGCATCCTCTCTCTTCCTGTTCTCTGAGTAAACAGTCACCAAGCATCCCCTCTCGTCCTGTTCTCTGAGGAAACAGTCACCAAGCATCCTCTCTCTTCCTGTTATCTGAGTAAACAGTCACCAAGCATCCTCTCTCTTCCTGTTCTCTGAGTAAACAGTCACCAATCATCCTCTCTCTTCCTGTTCTCTGAGTAAAAAGTCACCAAGCATCCTCTCTCGTCCTGTTCTCTGAGGAAACAGTCACCAAGCATCCTCTCTCTTCCTGTTCTCTGAGTAAACAGTCACCAAGCATCCCCTCTCGTCCTGTTCTCTGAGGAAACAGTCACCAAGCATCCTCTCTCTTCCTGTTCTCTGAGTAAACAGTCACCAAGCATCCCCTCTCGTCCTGTTCTCTGAGGAAACAGTCACCAAGCATCCTCTCTCGTCCTGTTCTCTGAGGAAACAGTCACCAAGCATCCTCTCTCTTCCTGTTCTCTGAGTAAACAGTCAAGTTAGTGAACGGATGGATACAAGTAACTGTCAAAATAATGGAACAGATTGAGTAAAATAGGCATACAAAGTACAGTGGATTTGGAAAGTATTCCGACCCCTTGACATTTTGTTATGTTATTCTAAACAAAAAAAAACATAATGAAATTAATAAAAAATAGTACATTTACATAAGTATTCAGACAACTTACTCAGTTCTTTGTTGAAGCACTTTTGGCAGCGATTACAACCTCAAATCTTCTTGGGTACAACACTACAAGTATGAAACACCTGTATTCGAGACGTGTCTTCCATTCTTCTCTGCAGATCCTTTCAAGCTCTGTCAGGTTGGATGGGGAGCGTCACTGCACAGTTATTTTCAGGTCTCTCCAGAGATGTTCGATCAGGTTCAAGTCCGGGCTCTGGCTGGGTCACTCAAGGACGTTCAGAAACTTGTCCCAACGCCGATCCAATGTTGTCTTGGCTGTGTGCGTAGGGTCGTTGTCTTGTTGGAAGGTGAACCTTCTCCCCAGTCTGAAATCCTGATTGTTCTGGAGCAGGTTGTCATCAAATATCTCTCTGTACTTTTCTCCATTCATCTTCCCCTCAATCCTAACTAGTCTCCCAGTCCCTGCCACTGAAAAACATCCCCACAGCATGACGCTGCCATCACCATGCTTCACCGTAGGAATGTTGCCAGCTTTCCTCCAGAAGTGACACTTGGCATTCAGGCCAAATAGTTCAATCTTGGTTTAATCAGACCAGAGAATCTTGTTTCTCATGGTCTGAGAGTCCTTTAGGTGCCTTTTGGCAAACTCCAAGCGGGCTGTCTTGCCTTTCACTGAGAAGTTGCTTCCGTCTGGACACTCTACCATAAAGGCCTGATTGGTGGAGTGCTGCAGAGATGGTTGTCCTTCTGAAAGATTTTCCCATCTCCACAAAGGAACTCTGGAGCTCTGTCAGAGTGACCTTCGGGTTCTTGGTCACCTCCCTGCTCAGTTTGGCTGGGCGGCCAGCTCTAGGGAGAATCTTGATGGTTCTTCCATTCAAGAATGTTGGAGGCCACTGTGTTCTTGGGGGACCTTCAATGCTGTAGAAATGTTTCTGTACCCTTCCCCAGGTCTGTGCCTCTACACAATCCTGTCCCGGAGCTCTACGGGCAATTCCTTTATATCTCATGGCTTGGCTTTTGCATTGACATGCACTGTCAACTACGGGACCTTATACAGACATGAGTGTGTCTTTCCAATTGAATTTACCACAGGTGGACTCCAATCAAGTTGTAGAAACATTTGAAGGATGATCAACGGAAACAGGATGCACCTGAGCTCAAAGCAAAGGGTCTGAATGCTAATGTTATGGTATATACATTTGCAATTATGGGGTATTGTTTATAGATTGATGAGGAAAAACATTTATTTAATCAATTTTAGAATAAGGCTGTAACATAACAAAATGTGTAAACAGGGAAGGGGTCTGAATACTTTCCGAATGCACTGTACATTATATATTGATATCAGGTGCTTCCACATAGCTGTGCTTCATGAGTTAATTAAGCAATTAACATCCAATTATGCTTAGGGTCATGTATAAAATGCTGGGCAGGCCATTATTTTGAATGGTTTGATAAGCATGAAAATTATGTAAACCATATGCCATGGCCTTCTCAGTCACCAGATCTCAACCCAAATAATTAACATTGTCCTCAGAGGACAGGGTAGGGGAGAGGACAGGGGAGGGGAAGGTATTTAACCCTTAGAGGACAGGGGAGTGGAAGGTATTTAACCCTCAGAGGACAGGGGAGGGGAGAGGACAGGGGAGGGGAAGGTATTTAACCCATAGAGGACAGGGGAGGGGAAGGTATTTAACCCTTAGAGGACAGGGGAGGGGAGAGGACCTTAGAGGACAGGGGAGGGGAAGGTATTTAACCCTTGGAGAGCAGAGGAGGGGAGGGATTTTAACCCCTAGAGGGCAAGGAAGGGGAAGGTGTTTAACCCTTAGAGGGGAGGGGAAGGTGTTTAACCCTTAGAGGGGAGGGGAGGGGAAGGTATTTAACCCTTAAAGGGCAGGGGAGGGGATGGCATCTGGTAGAGCACGTCCATAGGATGAAAACTGAGCACTGAGATTATAGAAAGTACACCTCAAACACACACACACACACACACACACACACACACACACACACACACACACACACACACACACACACAAAAGCATTACAGCAGATGGTTGGGGAAGTCACTGACAATCCGCCTCCCCTCCAACACAAAAATGCTTTGTTAAAAACGATGACATACTATGGTCACTGGCTTTTATAGCTTGAGCTTCATATCACTTGTATCACCACCGTTGATTAAAACATCAGTGCCCATTTGATTAATTTGGCTATGCTAGCTGCTCTAATACATGGAAGACAGACTCTGAGATAGCATCTTGTCTCCATGCTTCAGTATATTCTCTGATAGAGGTTCAGCCATGTCTCTGTTTAGAAAAGCCAGTGACGGACTGTGATGCTGATATAATTTCCCCACACCGTTACCAGCCGTGACCCCAGCTGCTCTGGCTTCTGGCCGGCTCTGTCTGTCATCATTCAACACTTCCTGGTACCTCTCAGAGAGAACTCAAGGCAGGCGGCTGTGGTTGAGATATCATATCTGCTTCAGTCATAGTTTACAGTCATACTTTACAATGACTAACTAAAAATGGTCTGGTGAGGTGGAATAGAATCAAATAGAATAGAATAGAATCAAATAGAATAGAATCAAATAGAACAGAGTAGAATCTAATAGAATATAATAGAATCAAATAGAAGATAATCAAATAGAACAGAGTAGAATCAAATAGAACAGAGTAGAATCAAATATAATAGAATAGAATAGAATCAAATAGAATATAATATAGAATGGACCCTATAGCACAGCTGAGGCTCAGAGGTTCTGTTAGTGCATTCTCCAATCTGTTTGTACATATTTTGAAGCATGCATTGATACAAGCTTCAATGGAAAGTATGCAAAGACATTTGACACAACCACTATGCAGAATTTCTAGAACCCTGGCCCTGGGGGCCATTATTTGAGCAGTAGTGAGAGAAAATACACTCCGACTTCAGAATGAAATGTCCCCTATTCACATCTCAGATGTTGCCTGACCACAATATTTTATCTTGATTTGTTAATAAATACATACTGTGTTAATTTTGGCATGTTTACCTGCCTACATGCTCTAGATCGCTTGCCCATAATAAGTCAATAGGGCCAACTGGCTAGCTACTACTGTTAACTAGCCACAAATAATTGTTAGCTAGCTACCCACGAAGAATCTTGCATAATATTAGTTTTAGGTCATTTTGCCTGTTGAACTATCTGGTTATCTACATTACTACGATTTACATATTGCTAGTTGATAGTTATGAAGTGAAACGGTTGCTTTGTGCATGTCTTGTTTTTCATCTCTATTGCCATTGTCCTGGCTGGAAGACTGTTCAGTGAATGGGTAAGTCCATAGGTTAATAGGGCTAACTGGCTAATTAGATAGCCACGAAAAATGTACATCTATCTTGCACAACATTCGTTTTTCATCTCTACTGCCATTGTCCTGGCTGGAAGAAGGTTCAGTGAATGTGGAGGTGTGAGGTAATACAGTAAAGGGAGTGCGAGAGTTAATCAAATGTAATGTTTTATGCGTTCTCCACACTCTCGTCCTCACAAGAACATAGTTAAGAGAACGTTATTGCAGAATGCACTCGGAGCGTGAGAGTGAGGAGAACGGTAGTATGCATATTAAGAAACAGCCTCTGTGAGATCGGTGAGACCGCAGTAAAAATGACCTGATATCTTTCAAGCCTGTCGCCTGGCAGTCCTTACTGATAAATCTGTCAGGGGTGATATCATAAGCTTGTATGGGAAAGTCCTTCTCTATCCCATGAGAGATATACTATAGTATAAATCTGGCCCTGCCTCAGCCCACAGCTACCCAAACACATAAGAATACATAGAAGAGAGTGACAAAACAAAGGGAGAGAGAATCCCTCCATCCACAGAAAACGAGTGATGTCTCATTCTCTGACCTAGACTTCTATTTTGGGAGTTGGTATTTTGTGTTGGTTGTTATTATTTTTATTGAGGGGCTTCCATAGGCATGCCTGCCTTTGAAAAATGTATTACCCAAACATGGCAATCCTAGTCGCCGTCATGCCACAGGAAATCAATGCTCTGACAAAACAAATTTTCATTAACATCCCTCAAAGGGGTTTTCATTCAATAAAATTAGATCAGCCAGGAATCCTGTTAAATATCGTATTTCAACGATTATTCCTTTTAATGTCATTTAGGAAATCTGATTTGAGACTGAGACATGTTTTTTTGCTGTTCTTGCAAGTACTGTATGGTTTGTTTTAACTGATTACAGGAGAGCTGTGTTTTGCAAAGTTGCATATTAGAACACGTTAGTTGACATAGGGCCTTCAGAAAGTTTTCATACCCCTTGACCCCATACCCCTTGACCCCATACCCCTCCACATTTTGTTGTTTTACAGCCTGAATTCAAAATGGATAAAATAAATACAAACATCTCACCATCTACACACAATACCCCATAACGACAAAGGGAAAATATCTTTTTTAGACATTTTAGCAAATTTATTGAGAAAGAAAGACAGAAATATCTCATTTGCATAAGCATTCCCACCCTTGAGTCAATACATGTTAGATGCACCTTTGGCAGTGATTAATCAAATTCATCAATCAAATGTATTTATAAATCCCTTCTTACATTAGCTGATGTCACAAAGTGCTGTACAGAAACCCAGCATAAAACACCAAACAGCAAGCAATGCAGGTGTAGAAGCACGGTGGCTAGGTCCTCTGAGAGAAAGAGAAAGAGAGAAAGAGAGAGAGCATACTTAAATTCACAGAGGACGCCGGATAAGACAGGAGAAATACTTCAGATATAACAGACTGACCCTAGCCCCCCCAACACATAAACCTTTGCAGAAAAAATACTGGAGGCTGAAACAGGAGGGGTCGGGAGACACTGTGGCCCCGTCCGATGATGTCCCCGACAGGGCCAAACAGGCAGGATATTGCCCCACCCACTTGGCAAAGCACAGCCCCCACACCACCAGAGGGATATCTTCAACCACCAACTTACTATCCTGAGACAAGGCCGAGTATAGCCCATAAAGATCTCCCAAACGGCACGAACCCGAGGGGGTGAGCCAAACCGGACAGGAAGAACACGTCAGTGACTCAACCCACTCAATTGGCGCACCCCTCCTAGGGAAAGCATGGAAAGGACCAGTAAGCCAGTGACTCAGCCTCTGTAATAGGGTTTGAGGCAGAGAATTCCAGTGGAGAGAGGGGAACCGGCCAGTCAGAGACAGCAAGGGCGGTTCGTTGCTCAAGTGCCTTTCTGTTCGCCTTCACACCCCTGGGCCAGACTACACTCAATCATAGGACCTACTTATGTTAAGAGATGAGTCTTCAATAAAGAGTCTGTGTCTCTCACATGTGTAGGCAGACCATTCCATAAAAATGTTGCTCTATAGGAGAAGCCCTGCCTCAAGGTGTTTTTCTAAGAAATTCTAGGGACAGTAAAGAGGCCTGCATCTTGTGACCGTAGCATACATGTGGGTATGTACGGCAGGACCAAATCGGAAAAATAGGTAGAAGCAAGCCCATGTAATGCTTTGTAGTTTAGCAGTAAAACATTTAAATCAGCCCTAGCCTTCTTAACAGGAAGCCTTTGTAGAGAGGCTAGCTCTGGAGAAATATGATCACATTTTTGGGTTCTAGACAAGAATCTAGCAGCCGTATTTAGCACTAACTGTTTTTAATTTAGTGCTTCATCCGGGTAGCCGGAAAGTAGAGCATTGCAAATCAAATCAAATCAAAATCAAATGTATTTATATAGCCCTTCGTACATCAGCTGATATCTCAAAGTGCTGTACAGAAACCCAGCCTAAAACCCCAAACAGCAAGCAATGCAGGTGTAGAAGCACGGTGGCTAGGAAAAACTCCCTAGAAAGGCCAAAACCTAGGAAGAAACCTAGAGAGGAACCAGGCTATGTGGGGTGGCCAGTCCTCTTCTGGCTGTGCCGGGTGGAGATTATAACAGAACATGGTCAAGATGTTCAAATGTTCATAAATGACCAGCATGGTCGAATAATAATAAGGCAGAACAGTTGAAACTGGAGCAGCAGCACAGTCAGGTGGACTGGGGACAGCAAGGAGTCATCATGTCAGGTATTCCTGGGGCATGGTCCTAGGGCTCAGGTCCTCCGAGAGAGAGAAAGAAAGAGAGAATTAGAGAGAGCATATGTGGGATGGCCAGTCCTCTTCTGGCTGTGCCGGGTGGAGATTATAACAGAACATGGCCAAGATGTTCAAATGTTCATAAATGACCAGCATGGTCGAATAATAATAAGGCAGAACAGTTGAAAGAAACTGGAGCAGCAGCACGGCCAGGTGGACTGGTGACAGCAAGGAGTCATCATGTCAGGTAGTCCTGGGGCATGGTCCTAGGGCTCAGGTCCTCCGAGAGAGAGAAAGAGAGAATTAGAGAACGCACACTTAGATTCACACAGGACACCGAATAGGACAGGAGAAGTACTCCAGATATAACAAACTGACCCTAGCCCCCCGACACATAAACTACTGCAGCATAAAAACTGGAGGCTGAGTCTTGCAATAGTCTAATCTAGAAGTGACAAAAGCATGGATTAATTTTGTGGTGATCGATGGTATAAGAGAAGGGAATAAACAATAAGAGAAGGGAATAAACAACAAGAGAAGGGAATAAACAATAAGAAAAGGTAATAAACAATAAGAAAAGGTAATAAACAATAAGAGAAGGGAATAACCAACAAGAAAAGGGAATAACCAACAAGAGAAGGGAATAACCAACAAGAGAAGGGAATAAACGATAATAAAAGGGAATAAACAATAATAAAAGGGAATAAACAATAAGAAAAGGGAATAAACAATAAGAAAAGGGAATAAACAACAAGAGAAGGGAATAACCAACAAGAGAAGGGAATAAACAACAAGAGAAGGGAATAAACAATAAGAGAAGGGAATAAACAATGAGAGAATGGAAAAAACAACAAGAGAAGTAAATCTCACTTACAGGAATTGGAAACTCGAAACACCCTTCTCTTAGTGCTCCCTGTCCCTGGCATGGTGTTGACCAACTCTTGATTAAGTAGAGTTAGAAGACACCATGTCATGTTTCAGAACATCTCAGGATGAAATTTCAATAGTCTAAGTTTGTGGCAGCTCAGATGCCATCAAGATTAATTGTCAGATTCAAGAGAAGATCTCTTTGTTTCATGGGACCTAGAACTAGCATCTCAGTTTTGTCCAAATTTAAAAGTAGAAAATGTACCACCATCCACCTCCTTATGTCTGAAACACAGGCTTCCAGGTAGGGCAATTTTGGGGCTTCACCATGTTTTATCGAAATGTACAGTTGTGTGTCATCCACATAGCAGTGAAAGTTAACATTATGTTTCGAAATGACATCACCACGAGGTAAAATACATAGTGAAAACAATAGTGGTCCTAAAACGGAGCCTTGAAGAACTCCAAAATGTACAGTTGATTTGTCAGAGGACAAACCATCTACAGAGACAAACATATCTTTCAGACAGATAAGAGCCAAGCCAGAACTTGTCCATGTAGACCAATTTGGGTTTCCAATCTCTCCAAAAGCATGTGGTGGTCGATGGTATCAAATGCAGACATTAAGGTCTAGGAGCACGAGGACAGATGTAGAGCCTCGGTCTGATGCCATTTAAACATCTTTGGGCTGAGATCCCGCTAACGGGATAGATATGACAACAGCCAGTGAAAGTGCAGGCTGCCAAATTCAAAACAACAGAAATTCCATAATTAAAATTCCTCAAACATACAAGTATTTTACACAATTTTAAAGATACACTTGTTGTTAATCCCACCACAGTTTCCGATTTCAAAAAGGCTTTACAAAGAAAGCAAACCAAACGATTATGTTAGGTGAGTGCCTAGTCACGGGAAAACACAGCCATTTTTCCAGCCAAAGAGAAGAGTCACAAAAAGCAGAAATAGAGCTAAATGAATCACTAACCTTTGATGATCTTCATCGGATGACACTCATAGGACTTCATGTTACACAATGCATGTATGCTTTGTTCGATAAAGTTCATATTTATATAAAAAAATCTCAGTATACATTGGCGTGTAATGTTCAGTAGTTCCAAAACATCCGGGTGATTTTGCAGAGAGCCACATCAATTTACAGAAATACTCATAATAAACATTGATAGAAGATAGAACTATTGAGCATGGAATTATAGATACACTTCTCCTTAATGCAACTGCTGTGTCAGATTTCAAAAAAGCTTTACCGAAAAAGCACACCATGCAAAAATCTAAGTACAGTGCTCAGAGACCAAAACAACCCAAACAGATATCCGCCATGTTGTGTAGTCAACAGAAGTCAGAAATAGCATTATATATATTCACTTACCTTTGACGATCTTATAATTCCACTCCCAGGAATCCCAGTTCCACAATAAATGTTTGATTTGTTCGATAAAGTCCATAATGTATGTCCAAACACCTCCTTTTTGTTCGCACGTTTAGCCCAGTAATCCAAATTCATGACACGCGATCACTAGGTGCAGACGAAAAGTCAAAAAGCTCCATTACAGTCCATAGAAACATGTCAAACGATGTATAGAATCAATCTTTAGGATGTTTTTAACATAAATCTTCAATAATGGTCCAACCGGAGAATTCCTTTGTTTGTAGAATTGCAATGGAACGCAAGCTAACTATCACGTGAACGCGCGTGAACGCGCGCGCGTGAGACTGTTGACATCTAGTGGAAGCCTTAGGAAGTGCAATATGACAGGTTTTTGCCTGCCATATGAGTTCTGGTATACTCACAGACGTCATTCAAAAAGTTTTAGAAACTTCAGTGTGTTTTCTATCCAAATGTGCTAATAATATGCATATATTAGCAACTGGGCCTGAGTACAGACAGTTAACTCTGGGCACCTTATTCCTCCAAGCTACTCAATACTGCCCCCAGCCATAGCAAGTTAAAAGGTCGTTTTCCACTTTCACAAGTGCAGTCTTAGTGCTATGATTGGGTTTTAAACCAGATGGAAGTGTTTTGTATACATTGATTGTCTTCAGGAAGGCAGTGAGTTTCTGCATCAAAAGCTTTTTCTAAAAGTTTTGAGAGGAATGGAAGATTCGATATAGGCCGATAGTTTTTTTTATATTTTCATCAAAGCTCATGAATTTATCACTGCTGAAGTGAAAGCCATCCTCTCTTGGGGAATGCTGCTTTTTAGTTAGCTTTGCGACAGTATCAAATATACATTTTTGATTGTTCTTATTTTCCTCAATTAAGTTGGATAAATAGGATGATCGAGCAACAGTGAGAGCTCTTCGATACTGCACGGTACTGTCTTTCCAAGATAGTCGGAAGACTTCCAGTTTGGTGTAGCGCCATTTCCATTCCAATTTTCTGGAAGCTTGAGTCAGGGCTCGGGTATTTTCTGTGTACCAGGGAGCTAGTTTCTTATGACAAATGTTTTTTGTTTTTAGGGGTGCGACTGCATCTAGGGTATTACGCAAGGTTAAATTGAGTTCCTCAGTTAGGTGGTTAATTAACTGATTTTTGTGTTTCTGATGTCCTTGGGTAGGTGGAAGGAGTCTGGAAGTGCATCTAGGAATCTTTGGGTTATTTTTATAGCATAGCTTTTGATGATCCTTGGTTCGGATCTGAGCAGATTATTTGTTGCGATTGCAAACGTAATAAAATGATGGTCCGATAATCGAGGATTATGAGGAAAAACATTAAGATCTGCAACATTTATTCCACAGGACAAAACTAGGTCCAGAGTATGACTGTGGCAGTGAGTAGGTCCAAAACCCACTGAGTCGATGATGGCTCCGAAGTCTGAATGTTATCTGCCATGACTGCAAGATCCGATAGGAATTCAGGGAACTCAGTGAGGGACGCCGCATGCGGCCCAGGAGGCCTGTAAACAGTAGCTATAAAAAGTGATTGAGTAGGCTGCCTAGATTTCATGACCAGAAGGTCAAAAGACAAAAACGCAGTCGTTTTTTTGTGTAAATTGAAATTTGCTAACGTAAATGTTAGCAACACCTCCACCTTTGCAGGATGCGCAGGGGATTTGGTCACTAGTGTAACCAGGAGGAGAGGCCTCATTTAACACAGTAAATTAATCAGGCTTAAGCCATGTTTCAGTCAGGACAATCACATCAAGATTATAATCAGTGATTAGTTTATTGACTATAACTGCTTTGGAAGTGAGGGATCTAACATTAAGTAGCCCTATTTTGAGATGTGAGATATCACAATCTCTTTCAATAATGACAGGAATGGAGGAGGTCTTTATTCCAGTGAGATTGCTAAGGGAAACACCGCCATGTTTAGTTTTGCCCAACCTAGATTGAGGCACAGATACGGTCTCAATGGGGAAAGCTGAGTTGACTACATTGATTGTGCTAGTGGCAGACTCCACTAAGCTGGCAGGCTGGCAAAGAGCCTGCTGCTTGGCCTGCACCCTATCACATTGTGGAGCAAGGGGAGTTAGAGCCTTGTCTATGTTCGTAGATAAGATGAGAGCACCCCTCCAGCTAGGATGGAGTCCATCATTCCTTAGCAGGCCAGGCTTGGTCTTGTTTGTGGGTGAGTCCCAGAAAGAGGGCCAATTATCTACAAATTCTATCTTTTGGGAGGGGCAGAAAACAGTTTTCAACCAGCGATTGAGTTGTAAGACTCTGCTGTAGAGCTCATCACTCCCTCTAACTGGGAGGGGGACAGAAACAAATACTCGATGCCAACACATCTTTCTAGCTGATTTACACGCTGAAGCTATGTTGCGCTTGGTGACCTCTGACTGTAGAGAGGCTAGCTCTGGAGAAATATGATCAAATGTTTTGGTTCTAGTCAGGATTCTCGCAGCCGTATTTAGTCCTAACTGAAGTTTATTCAGTGCTTTTTCCGGGCAGCCAGAAAGTAGAGCATTGCAGTAGTCTAACCTAGAAGTAACAAAAGCATGGATGAATTTTTCTGCATCATTTTTGGACAGAAATTTTCTGAATTTTGCAATGTTACATAGATGGAAAAAAGCTGTCCTTGAAACAGTCTTGATATGTTTGTCAAAAGGGAGATCAGGGTCCAGAGTAACGCCGAGGTCCTTCACAGTTTTATTTGAGACGACTGTACAACCATTAAGATTAATTGTCAGATTCAACAGAAGATCTCTTTGTTTCTTGGGACCTAGAACAAGCATCTCTGTTTTGTCCGAGTTTAAAAGTAGAAAGTTTGCAGCCATCCACTTCCTTATGTCTGAAACACAAGCTTCTAGCGAGGGCAATTTTGGGGATTCACCATGTTTTATCGAAATGTACAGCTGTGTGTCATCCGCATAGTGGTGAAAGTTAACATTATGTTTTCGAATGACATCCCCTTGAGGTAAAATATATAGTGAAAACAATAATGGTCCTGAAACGGAACCTTGAGGAACACCAAAATGTACAGTTGATTTGTCAGAGGACAAACCATTCACAGAGACAAACTGATATCTTTCCGACAGATAAGATCTAATCCAGGCCAGAACTTGTCCGTGTAGAACAATTTGGGCTTCCAATCGCTCCAAAAGAATGTGGTGATCGATGGTATCAAAAGCAACACTAAGGTCTAAGAACACGAGGACAGATGCAGAGCCTCGGTCTGATGCCATTAAAGGTTAATTTACCACCTTCACAAGTGCAGTCTCAGTGCTATGATGGGGTCTAAAACCAGACTGAAGCATTTAGTTTACATTGTTTGTCTTCAGGAAGGCAGTGAGTTGTTGGGTCAAGGTTTGGCTTTTCCAAGACAGGCTTTATTGCTGCCACTTTTAGTGAGTTTGGTACACATCCGGTGGATAGAGAGCCGTTTATTATGTTCAACATAGGAGGGCCAAGCACAGGAAGCAGCTCTTTCAGTAGTTTAGTTGGAATAGGGTCCCGTATGCAGCTTGAAGGTTTAGAGGCCGTGATTATTTTCATCATTGTGTCAAGAGATATAGTACTAAAACACTTGAGTGTCTCTCTTGATCCTAGGTCCTGGCAAAGTTGTGCAGACTCAGGACAACTGAGCTTTGGAGGAATACGCAGATTTAAAGAGGAGTCCGTAATTTTTTTTCTAATGATCATGATCTTTTCCTCAAAGAAGTTCATGAATTTATTGCTGCTGAAGTGAAAGCCATCCTCTCTTGGGGAATGCTGCTTTTTAGTTAGCTTTGCGACAGTATCAAAAAGACATTTCGGATTGTTCTTATTTTCCTCACCTCTTAAGTCGACCCACTACTTTTTCGAACATTCTGTTAAAAATCGCGCAACATTTCAGCGTCCTGCTACTCATGCCAGGAATATAGTATATGCATATGATTAGTATGTGTGGATAGAAAACACTCTGAAGTTTCTAAAACTGGTTAAATAATGTCTGTGACTATAACAGAACGTGAACAGCAAGCGAAATCCCAAGAAAAACCTGGTCACAAAAACCACAGAAAAGTATTAATCCGCCAGTCTCTGAATTGTTTATTGCAAACAAAAATATATAGCCGGGAGCTTGCAGTTCCTACAACTTCCACACAATGTCCAAAAACGTAATTTTCGTTGACAAAAATCCTTTGTGTAATGACAAATAGATCCTTCATTTCGTCCAGCATACAGGAATCGATTTTTGGAAGAGAGACAAAGGACAACGTTTTCTTGAGTAGCTGCTATTGAATACAGATCGCCCAGTGATCAATTTGATCGATTATTAACGTTTACAAATACCTAAAGTTGGGTTACAAAAGTAGGTTGAAGTGTTTTGTCAAAGAATATAGGCAACTTATATAATTTTAAAAAATGACGCGTTTTGGAACGGAGCTTTTCCTGAACCAGACAGGCTATACAAATGGATATTTTGGGCATACATGGACGGATTTAATCGGGAAAAAGACCCAATTGTGATGTTTATGGAACATATAGGAGTGCCAACAAAGAATATCATCAACGGTAATGAATGTTTTATATTTTATTTCTGCGTTTTGTGTAGCGCCGGCTACGCTAATTATTTTGTTTACGTCCCCTTCAGGTATTTTGGGGTGTTGCATGCTATCAGATAATAGCTTCTCATGCTTTCGCCGAAAAGCATTTAAAAAATCTGACTTGTTGGCTAGATTCACAACGAGTGTAGCTTTAATTCAATACCCTGCATGTGTGTTTTAATGAACGTTTGAGTTTTAACGAGTACATTTAGCATTCAGCATTCAGCGTCTAGATGAGACGTCTGCGTCTCAGGTAGGAGCAAGATTAAGTTGGAAAAAGCCCTTTCCGCCAAATCTTTCCTAGTAACAATTTCACTGGCTGGCTGTCATTCATGTTTTGTGTCCACGGCTCTAGTGGACTTTGGTGCCATGGGGAAATTTATTGACCAGGCCTTCATCTTCTCCTTTAAAACTTATTTGGGATAGGGGCCAGTATTTTCATGTCCAAAGTTTTTTTTTAATCGTGTCCAAAGTAAACGGCCTGCTACTCTGGCTCAGAAGCCAGGATATGCATATCATTAGTAGATTTGGATAGAAAACACTCTGAAGCTTCTAAAACTGTTTGAATCATGTTTGTGAGTATAATAGAACTTATTTGTCAGGCAAAACCCCGAGGACAAACCATCTAGGAAATGTTTTTTTTTAGGTCACTCTTTTCAATGGGTTTTCATTGGGAATCTAGAATTCCAGGGGCTTGCAGTTCCCATCGCTTCCACTGGATGTCAGTCTTTAGAAATTGGTTGAGGTTTTTCCTTTGTGTGATGAAGAAGTACGGCCATCCAGAACGAGGGTAACTCGAAGTGTACTGTTAGATAGAGGCGCGTGACCAGAAACGCTCGCAACACTTTGCTATCATCCTGTATTGAACGCTGTTCATCCCGGCTTCAATTTGATCGATTATTTACGTTAAAAGGTACCTAAAGTTGTATTACAAAAGTAGTTTGGACAATGCTTACAGGTAACTTTTGAGATATTTTGTATTCACGTTGTGCAAGTTGGAACCGTTTTTTTCCTGGATCAAACGTGCCAAATAAATTGACTTTTGGATATATATATCGACGGAATTAATTAAACAAAAGGACCATTTGCGATGTTTATGGGACATATTGGAGTGCCAACAGAAGAAGCTCGTCAAAGGTAAGGCATTAATTATATTTTTATTCCTGCGTTTTGTGTCGCGCCTGCAGGGTTGAAATATGCTTTTCTCTCTTTGTTTACTGGGGTGCTATCCTCAGATAATAGCATTGTTTGCTTTCGCCGTAAAGCATTTTTTAAATCTGACATGTTGGCTGGATTCACAACAAGTGTAGCTTTAATTTGGTATATTGAATGTGTGATTTCATCAAAGTTAAATTTTTATAGCAATTTATTTGAATTTGGCGCTCTGCATTTTCACTGGATGTTGGCCAGGTGGGACGCTACCATCCCACATATCCTACAGAGGTTAACATCCCCTCATACCCGGTCTTCACTCCATGTCCGGTTCAAGCACTGGATAGTAAACCACTAAGATCTGGGACAATCACACACATCACAGCACCACTCACACTCACTGTGGGATCCATACATCAAGAAAGCCTTCCCTTCCTCATTATCAGTGCACCTGTACATAAGATCATCCTCAGTCTCCTATGGCTTCAATGTCATAACCCCACCATCTCATGGCCGAGGATGAAAATCACTGACTGGGCACCCGAATGCCAGAAGACCTGCTTACCCTTTCCTTGTGGTTCTACGTCTGTTGAGTCCTGTGGTTGCCCTTCAGCGCAACATCCCGGAGGTATACCAAGATCTTCGGGAGGTTTTTTACAAGACTCGCTCCACTTGTCTACCTCCTCGTTACACCTGGGACTGTGCCATTAAACTGCTTGCAGGGTCTGCGCCTCTGCACGGCCGTATTTACCCTCTGTTGGTGGCCGAAACCAAGGCTATGGAGAAGTAACCAACCAAGGCTATGGAGAGGTAGGGCTGTGGCGGTCACAACATTTTGTCAGCCGATGAATGTCAAGCAAATAACTGTCGATCTCACGTTAATTTGCCCACATTTATGATCCCCCCCCCACCAAAAAAAGCTCAGTTGGGAGTATGGATACGCTTGTAAACACACGCCTGCTGGCCCAGTGATGTCGATCTCCTGTGTCCACGGCGACACAAAGCGGTATCCGACAGGGCAGGCCAACATCGTTACACCACAAGGGAGCTGCCAGATAGTGGTGGGTGCCGTACCCAAGTTGCCGGTGTCTGATCAGTGTAAACGTCTTGATCAAACCCCCTGGTCTGCCACAGTATAAGTAATGCACTTTGTCAACTTAGATTTTTAGCTGTGTCTATCTCTGGTATCTTTTCTGTCTCTGACTTTCTCTCTCCTCTTATGTGTCACTATGTAAATGTAACCTTTGTCACTCTTTGCAGTGTGGACAGGAAATCAGTGTTGTCATATATACTGTACAGAGCCATTCAAATGTGGAATGGTTTGAGGCTCTGACACGTGAACATCATCAAAACAACCTAGAAAACAACTGAAAATAGATCTGAACAAAGTTTGTATTTGTCTATTTACATTTTCCATTCTTTTAGTCTATTTTGGGATCATTATTTTCCTATTCTCTGCCAGATGATTCTTTGTGAATGTTAGATATTCACTGGAATGTGTCCAGTGGCCATATTTAACCAGATGAAACAGCGAATAAATACCGTGTTCTCTGGCTTGGAAACGGGAACACTGAATTGCATTACCCATGACAAAGCTTTTACTACTGGCCTGAGATGTATAAAATACAACGCATACAGGTAGCTGCCAACATAAACAAAACACCAACATAAAGTGTCCTAATAGGGTGCTGGGCCACTACGAGCCAGAACAGCTTTAATGCACCTTGGCATAGATTCTACAAGAGTCTGGAACTCTATTGGAGGGATGCGACACCATTCTCCAATGAGAAACACTGTCTCAGGAGCCACTCCAGAATCTCCCATAAGTGTTCAGTTGGGTTGAGATCTGGTGACTGATGTAGAAACACACACACTTTAAACCTCCTATGCTACTTTGCAACCCCTCTTTCAAAGTCACTGTAATGTTTTCTTCTAGCCATGGGCAACTGGGCATTTTATACGTGACCATAAGTATAATGGAATGTTTGATTCTTAATTAACTCAGAACCATACCTGTATGGAAGCACCTGCTTTCAATATACACTACATGGCCAAAAGTACGTGGACAACTCCTTCAGATGAGTGGATTCAACTATTTCAGCCACACCCATTGCTGACAGCTGTATAAAATCAACCACATAACCATGCAATCGTCATAGACAAACAATGGCCCGCACTGAAAAGCTTAGTGATTTTTAATGTGGCATCGTCATAGGATGCCAGCTTTACAACAGGTCAGTTTGTCAAATTTCTGCCCTGCTAGAGCTGCCCCGGTCAACTGTTATTTTGAAGAGGAAACGTTTAGGAGTAACAATGGCTCAGCCGCTAAGTGGTAGGCCACACAAACTCCAAGAACGGGACCGCCGAATAGTACCAACTCAGTTTGGTGGAGGAGGAATAATGGTCTGGGGCTGTTTTTCATGGTTTGGGCTGGGTCCCTTAGTTCCATTCTAGACGATTTTGCGCTTCCAACTTTGTTGCAACAGTTTGGGGAAGGCCCTTTCCTGTTTCAGCATGACAATGCCCCCGTGCACAAAGCAAGATCCATACTGAAATAGTTTGTTGAGATTGGTGTGGAAGAACTTGACAGCCCCGTACAGTGCCCTGACCTCAACCCCACCAAACACCTTTGGGATGAATTGGATCGCCGATTGCTAGCCAGGCCTTATCGCCCAATATCAGTGCCTGACCTCACTAATGCTCTTGTGGCTGAATGGAAGCATGTTCCCGCAGCAATGTTCCAACATCTAGTGGTAAGATTTCCCAGAAGAGTGGAGGCTGTTGTAGCAGCAAAGGGTGGAAAACACTCAATATTAATCCCCATGATTTTGGAATGAGATGTTCGACAAGTAGCTGTCCACATACTTTAGGCCTTAGAGTGTGCTTGTATGCCTCATTTACTCAAGTGTTTCCTTTAGTTTGGCATTTCACAAGCTAAACTCTAAACTTCCCTAGCAGACACTAATGCTAAACTCTAAACTCCCTCCTAGCAGACACTAATGCTAAACTCTAAACTGCCTCCTAGCAGAGACTAATGCTAAACTCTAAACTCCCCTAGCACAGATTGATGCTAAACTCTAAACTCCCCCCTAGCAGACACTAATGCTAAACTCTAAACTCCCCTGGCAGACACTAATGCTAAACTCTAAACTGCCTCCTAGCAGAGACTAATGCTAAACTCTAAACTCCCCTAGCACAGACTGATGCTAAACTCTAAACTCCCCCTAGCAGAGACTGACGCTAAGCGCTAAGCAAAGAGCAATGACAACGTTTCATGTTGAATATATCCCCAATGAAATATCCCATCTCTCCCAGGGTTTGGTGCTGGAATAACCACACACACATGCTCTTTCTCTCTTCTTGTCTGTCACTCTCTCCTCACCTCCCCCTCACACCCCTTTGTCCCTGAGTCCTATCTACAGCACAATATTAAGCTGTTGTTTACTGTAGCATGATTTACATTGCTGTACCCTGTCAGACAATGCTGCAGAGAGTACATCCGAACAGCGAAGGGATCAACAGAGTTCAAATATAACTATCAAGACTGTCGCTCCATATGTTGGAGGTCTGAAACACTGAAATCAGCCGTAGGGGAGACAGTCATCCAGTACAGCTGTTTTTTTTATTCTTTTTCAAGTGGTTTCAGATTATTTCTGTAACGAAAAGCACTATGGAAGTTTTTATTTTTATTTGACCTTTATTTAACTAGGCAAATCAGTTACGAACAAATTCTTATTTTCAATGATGGCCTAGGAAAAGTGGGTTAACTGCCTGTTCAGGGGCAAAACGACAGATTTGCATCTTGTCAGTTCGGGGATTTGATCTTGCAACCTTCTGGTTACTAGTCCAACTCTCTAACCACTAGGCTACCCTGCCGCCCCGTTGAAAAAATGTATTATTATTTAGTCAGTAAAAGTGGTTCAATGTTTACTTCCCAGACATGTTTTTTTCTTTGTATTTTCTTTTACCAGATCTAATGTGTTACATTCTCCTACATTCATTTCACATTTTCACAAACTTCTAAGTGTTTCCTTTCAAATGGTACCAAGAATATGCATATTCTTGCTTCAGGTCCTGAGCTACAGGCAGTTAGATTTGGGCAAAAATTAAAAAAAAGGGTCTGATAATTATTTAAACAGGAAACTGGTCCCAAGTGTCTATGTTGAGTTTGTTTCCTACTGTATTCTTTACTACTCTCAAGCCAGTTCCGTGAATCAGAGAGGAGGGAAATGGCTCCTTTTGAGATGTGATGACAGTGGAGTGAAGTTAATGTAACTCATTCATTATTTAACCTGCTGATGGCCCTCTGATTGCTCATCACTCTCTGTTTGTGTGTGTGTGTGTCATCACTGATGCTCCTGTCAAGTCAGCAAAGCCTCCATTACCTCCCCAGGTCTTCACAACAGTAGTTCTAGGACCACTTTTTTTAGTTTACGGCTGGCTTTCTGTTTCACTGAATTTGAGATAAAATCAATATATTTAAGTAACATTTCCATCAGTCCTTTATATCCAATTATACACTTTTTATATATATTTTTGAAATATTTCCCTGGAGAGAATCAACACTTAAAGGTATTTTCAATGTTCAGTACCCAATAGGATAAATACAGAACATGACTCACTGTTGCTTATGGGAAGTTTTCAACAGACACCTTTACATGTTTTGGCTACACTACAGTATACATCATATTTTTATCAACCAGAATACATCATCTGTACAACTTGAGATTAAAGCTATCCAGTGTTTGTGAAAATGTGTTGTTGTAATAATCAGCTCTCTGCTCAAACAAGCAGAGCTATACAGAGCAGAAACACTGATGGTGGGTCACAGTCACAGCTGGCACACACACACACAGGGGCATCATGCATCCCAAAAATCTGAGAGGGCACAAAGTATGTGAGGGTGGCTGGGGGTTGTTCTGTAGTAGGCAAGGCCCCCCCGTCCATAAATTTGAGATTTATTTTTTATTTTTCAAACACCTGAAACAGCTTTTTCCTGTGATCTAGAACCATAATCATTATGATTCATTTTTCTGCATATCTAAGCATTTTGAATTGGAATTGCCTAGGAGCAACAACGGCTCTGCCGCGAGGTGGCAGGCCACACAAGCTCACAGAAGGGACCTCTCTCTCTCTCTCAGCTCCTTGTGAGTAGCATGACAATGAATACTTGCCTTTTATTTACATTGCTGTACCCTGTCAGACAATGCTGCAGAGAGTACGTCCGAACAGCGAAGGGATCAACAGAGTTCAAATATAACTATCAAGACTGTCGCTCCATATGTTGGAGGTCTGAAACACTCAAATCAGACCGTAGGGGAGACTGTCGCTCCATCTCAGGTCTGAAACACTCAAATCAAACCGTAGGGGAGACTGTCGCTCCATCTCAGGTCTGAAACACTCAAATCAAACCGTAGGGGAGACTGTCGCTCCATCTCAGGTCTGAAACACTCAAATCAGACCGTAGGGGAGACTGTCGCTCCATATGTTGGAGGTCTGAAACACTCAAATCAGACCGTAGGGGAGACTGTCGCTCCATCTCAGGTCTGAAACACTCAAATCAGACCGTAGGGGAGACTGTCGCTCCATCTCAGGTCTGAAACACTCAAATCAGACCGTAGGGGAGACTGTCGCTCCATCTCAGGTCTGAAACACTCAAATCAGACCGTAAGGGAGACTGCCGCTCCATCTCAGGTCTGAAACACTCAAATCAGACCGTAGGGGAGACTGTCGCTCCATCTCAGGTCTGAAACACTCAAATCAGACCGTAGGGGAGACTGTCGCTCCATCTCAGGTCTGAAACACTCAAATCAAACCGTAGGGGAGACTGTCGCTCCATCTCAGGTCTGAAACACTCAAATCAAACCGTAGGGGAGACTGTCGCTCCATCTCAGGTCTGAAACACTCAAATCAGACCGTAGGGGAGACTGTCGCTCCATCTCAGGTCTGAAACACTGAAATCAAACCGTAGGAGAGACTCTGTCATACAGTACAGCTGTTTTTTTTTATTCTTGTTTATTTTTCTTTTTCAAGTGGTTTGAGATGATTTCTGTTACGAAAAGCACTATAGAAGTTGAATAAATTATTATTAGTTAGTCAATAAAAGTAGATCAATGTTTACTTCCCAGGCAGTTATTTATGAAATCATATGCATTAATACTCTGAGTTAATTTGGAGTGATTCCATGTACATAATGCTTCTGATATTGAAAGAGAACCACCATTAGATGAGCTGAGATTCACAAAGACAAAGACCAGATTAAGAGTGAGAACGACCGGAAGGATCATTGACAAGGTGGACCTGAATGTTTTGACTTTTGAAAACTTTAAAAAATGTATCCTTCCTTTCTTCACAAGTAGGATATGACTCGTTTCCCAGACACCAGGCCAAGCCTATTTCTTGTCTAAAGAGCACTTTCAACAGGGATTCTCAATTAATTATGATACAGTATTCCTGGTCTAAATAGCACTTTCAAAAAGGATTCTCCATTAAACAGGAAACTGGTCCCAAGTGTCTATGTTGAGTTTGTTTCCTACTGTATTCTTTACTACTCTCAAGCCAGTTCCGTGAATCAGAGAGGAGGGAAATGGCTCCTTTTGAGATGTGATGACAGTGGAGTGAAGTTAATGTAACTCATTCATTATTTAACCTGCTGATGAGGACCTCTGACTGCTCATCACTCTCTGTTTGTGTGTGTGTGTGTGTGTGTGTGTCATTACTGATGCTCCTGGCAAGTCAGCAAAGCCTCCGTTTTCTCCCCAGGTCTTCACAACAGGAGTTCTAGGACTTCTTTTTTTAGTTTATGGCTGGCTTTCTGTTTCACTGAATTTGAGAAAAAATCCAAAGCTATACTTAAGTAACATTTCCAATAGTCCAACATATCCAATTATACACTTTTTATAATTGTCTTTGAAATATTTCAATGAAGAAAGTCAACATTAAAAAACGTTGAGGTCTTTTCAATGTTCAGTACCCAATAGGATAAACACAGAAAGTGCCTCACTGTTGCTTTATGGGAAGTTTTCAACAGACATGTTTTGACTACACTACAGTATACATCATATTTTTATCAACCAGAATACATCATCTGTGAAAAACTAAAGCTATCCAGTGTTTGTGAAAATGTGTTGTTGTAATAATCAGCTCTCTGCTCATACAAGCAGAGCTATACAGAGCAGAAACACTGAGGGTGGGTCACAGTCACAGCTGGCACACACACAAACAAGGGCGTCATGCACCCCAAAAATCTGAGGGGGCACAAAGTAAGTGATGGTGGCTGGGGGGTGCCCCCAGTCCATAAATTGGAGAATGTTGCATTTTTCAAACACCTGAAACAGCTATTTCCTGCGATCTAGAACCATAGTTATTATGCTTAACTCTATTTCAAAAATATTTATATTTTCCTGCATATCTAAGCATACCTCTTGTGCTGCCTGTATCCTGCTGACTGGTGGTTATTTCTTTATTAAGGAAACAAAATATGCTTCACTGCTAAAAGCTGGATAAACGTTTAAAAGAAATCTGTGTCTTTTTCAGTAAATGTTTTTCTAAAGTCTACCAATCTTGCCAGCAGGAATGCCAGCTAAGATAGTTAGACAAGCTACTCGAACTTGATTAATAGCCTGAAATGGCTTGTTATGAGGTCGGGAGCTAGTTATGAGGTCGGGAGATGGGGACCTAGCTACAGTAGCTAAAGACAACTTCATAAAATGGTTTGCTAGCTAGTAGTATTACAGAGAAACAACCATTTGTTTTTAAATATACAGTGTCTTCAGAAAGTAAATCTGTAGAAGTTTGTGAGTGCTTTTGGTGACAAGCCAAATTTTTTCAGCCTCCTGAGGTTGAAGAGGCGCTGCTGCGCCTTCTTCAAGATGCTGTCTGTGTGGGTGGAACAATTCAGTTTGTCTGCGATGTGTACGCCGAGGAACTTAAAACTTACTACCCTCTCCACTACTTTCCCATCGATGTGGATAGGGGGGTGTTCCCTCTGCTGTTTCCTGAAGTCCACAATCATCTCCTTTGTTTTGTTGACGTTGAGTGTGAGGTTATTTTCCTGACACCACACTCCGAGGGCCCTCACCTCCTCCCTGTAGGCTGTCTCGTCGTTGTTGGTAATCAAGCCTACCACTGTTGTGTCGTCTGCAAACTTGATGATTGAGTTGGAGGCGTGTATGGCAACACGCAGTCGTGGGTGAACAGGGAGTACATGAGAATGAGAACACATCATTGTGGGCCCCAGTGTTGAGGATCGGCAATACCTTCACCACCTGGGGGTGGCCCATCAGGAAGTCCAGGACCCAGTTACATAGGGTAGGGTCGAGACCCAAGGTTTCAAGCTTAATGATGAGTTGGAGGGTACTGTGGTGTTGAATGCTGAGTTGTAGTCAATGAACAGCATTCTTACATAGGTATTCCTCTTGTCCAGATTGGATAGGGCAGTGTGCAGTGTGATGGCAATTCCATCATCTGTGGACCTATTGGGCCGTTAAGCAAATTGAAGTGGGTCTAGGGTGACAGGTAGGGTAGAGGTGATATGATCCTTGACTAGTCTCTCAAAGAACTTCATGATGACAGAAGTGAGTGCTACGGGGCCATAGTCATTTAATTCAGTTACCTTAGCTTTCTTGGGAACAGGAACAATGGTGGCCATCTTCAAGCATGTGGGGACAGTGGACTGGGATAGGGATTGATTGAATATGTCCGTAAACACACCAGCCAGCTGGTCTGCCCATGCTCTGAGGACGCGGCTGGGGATGCCGTCTGTGTCAGCAGCCTTGCGAGGGTTAACATGTTGAAATGTTTTACTCATGTCGGCCACGGAGAAGGAGAGCCCACAGTCTTCGGTAGCGGATTGCGTTGGTGGCACTGTATTGTCCTTCAAATACGTTTTTTTTATGATTACATTTCAACTGTGAGAGACGGAATCTAAAATACTTATGTCATGTAATAAAATGCAAATTAATTACTTAAAAATCATACAATGTGATTTTCTGGATATTTGTTTTAGATTCCGTCTCTCACAGTTGAAGTGTACCTATGATACAAATTACAGACCTCTACATGCTTTGTAAGTAGGAAAACCTGCAAAATTGGCAGTGTATCAAATACTTGTTCTCCCCACTGTAACTATGTGGCTAAGGGAACAAAACATTGATATTTTGGGTCCATGGCCAGGAAACTCCCCAGACCTTAATCCCATTGAGAACTTGTGGTCAATCCTCAAGTGGCAGGTGGACAAACAAAACCCCACAAATTCTGACAAACTCCAAGCATTGATTATGCAAGAATGGGCTGCCATCAGTCAGAATATGGCCCAGAAGTTAATTGACAGCATGCCAGGGCGGATTGCTGAGGTCTTGAAAAAGAAGGGTCAACACTGCAAATATTGACTCTTTGCATCAACTTCATCTAATTGTCAATAAAAGCCTTTGACACTTATGAAATGCTTATAATTATACTTCAGTATTCCATAGTAACATCTGACAAAATTACCTAAATACACTGAAGTAGCAAACTTTGTTTAATATTTGTGTCATTCTCAAAACTTTTGGGCACAACTGTACACCAGATAGGACAGACTGACCCTAGCCCCCGATAAATAGGCTATTTCAGCGTAGTTACTGGGGACTGAGACAGGGGGATTGGGAAACTGTGGCCCCATTCAAAATGACTCCCGGACAGGGCCAATCAGGCAGGATAAACACCACCCACTTTGCCAAAGCACACCCCCAAACCACTCAAGGGAAATCAACAGACCCCTAACTTACTACCATGAGACAAGCCCAAGCATAGCCTCCGGAATAGGGTCAGAGGCACAGAATCCCAGGGGTGAGTAGAAAGCCGGCCAGGCAGAGACAGCAAGTGCCTTGCCGTTCACATTCACACTATAGAGCCACAATCATAGGACCTATTGAAGAGACTTATAGGTTGAGACCGAGACTACATCTCTCAATGGGATCGGCAGACCATTCCATAAATGAGGTCTATAGGAGAAAGCCCTGCCTCCAGCTGTTCCTTTGAAATTCTAGGGACAATAAAGAGGCCTGCGTCTTGTGACTGTAGCGTACGTGTAGGTTACATCATGTATGGCAGTGGGAGCAAGTCCATGCAATGTCTTGTAGGTTAATATTAAAACCTTGAAATCATTAATAGACATATAGGTGTTGTCTGAGTGATGATGTTCCAGGAGTTTCAGGAGTTTCAGAGAAGTGCAGCTGAGCTGAAGGCACTGAAGAAAAGGTCCCCAGTGGTGTGGAGTCTAGTGTTAGGGGTGATATGGAAGCCGGAGTCAGATGAGTAGAGTGAGTGACAGGGGATTGAGATGTGCAGCATGTCAGATAGGTAATAAAGAGCCAGGACATGGAGAGATTTGTAGATGAGCAGTGAAGTTGGTGGAGAGTGGATGTGATGTATCAAGATGGCACAGACAGATGGTCGCCTCGCTTTGAGTCCTTAGGAATCTTAGAGCGTCCTCTGTTTAGATTACCACCCAGGACAATGGATCTAATCCCAGAAGCCGCCCCAAGACAACAGCGCCGCAGAAGGGGCTGATGGAGCGCCCTCCTGGTCAGGCTCCGTAGATGTTCACATCGCCCACCGCTCCCCAGTATACTACCCGCCAAAGCCCAGTCTCTTGACAACAAGGTAGACGAAATTCGAGCAAGGGGGGCCTTCCAGAGAGACACCAGAGATTGAAACATTCTCTATTTCACAGAAACATGGCTCTCTCGAGATATGTTGTCGGAATCGATTCAGCCACCGGGCTTCTCCATGCATCGCGCCTACAAGGATAAACACAACTCTTTGGGAAGAGGAATGGCGGGGGTGTATGCTTCGTGATTACCGACTCATGGTGTAATCATAACAACATACAGGAACTCAAGTCCTTCTGCTCACCCGACCTAGAATTCCTCACAATGAAATGCCGGCCATATTACTTTCCAAGAGAATTCTCGTCAGTTATCGTCACAGCTGTGTACATTCCCCATCAAGCAGACACCAATATGGTGTCTTCTTCAACCTCAGGAGGCTGAAGAAATGTGTCTTGTCACCCAAAACCCTGACTAACTTTTACAGATCCACAATCGAGGCTCTCCAGAGGTTGGTGGGGTTTGCACAATGCATCACCGGGGGCAAACTACCTGCCCTTCATGACACCTATAGCACCTGATGTCACAGGAAGGCAAAAAGATCATCAAAGACAACAACCACCTGAGCCACTGCCTGTTCACACCACTACCATCTAGAAGGCGAGGTCAGGACAGGTGCATCAAAGCTGGGACCGAGAGAACGAAGAACAGCTTCTACCACAAGGCGATCAGACTGCTAAACAGCAATCAATAACTCAGAGAGGTTGCTGCCTACACGGAGATCCAATCACTGGCCACTTTAACAAATGGATCACTAGTTACTTTAAAACTTCTTAGGGATAGCTCCATTTTTAAAAAATGTCACCTAAAATGACATACCCAAATCTAACTGCCTGTTGCTCAGGCCCTGAAGCAAGGATAATCATATTCTTGGTACCATTTGAAAGGAAACACTTTTAAATTTGTGGAAATGTGAATTGAATGTAGGAGAATATAACACCATAGATCTGGTAGAAGAACAAAGCAAAACAACTGTTTTTTTCTACCACCATATTTGAAATGCAACAGAAAGGTCCCATGACTCTGATTGTAATTCCGATGGCGTCCACAAGAGGGCAGCAGTGTGTGTGCAACTTGAAGAATGAGCAAGCTACATGACATTTAGTATGAAGTCACCGAGGTGTCCTTCACGATTTGCCGAAATGTACCCAAGTGGCCTCCGAGTGGCCGAATTGGTAAATTGAAAGATTTTCAAGAACATAACTATAGAAAACTGAAGAAGAACTGGTTTCCTTGTCCTCATCCTCCGTTAGCTTTATTAAGAACTGGTTTCCTTGTCCTCATCCTCCGTTAGCTTTATTAAGAACTGGTTTCCTTGTCCTCATCCTCCGTTAGCTTTATTAAGAACTGGTTTCCTTGTCCTCATCCTCTGTTAGCTTTATTAAGAACTGGTTTCCTTGTCGACATCCTCTGTTAGCTTTATTAATGACTGGTTTCCATGTCGACATCCTCTGTTAGCTTTATTAATGACTGGTTTCCATGTCGACATCCTCCGTTAGCTTTTTTAAAAACTGTTTTGGATGCGATTCAATAGGCGTTCCTCCCCGTTGATTCCTGATTTCCTCAACCAGGCAGACATTTTGTAGGCACTGTTCCTCCAGCATTCATCCTGAACTGCCAGTTGCGGTTGTTGGGCCAGGACAAACTGATGCTGATGCTGCGTAAATGTCAACCCTGATCTGACCACGTTGTCAAATTCCCGCATTCTCCGCCACTTGTTTCAGACCAGATTCCTCCTACTCCTCTGTGAAAAAATTGCCTTTCATCGAACCATCTTTGGCACACATTAAGTCATGAACATTCTATTGTTGTCCGACAACAAACTTGTCCTTATTGTTATGAAAATGGTCAAACACAAAAACGACAGTCTGGAAGACATCGCAGCAGAGGAAAGGGTGGAACATAGCAAGAGATAATGGAAGTGTCATAATGAAGCGCTGATGTTTAGCCAATTAAGAGGTTGTACGTGTATTTGCCTTGGCTACAGTAAGTTCACAGAGAGAGGTCAAAGCTTTCTTTCCCTCATAGGGGATCCATATTTCGTTGTCAATCTACCCCAAATGAAATTCAGAGCTTGTGTGTGTGTGTGTGTGTGTGTGTGTGTGTGTGTGTGTGTGTGTGCGTGCGTGCGTGTGTGTGCGTGCGTCAGGGGTTGAGGCCTCATTGGCTAGAACTCGAATTGCTAGGGGAAATGGCACTGAACAGCTTCCAGAAAACAGTTGCTTTCAAACTAGGGATTTTGTGGCTAATTGAGGTAAGACAGTAATTTCTTCTCATAGGTTTTGCATGTATGAACTACACATTGACACATCCAGCCCAAAGCGGGAGGTTTGTTTAAAACATAATTACTAGTTGACAAAGTGCTGGAGCATGTCTTTAAGTTGTCACACAATAGCATTCCAAAGTACAGCACATTGTGCACCTTTATAAAATGAAAACTTTACAGCTAAGTAGTGGAAGGTAGGCCTATACCCTTACAGCAGGGGTTTTAAGTGTGTGTGTGTGTGTGTGTGTGTGTGTGCGTGCGTGCGTGCGTGTGTGTGTGTGTTGTATGTAGAGAGAAAGAGTGTGGGGGTCAATTCCACCTCTCTCAGCACCAGTCATCACTATTCTGCTAACCACTACAGTGTTTCCAAAACTCCTCCACTCTGCTGTCACTCACACAACCCACTGCCTTCCTGGTATCAGCACAATGAAAAATGAGAGAGCAGGATAGAGGGGGGAGAAGGAGAGAGGGGGGAGAGAGTGGGGAGCGAGAGAGAGAGAGAGAGAGAGAGAGAGAGAGAGAGAGAGAGAGATGAAACAGCACACTCAGTCTGCACCTCATGTGATGTGCTCATGTCCAGCACACATCTCCCACATACTGTTTAGATGCTGTTGTATGGAGTTGTCTGGAGTTGGCAGTTTTGTAAAAAGGGGAGTGTGTAAAATATTTTCTTTTCACTGGAACAAAACAGCCCACTGCTAATACCACGCGTCTCCTCACATCTCCTAAAACAGGGAATATGGCAGGCCCAAAGGAACTGTTCTCTGAACATTTTCCTCTGGTGAATGATGACACAAGGTAGCAGTACAACAGTTCTAGGATAGAAAAGAGGGATGTCACTGCAGCCCTGCATGCAAACACTGTTTGACCTGGCTTATAGAGACGCCAGTCAAGTCTGTGCATATAGTAACACAACAATGAGAGTGAGAGTGAGAGTGAGAGTGAGAGTGAGTGTGAGTGAGTGAGTGAGTGAGAGGGAGAGGGAGAGAGAGAGAGAGAGAGAGAGAGAGAGAGAGAGAGAGAGAGAGAGACCACAATGTGCAGCAAGATTTGTGACCCTCTCCAAATATGGTGCTGACTCAATAGTATTGATTTCTTCCTTACAAACATGCACAGTCCTGATCACTAAAGCTCAGACAGTACCTTTAGGTCTCTGCATGCAAAACAGTCTTCAAGTGATTCAAGTCACTCTTTTCTATTTAATGAGAACCCCCCCCCCCCCCCCCATCCCTCTGTCTTTTTCCCCAGAAGCTCTTGCCAATAGAGAGGTGCTGGAACCAGAACTCGACATACAGTACATTATAGTATGCTGCCATCAGGTGGTGAAACAATAGGTTACATACCGGCTTAGTGAAATCAAGCAGCACAACAACGATCTCTACTGGTTGAAGTACTACACAGTACTACACAGTACTACACAACAATGTGTACATTTGATCGTGACAGTGTAGACTCTTCTAGGGGCTTTTAATACAACATTTTTCCTCTAATGAAGAAATAGATGGAGAAACCAATAACGATAATCACTAGAGAGCACACACTCCTTTCCTGCCTACTCATTTGAAGCCAGACCTCAAATGTTTGTTGATGTTTTTTCATGTTGTAGCGTTTCAAGCGTTGTCAAGCATTGTCCCATAAGCCTGACATGTCGCATATTTGTATATAAAAGATCACACTCGATTAGAAATGTTAACATTGCTCAGTTGCAACCAATATTGAGAACCATATGAAGAGGTGATCTCTCGGTAAACTATCAATACGCGCTAAGATCACACGCACAGCTGATCTCATTGGCAACCACTATTGGCCACTATGGCCTCATATGGGCAAAAATCTGTCCTCCGCCCTCTCTCCTCCGTTTTCTCTCCTCCTTGACCAGAAACCAGTAAGTGGTCGAGGAGCATGTCAATTTGTCAGTAGGAAAATGGAAGACAGTCCTCCCATCCTCGATAGCCTCCTTTTGGTGAGGAAGCACCTTCAAAACAACTGGGAACTCGGAAATCTCTGACTTCCGACTTTAGTGCGTTCAACACAACTGGAACTTTGAAAAAAACCAGCACCAGCTGGAAGAAATAGTTTGGAATGTTCATCAACTCGGAATTCCAAGTCGGACACTGGCATCGTTCTAGAGCTCCGACTTTCCGACGTGAAGATCACTGACATCAATTTTGACCCTGTTTTTTTTCCCAGAATTCCCAGTTGTCTTGAAAGCACCATTAGTCCATCATGGAAGAGAAAAGTAGAAAAGCTTGCAAACATTTAAAAACAATATGCTACTTTTATCTATAAAATGTCTTGCACAACTACCTACATTTGTTGTTATCACTTTATTCATTTGTTCTGGGATTCCATCCTGTAAACGTAATTTGCCTGATGAAGAGCGAACAGAGAAGGAGAGTTTAATTTCATCAAGCACATTTTTTATCCACTTTCCTTCTACTCGCCGCCTCTCCTCGATAGCCTTTTAGACCAGAAAGGCCAGAAGATGCAGGAGTTGAGCAAAGCTCATGTTAATCCTCCTTAAAGGCCCTCACCATCTGAGCAGTTAGCTTGTATGCCCTCACCATCTGAGTGGTTAGCTTGTATGCCCTCACCCATCTGAGTGGTTAGCTTGTATGCCCTCAACCGTCTGAGCGGTTAGCTTGTATGCCCTCACCCATCTGAGCAGTTAGCTTGTAGGCCCTCACCATCTGAGTGGTTAACTTGTATGCCCTCACCCATCTGAGTGGTTAGCTTGTATGCCCTCAACCGTCTGAGCGGTTAGCTTGTATGCCCTCACCCATCTGAGCAGTTAGCTTGTATGCCCTCACCATCTGAGTGGTTAGCTTGTATGCCCTCACCCATCTGAGTGGTTAGCTTGTATGCCCTCACCCATCTGAGCGGTTAGCTTGTATGCCCTCACCCATCTGAGCAGTTAGCTTGTATGCCCTCACCCATCTGAGCAGTTAGCTTGTATGCCCTCACCCATCTGAGCGGTTAGCTTGTATGCCCTCACCCATCTGAGCGGTTAGCTTGTATGCCCTCACCCATCTGAGCAGTTAGCTTGTATGCCCTCACCCATCTGAGCGGTTAGCTTGTATGCCCTCACCCATCTGAGCAGTTAGCTTGTATGCCCTCACCCATCTGAGCGGTTAGCTTGTATGCCCTCACCCATCTGAGTGGTTAGCTTGTATGCCCTCACCCGTCTGAGCGGTTGTCTGGTATGACCTCACCCGTCTGAGCGGTTGGCTGGTATGCCCTCACCCGTCTGAGCAGTTGGCTGGTATGCCCTCACCCGTCTGAATGGTCCTGTCAGAACTTAATGTTGTCTATTACCACAACACACCTTAGAAAGTGATTCATGTGTGATACACAGGACTGGAGTTCTACAGGGAAGAAAAATACACATATGACAGTATTAAAATACTTGTAGCACAATGGGATGGAAAGGGGGATACCTAGTCAGTTGTACAACTGAATGCCTTCAACCAAAATGTGTCTTCCACATTTAACCCAACCCCTCTGAATCAGAGAGGTGCGGGGGCTGCCTTAATCGACATCCTCGGCACCTGGGGAACAGTGGGTTAACAGTGGCCTTAATCAGGGACAGAAATTCATTTTGGGGATTCAATCCAGCAACCTTTCGGTTAATGGCCCAACACTCTAACCACTAGGCTACCTGCCACCCCATGTGTGAAACTTACTCCTGAACCTGAAGTGTCTGGCTTGCGTTGCCTCTTCAGCTAGCAAAGAAGCTTGAGGGTGGACGGTCTCGTGTGTTTGCGAGGCCGAGGTCTCGAGTTCGCGCCAGGTATGGGCCGAACCGGATCGAAGTGGTAATCTCTATGACTTCCTTTACACCTGCAATAGGAATATATAACAGGAATGAAAAGCATATTCATATACCAGCACATACACACCAACAAAACATATAAACATCTCTCTGGTGAGAAAGAAATGAATAACTCTGACATGCTAGATTCTCTCTCTTGACTGGTGGAGATCTTATCCGATCTGCCCTGGTGCCACAGGGTTGTAAATTACTCTGTGCATGTGCCAGCCTCAAGAACTGTCTCTGAAACATCTATTAGGTTCTAGAACTGTCCATAGTACTAGTGAATGCTGGCACAGACAATTTAAAAACATGCAGATGTTGTATCTGAAATATATTTACAAATGAGCTGTATGTTACACAGTACTGAATGCACAGTACCAACGTAGGGAAGCAACTATTTGGGACTGAGAATTGCTGACAGCATAAAAGCCACCACTGGAAACCTACACCTCACTTTATGGATGCACACAGAATGTTCCTAGTAAACACACAGATAACATGGTCGTTAGCCAACAACCACAGCCACTCTTACCTGGAGTCGAGGGGTCAGAGTCCAAATGTGCTTTCGGGCCTTCTGATTGGTGGAAACCAGGAGGCTGTGATATACAGCTGAAAAGGGGATAAATCACAATAACAGGACTGTGGGGAAAGTCAAGTGCACAATTCAAGTTGCTTTAGCAATGGCAAATATACAGCACTTCACATAAGTAGGCAACACTCACCAATAAGCCATCCATCCTCAACAGCTCCCACCTGTTGGCTTATTGGCCAACATGGCTGTTCTGCAGACTGAAGGAGTCGTGCGTTCCATCTGGCCAACATGGCTGTTCTGCAGACTGAAAGAGTCGTGCGTTCCATCTAGCCAACATGGCTGTTCTGCAGACTGAAGGAGTTGTGCGTTCCACCTCGCCAACATGGCTGTTCTGCAGACTGAAGAAGTTGTGTGTTCCATCTGGCCAACATGGCTGTTCTGCAGAATGAAGAAGTTGTGCGTTCCATCTGGCCAACATGGCTGCTCTTCAGAATGAAGAAGTTGTGCATTCCATCTGGCCAACATGGCTGCTCTGCAGACTGAAGGAGTTGTGCGTTCCACCTCGCCAACATAGCTGTTCTGCAGTGTCATGACGTTGCCCTCTTTGGGTACAGCGAGCACCTCTTTGGGCATAGCGAGCACCATCCCCCCTCTCTCTATACTCCCTACGCCAGGCTCTGTTAGGCAGGTCATAAATTCTCCTCATGGCCAGAGTATAAGATAAGTGAGTTTACATAGAGAGAACAAAATAATTTCTTCCCCCTCACATAACTCGAGAACTGAACAGTATTCATGTTCTGGAGAATGTATAAAAGGTTGGTGAAGTAGCTAGCTACGAACTGGTCCGTTTGGTACAATTTTGTGAAACCCATGAGAGACAGTACAGCGACATTACCATAACCCTGTTTAAACAAGAGTCTCAGTTGTGAGGCTTGCATTTCATTGTGATATAAAATGAATGAGTAGAGATTAAACTATTGGTGAAATGATGTGATGCTATGTAATGATGTTAATGTGAGAGAACTGTATTTCTGTTTAAAGTTTCACTAAGTCAATGGCACGCCCCCAGGAGCACAGACATGACCTGGCGTCATGGGACAGCCCTTTTCTATGTTACGAATAAAACTTCCAACTTGGGAATTTGAGTAGAGACCATGCATTTCTCTAGCTGAATTCTTAACCTCGTGGTTAAACTCTTAGACCATCGATACCGACAGAATAAGAACAAATCTTTGATATTAATTACTAGTCTGGAGCTAGGAATTCGGTATCATTGAACGCGAAGACCGACAATCGTGATTTAAGACAATTGTGATTTATGGATGACTCATAGTGAAGACTGGGTTCGTGCAGATAACCAGCAATTTACGACGCTTGGAATGAGACTAACGTGAGGTAAAGAATAATTAATTAATTGGAAGACTAATTGATCAGATATTAAAATATCTGAAAGTTATATTAGGAAAATTATAACCTTGTAATCTGAATATTTTCCTTGGTGCCCCGACTTCCTAGTTAATTACAGTTACATGATTAAGTTAGATTAATCACGTAATAATAATTACCGAGAACTTTTGATAAAGATGAATCTTCAGTATAATGATGTGAAAGACACGACAGCAGAATGAAGGAGTGTTGCGTTCCACCTGGCCAACTTGCCACCATCCAGCAGCGTCTTTTACGCATCACAACCTAGCATCTCCACAATAAGAGTGGAAGCCTTTTCTGTTCACATAGTTGAACTTGTTTGGGGACTGTGCTTTTATGGTGATGTGGATGCCATCTATCCATTCATATTTGGGAACCCATTGATGTCTAATACAGTATGTCATCCATAATTAACTAGTGTTAATACAGTATGTCATCCATTAATAACTAGTCTTATACAGTGTGTAATCTATTAATAACTAGTCTAATACAGTATGTAATCCATTATTAACTAGTCTAATACAGTATGTCATCCATTAATAACTAGTCTAATACAGAACGTCATCCATTAATAACTAGTCTAATACAGTATGTCATCCATTAATAACTAGTCTAATACAGTATGTCATCCATTAATAACTAGTCTAATACAGAACGGCCAAGTGGAAAATAAAGTGTTCCTGAACTCTCCACATCTAAAATTAGTAACAAAATCAAGCCAATTATGATTGTTAATCTAAAATGTTTACATTAAATTATAGTGTAATTTGTCTACTGTACTGTACTACACTGTACTGAACTGAACTATACTCTACCCAAGTTTACTGTTCTCGAGTTCCTTACGATTCACTGGGTCTACATTCTTACAATACATATTTTTTATTACTTTCCAACCTTGCTAATTTCCATTTTCCTGATAGGTCAAGATTTCATTGTGGGCGGGCGTAGAGAACCTAGACCCAGCTGTGTGTACAGTATCTAACTCGGTAACAACTGGAGATCAACTGATCTGCTGGTTTATTCTTGTGTGTTTTTGAAGCAAGCAAGTTTGTTTTAACACACTGGTGCATGTAATCTCCCGGTAGTATTGTTTTAACACACTGGTGCATGTAATCTCCCAGTAGTATTGTTTTAACACACTGGTGCATGTAATCTCCCAGTAGTATTGTTTTGACACACTGGTGCATGCCATCTCCTGTTAGTATTGTTTTAACACACTGGTGCATGTAATCTCCCAGGAGTATTGTTTTAACACACTGGTGCATGTCATCTCCCGGTAGTATTGTTTTAACACACTGGTGCATGTCATCTCCCGGTAGTATTGTTTTAACACACTGGTGCATGTCATCTCCCGGTAGTATTGTATTGTTTCTCCCAGTAGTATTGTTTTAACACACTGGTGCATGTCATCTCCCAGTAGTATTGTTTTAACACACTGGTGCATGTCATCTCCCGGTAGTATTGTTTTAACACACTGGTGCATGTCATCTCCCGGTAGTATTGTTTTAAAACACTGGTGCACGTAATCTCCCAGTAGTATTGTTTTAACACACTGGTGCATGTCATCTCCCGGTAGTATTGTTTTAACACACTGGTGCATGTCATCTCCCGGTAGTATTGTTTTAACACACTGGTGCATGTAATCTCCCCATAGTATTGTTTTAACACACTGGTGCATGTCATCTCCCGGTAGTATTGTTTTAACACACTGGTGCATGTAATCTCCCGGTAGTATTGTTTTGACACACTGGTGCATGCCATCTCCCGGTAGTATTGTTTTAACACACTGGTGCATGTCATCTCCCGGTAGTATTGTTTTAACACACTGGTGCATGTAATCTCCTGTTAGTATTGTTTTAACACACTGGTGCATATAATCTCCCGGTAGTATTGTTTTAACACACTGGTGCATGTCATCTCCCAGGAGTATTGTTTTGACACACTGGTGCATGCCATCTCCTGTTAGTATTGTTTTAACACACTGGTGCATGTCATCTCCCGGTAGTATTGTTTTAACACACTGGTGCATGTCATCTCCCGGTAGTATTGTTTTAACACACTGGTGCATGTCATCTCCCGGTAGTATTGTATTGTTTCTCCCAGTAGTATTGTTTTAACACACTGGTGCATGTCATCTCCCAGTAGCATTGTTTTAACACACTGGTGCATGTCATCTCCCGGTAGTATTGTTTTAACACACTGGTGCATGTCATCTCCCGGTAGTATTGTTTTAACACACTGGTGCATGTCATCTCCCGGTAGTATTGTCTTAACACACTGGTGCATGTCATCTCCCGGTAGTATTGTTTTAACACACTGGTGCATGTAATCTCCCCGTAGTATTGTTTTAACACACTGGTGCATGTCATCTCCCGGTAGTATTGTTTTAACACGCTGGTGCATGTAATCTCCCGGTAGTATTGTTTTGACACACTGGTGCATGCCATCTCCCGGTAGTATTGTTTTAACACACTGGTGCATGTCATCTCCCGGTAGTATTGTTTTAACACACTGGTGCATGTAATCTCCTGTTAGTATTGTTTTAACACACTGGTGCATATAATCTCCCGGTAGTATTGTTTTAACACACTGGTGCATGTCATCTCCCAGGAGTATTGTTTTAACACACTGGTGCATGTCATCTCCCGGTAGTATTGTTTTAACACACTGGTGCATGTCATCTCCCAGTAGTATTGTTTTAACACACTGGTGCATGTCATCTCCCGGTAGTATTGTTTTAACACACTGGTGCATGTCATCTCCCGGTAGTATTGTTTTAACACACTGGTGCATGTCATCTCCCGGTAGTATTGTTTTAACACACTGGTGCATGTCATCTCCCGGTAGTATTGTTTTAACACACTGTTGCATGTAATCTCCCGGTAGTATTGTTTTAACACACTGGTGCATGTCATCTCCCGGTAGTATTGTTTTAACACACTGGTGCATGTAATCCCCCAGTAGTATTGTTTTAACACACTGGTGCATGTCATCTCCCAGTAGTATTGTTTTAACACACTGGTGCATGTCATCTCCCGGTAGTATTGTTTTAACACACTGGTGCATGTAATCTCCTGTTAGTATTGTTTTAACACACTGGTGCATATAATCTCCCGGTAGTATTGTTTTAACACACTGGTGCATGTAATCTCCCAGGAGTATTGTTTTAACACACTGGTGCATGTCATCTCCCGGTAGTATTGTTTTAACACACTGGTGCATGTAATCTCCCAGGAGTATTGTTTTAACACACTGGTGCATGTAATCTCCCAGGAGTATTGTTTTAACACACTGGTGCATGTCATCTCCCAGTAGTATTGTTTTAACACACTGGTGCATGTCATCTCCCGGTAGTATTGTTTTAACACACTGGTGCATGCCATCTCCCGGTAGTATTGTTTTAACACACTGGTGCATGTAATCTCCCGGTAGTATTGTTTTAACACACTGGTGCATGCAATCTCCCGGTAGTATTGTTTTAACACACTGGTGCATGTAATCTCCCAGTAGTATTGTTTTAACACACTGGTGCATGTCATCTCCCGTTACTATTGTTTTAAGGAATCCCAGTGCTGTGCGTTAAGTCCGCCTGTTGGTTGCAAATGATCCATTGGTTTTTAGATTTAAAATGTCCAAATGATCCATTGGTTTTTAGATTTAAAATGTCTAAATGATCGCTGCCGGCCTACTCTCCACCACCGTGGATAGTTTGTGGACTTATAAGAGGAGCACTATCCAGCAGGTGTGACCAAACAGTATTTGGAATGTTCCATAAAAAAAATGGAGGATATTTTCCTAATATCTTTATTCATTTAATATTTCTGTGACAATATGGCCTGATATGCTGAAGTGTACTCTGTATTGGCCAGTGAAACACAAACTATTTAGACATATTGAATAGATGAAATGATCTGTTTGTTATTTTGAGTTTGTACAGTATGTTAGTGTTCGTTGCCAAATCCTTACAACTGAATAATACAAAACAAACACTAAGCTCAAGTCATACATAACTTTAATTCAGTTATAAAAACTACATATTTACAAAAGCTTGATAAACCTCTGTAATATACAGAGCATGTAAACTACAGAAAACTTACGCATTCATAATTACATACAGACATAATATTAATGTTAAAAAAACACACTGTCATTGCTACAGTAGACCATAGTAAAGATGGCCGACATCTTTGTATGTGTGATGTCTGTAGGACTGATACTATCTTTATGGAGAGTGTCTGTGAGGGTGTGAACAGATCTATCATCATCCTGCTCAGTCTGTGGCAGAACAGCGTCTGTCTGTCTTTCTAACGTTACTGTTTGCACAATCAACATCAACAACATGTCCGTGTCTGTAGGGCTGTCTTTGTGGGTTACCTTTGTGTCTGTCTTTGAAAGGAGTCTATGTCTGTATCTGTGTATGTGTGACTGCTGTCTGTAGGGCTGTCTTTGTGGGTTACCTCTGTGTCTGTCTTTGAGAGGAGTCTATGTCTGTATCTGTGTCTGTGTGACTGCTGTCTGTAGGGCTGTCTTTGTGGGTTACCTCTGTGTCTGTCTTTGAGAGCAGTCTATGTCTGTATCTGTGTCTGTGTGACTGCTGTCTGTAGGGCTGTCTTTGTGGGTTACCTCTGTGTCTGTCTTTGAGAGGAGTCTATGTCTGTATCTGTGTCTGTGTGACTGCTGTCTGTAGGGCTGTCTTTGTGGGTTACCTCTGTGTCTGTCTTTGAAAGGATTCTATGTCTGTATCTGTGTCTGTGTGACTGCTGTCTGTAGGGCTGTCTTTGTAGGGTGTGTCTGTATCTGTGTCTGTGGCCGTTGAGTCGCTATGTTTGATGCATGTTTCTGTTGGCATAGTCTCAGTGTTGTTAGGGTCACAAGGTATTCTGTCTATACTGCCAGTGTCCTCTGTTATTGTAGTGTCTACAAATGCACTGCTTGTTGTTGTATAGTCATTCTGTGTGTGTTCAACGTCTGCTTGACAAGGGCTTGTGTCTGTAGTGTCATTGTCTTGGTCTATGTGAGTAGCCCATGGGAGGATCTTGTCTGGATTTGAGTTACTGGTATCTCTGTCTATTTTAAACACATCAGAATCGGCTTCATGGTTATCTGCATTGGTGTGACTGCTATCCTTACAGTTAGCATCTTTGGAATTTGCTTCTGCAACGATAGAGTCACCACATCCAGTCTCAGTCTCTGTTTCTCTCTTTTTGGTAACTGGATGCTGTTTCTCTGTAGTGTCTGGGTGTCCTATCTCTGTCTCTTCCCTCTCCTTGTCTCCAAGTCCTGTGTGTTGTCCCTCTGTGTCTCCCCTCTCCATGACTTCAAGTCCTGTGTGTTGTCCCTCTGTGTCTCTCCCCTCCATGTCCTGTAGTCCAGCAGGCTCCAAACTCAGGCTCTGTGCACTGTCCATGTCAATAGCCTCTTTGGGGATAGTATTTGTATGCTCACTGCATCCAGTCTCTGGCTCGGTCTCCTCCATGACTGTGTTTCTCGTCTCCAGGTCTGTATCACATGTTACTACTCCTCTCCCTTCCGTCTCTTCTCTTCCCTCTGTCTCTGTCTCTCCTCTCCCCTCCATCTCTCCTCTGCCCTCCGTCTCTTCTCTTCCCTCTGTCTCTTCTCTTCCCTCTGTCTCTTCCTCTCCTCTCCCCTCCATCTCTCCTATGCCCTCCATCTCTTCTCTTCCCTCTGTCTCTTCTCTTCCCTCTGTCTCTGTCTCTCCTTTGCCCTCCATCTCTCCTCTCCACTCCTCTGTCTCTCCTTCCCTCCCATCTATCTCTTCCAGCCCAGAGAGTTCCCTCCTCAGGCTCTGTGCTCTTTCCCTGTAAGCCTGGCAGAGCAGTGGGTCTGGCATATGGTTGGCATGGATCTCTGCCAGCTTCATGTAGACCACATACAGCGCCTGCGGGTTGGCACGGTCCTCCAAGGCAGCAGCTAGAGCCAGCTGGAAGTAGCCCACCGAGTCATAGGCATCCTGGGGAGAAGGAGGGTGGGGGAGATGGAGGAGAGGAGAGAGGGGGGGTGGAGATATGGGGGGAGAGGAGGAGGACAGAGGTGTTGGGAATAATTGGCCTTTTAGGTAATGTATTCATTAATAGCTTTAAAGGGTTTGTTACTATCTATCAGTGGTGTAAAGTACTCAAGTAAAGTACTACTTTAGTCGTTTTTTGGAATCTGTACTTTTCACTACATACATTTTCCCTGACACCCAAAAGTACTTGTTATATTTTGAATGCTTAGCAGGACAGGAAAATTGTATATTTCAAGCACTTATCAAGAGAACATCCCTGCTTTGTCACGCCCTGATCTGTTTCACCTGTCCTCGTGATTGTCTCCACCCCCTCCAGGTGTCCCTTATATTCCCCAGTGTATATATCCCGATATTTCCTGTCTCTCTGTACCAGTGTATTTATCCCTGTGTTTCCTGTCTCTCTGTACCAGTGTATCTATCCCTGTGTTTCCCTGGTGTATTTATCCCTGTGTTTCCTGTCTCTCTGTACCAGTGTATTTATCCCTGTGTTTCCCTGGTGTATTTATCCCTGTGTTTCCTGTCTCTCTGTACCAGTGTATTTATCCCTGTGTTTCCCTGGTGTATTTATCCCTGTGTTTCCTGTCTCTCTGTACCAGTGTATTTATCCCTGTGTTTCCTGTCTCTCTGTACCAGTGTATTTATCCCTGTGTTTCCCTGGTGTATTTATCCCTGTGTTTCCTGTCTCTCTGTACCAGTGTATTTATCCCTGTGTTTCCCTGGTGTATTTATCCCTGTGTTTCCTGTCTCTCTGTACCAGTGTATTTATCCCTGTGTTTCCTGTCTCTCTGTACCAGTGTATTTATCCCTGTGTTTCCCTGGTGTATTTATCCCTGTGTTTCCTGTCTCTCTGTACCAGTGTATTTATCCCTGTGTTTCCTGTCTCTCTGTACCAGTGTATTTATCCCTGTGTTTCCCTGGTGTATTTATCCCTGTGTTTCCTGTCTCTCTGTACCAGTGTATTTATCCCTGTGTTTCCCTGGTGTATTTATCCCTGTGTTTCCTGTCTCTCTGTACCAGTTAGTCTTGTATGTTTCCAAGTCAACCAGCGGTTTTCCCTGTTCTCCTGCTTTTTGCATTCTCCTTTTTCTAGTCCTCCTGGTTTTGACCCTTGTCTGTTTCTGGACTTTCAGACCATTCTGCCTGCCTTGACCACGAGCCTGTCTGCCACTCTGTACCTCCTGGACTCTGATCTGGTTTTGACCTTTTTGCCTGTCCACGACCATTCTCTTGCCTACCCCTTGGGATTAATAAACATTGTAAGACTCCAACCATCTGCCTCCTGTGTCTGCATGTGGTCTCGCCTTGTGCCTTGATATGCTTATCCTTACTGACTCTGATTTGGAGGACTCACTAAACATAAATGCCCCTCCTGACTATCTGTAAATAAAAAAAACAAGAAAATCATTAGAATTTTACTCAAGTAGTATTTTACTGGGAGACTTCACTTTTATTTGTGTAATCTTCTGTTAAGGTATCTTTACTTTTACTCAAGAATGACAATTGGGTACTTTTTCCACCACCGCTATCTCTCTCTCCTCGCTCTCTGTTCCCCTCTCTCTCACATGCTGTAGTGCTATTAAACTGGAAAGCCTATACAGATTAATGAACTACCCGATAATAAAGACAATCAGCAGTACTTCTGCCCTTCAGAGCCGGAGCCTTTACCTTTAGTTTGTGCAGGGTCAGGTCCCCCAGCCTGCAGTAGAGCTTGGTGTAGTATCTAGCCTCCAGGGGGTGCTGCAGTACAGCAGGGCTGAGAGACAGAGACTTCAGATAGTAGTTCTCTGTCATCTCATACTGCTCCAGACTGTAGTACACTGTAGCCAGACGGTGGTACGCTGCGCGCTCGTTCATACACACACCTGGAGTACAATAACATAGCAGGATGGTTATCTACATGAATGGAATGAACAGATTCAAACCAAGATTGGTAGTCCTGGTTATAGGAAGCAGGCCAGTAGCTGGAAGCTGAAGGGTTGCTGCTTCAAATCCCGGTCCAGGTAATAAAAGTGCCCCTCCCTCCCTCCCTCCCTCCCTCCCTCCCTCCCTCCCTCCCTCCCTCCCTCCCTCCCTCCCTCCCTACATCCCTCCCTCCTTCCCCACCTCCCTCCCTCCCTCCCTCCCTCCCTACATCCCTCCCTCCTTCCCCACCTCCCTACATCCCTCCCTCCTTCCCCACCTCCCTCCCTCCCTACATTACCTGTTTTGGTACTGATCTGTACAGCCAGAATGGCGTACTGTAGAGCCTCTTCATACTCTTCCTGGGTCATCAGTAGTTCAGTCAGTTTACTCAGCAGTCTGAACTCTGAGTGGATGTCGTGGATGCTCCGAGCAAACGGGAGACTGCCGTCCTAAAACAAGAGCAGAGGACCACTGGTGTTATAATGTGTTGCTTTTAACAGGCTCAGGCCATGGTATAAAGCCTGTTATAAATGTGTGTAAAATGGCACACTAGACCAATTCAAATCTTATGTGTCACTCATTTTCCAATTGAATTGAAACTATTATACAGTAACTTTGAAATACATGTTACCAATAAGTCATAACAATCTATAATCTCATGGAGGAGATGGACCCTCCCAAACCTAATTTCCTCCTCTGGTGATCAATAAAGTTCAATTCAATAACATCCCCTCATCCACACCCTGTAGAAGGGCAGTGACGCCAGTCTGTTCCTGTGGCCTTTGAAGAAGATATCTCCTGCCTCCTCGTAGATACTCATGGCGAAGCGAGGGTCATTCATCCTCAGGGCTGTCTTCACCGCTGCCTGCAAGTCAATCAGAATCAATCCATAATCAATACACCACCATATTAATCCAATGCTCTGAGGGAACATCTCGTATGGTATTTACATTTTGGAAAATGCCAAAGTACCAGTACTATAACATGTGGCATATACTTCATTAAACTCGTACCTTCTTGTTTGGCATTTGGATCATGCAACGCAGGATGTTGTGAACAAGGTTTATCGAGAGACAGATATTGTGACATCATATGATAAAACGTGCTATGAAGATGATAAAATCCAGTGTGATTATAGGTCAGGTATGGGGAGAAGATGGTGATCACTGTGGTTGTTGACTGATAAGAGTCCATAATGTTCATGTTCATGCAGACACACATAGAGAGACTAATTTACTTCCCTCTTTCTCTCCTCTTCTATCTTTCACTCTCCTCTTTGCCTTCTCTACTTCTTCTCCTCCGTCTCTCCCCCTCTCTCATGGTGGTACAGGTGAACCAGTTAATCTTTGTGGATGAGGTAATAGATCTCTCTCTGTCCCTTTCTCTCTTCTCACTTTCTCTCTTCCCCCTTTCTCTATTCTCCCTTTCTCTCTTCCCCCTTTCTCTATTCTCCCTTTCTCTATTCTCCCTTTCTCTCTTCCCCCTTTCTCTCTTCTCCCTTTCTCTATTCTCCCTTTCTCTCTTCTCCCTTTCTCTCTTCCCCCTTTCTCTATTCTCCCTTTCTCTATTCCCCCTTTCTCTATTCCCCCTTTCTCTATTCTCCCTTTCTCTATTCCCCCTTTCTCTATTCCCCCTTTCTCTCTGGACTCACCTGTAGGTACATGTCCGCCAGTTCGTCTTCATGGATGAGGTAGTAGATGCGTCCCACCTGAAGCCACGTCTCTGACTCTTCCTCTCTCTTCCCCAAGTCAATGGAGATACGCAGACTCTGCTTACTGTAGTCCAGAGACTTCCTTGATGATCTGTTTGAAATGAATAACTTTATTAATCCTCAGACTCTGCTTACTGTAGTCCAGAGACTTCCTTGATGATCTGTTTGAAATGAATAACTGTATTAATCCTCAGACTCTGCTTAGTGTAGTCCAGTGACTTCCTCGAAGACCTGAGAATAGCAAAACAGTAATTCACTCCAAATAAGTTATTGATAGGGAGAGAGAGGGAGATAGAGCCACAGCGTGAAAGACAGAGAGAGAGATCAGAATTTAGACAGATATATAAACCTACTTCTCAGTATTGAGGGAGAGGTAGAGACAGACAGTGATATACAAACCTACTTCTCAGTTTTGAGGGAGAGGTAGAGACAGACAGTGATATACAAACCTACTTCTCAGTATTGAGGGACAGGTAGAGACAGACAGACAGATATATTAACCTACTTCTCAGTATTGAGGGAGAGGTAGAGACAGACAGATATATTAACCTACTTCTCAGTATTGAGGGAGAGGTAGAGACAGACAGACAGATATAAACCTACTTCTCAGTTTTGAGGGAGAGGTAGAGACAGACAGACAGATATATAAACCTACTTCTCAGTATTAAGGGAGAGGTAGAGACAGACAGATATATAAACCTACTTCTCAGTTTTGAGGGAGAGGTAGAGACAGACAGATATATAAACCTACTTCTCAGTATTGAGGGAGAGGTAGAGACAGACAGATATATAAACCTACTTCTCAGTTTTGAGGGAGAGGTAGAGACAGACAGATATATAAACCTACTTCTCAGTATTGAGGGACAGGTAGAGACAGACAGACAGATATATTAACCTACTTCTCAGTATTGAGGGACAGGTAGAGGCTACTGAGGATCTCTAGATATTCTCCCTCTAGTCTCTTGTCCTTCAGGTCCCTGGACACAGACACACAGTGCTCATAGTAGAGGATACTCTGTCCATACAGCAGCACGTCGGCATAGTGACGACTCAGGACTTTAGCCACCACCATCTGACCTAGAGAGAGAGAGGGGACAGAGGACTGATAGTGGCTACTTTTGATTTACATGCAATAATCGTCATTGGTTGTTGTCTTTCATAGTTTGGTTGAACTAGCGTTAATGTTAGGTTTTGGATTAGGGTTAGTTTTGACAGTATTATTAAACGTGTCGGTTCCTGGCGTGGAGGGATAGGGTTACGGTAACTCACTATGGAGGTTCCTGGCGTGGAGGGTTAGGGTTAAGGTAACTCACTATGGAGGTTCCTGGCCTGGAGGGTTAGGGTTAAGGTAACTCACTATGGAGGTTCCTGGCCTGGAGGGTTAGGGTTAAGCTAACTCACTATGGAGGTTCCTGGCGTGGAGGGTTAGGGTTAAGGTAACTCACTATGGAGGTTCCTGGCCTGGAGGGTTAGGGTTAAGGTAACTCACTATGGAGGTTCCTGGCGTGGAGGGTTAGGGTTAAGGTAACTCACTATGGAGGTTCCTGGCCTGGAGGGATATGAGGAGGCCCATCTCAAAACACAGCCTGACATCCTGGCTCCTCCCCCTGTCCTTGTAGCTCCGCCCCAGCCATAGGTATGTCTGGACGTGCTCCTCGTCAACGGGACTCTCCCAGATCTCCAGGAACAACCACAGAGACCTGAGGGAAACACAGTAGGAAACAGTTCCACTCATTCAACGGTTTACAACCATGTAGAGATACAGACCAGTCTCACTCAGCAGGTTACAACCATGTAGATACAGACCAGTCTCACTCAGCAGGTTACAACCATGTAGATACAGACCAGTCTCACTCATTCAATGGTTTACAACCATGTAGATACAGACCAGTCTCACTCATTCAATGGTTTAAAACCATGTAGATATACAGACCAGTCTCACTCATTCAATGGTTTACAACCATGTAGATATACAGACCAGTCTCACTCATTCAATGGTTTACAACCATGTAGATACAGACCAGTCTCACTCAGCAGGTTACAACCATGTAGATACAGACCAGTCTCACTCAGCAGGTTACAACCATGTAGATACAGACCAGTCTCACTCATTCAATGGTTTACAACCATGTAGAGATACAGACCAGTCTCACTCATTCAATGGTTTACAACCATGTAGATACAGACCAGTCTCACTCAGCAGGTTACAACCATGTAGATACAGACCAGTCTCACTCATTCAATGGTTTACAACCATGTAGATACAGACCAGTCTCACTCAGCAGGTTACAACCATGTAGATACAGACCAGTCTCACTCATTCAATGGTTTACAACCATGTAGATATACAGACCAGTCTCACTCATTCAATGGTTTACAACCATGTAGATACAGACCAGTCTCACTCATTCAATGGTTTACAACCATGTAGATATACAGACCAGTCTCACTCAGCAGGTTACAACCATGTAGATACAGACCAGTCTCACTCATTCAATGGTTTACAACCATGTAGATATACAGACCAGTCTCACTCAGCAGGTTACAACCATGTAGATATACAGACCAGTCTCACTCATTCAGTGGTTTACAACCATGTAGATACAGACCAGTCTCACTCATTCAATGGTTTACAACCATGTAGATACAGACCAGTCTCACTCATTCAATGGTTTACAACCATGTAGATATACAGACCAGTCTCACTCATTCAATGGTTTACAACCATGTAGATATACAGACCAGTCTCACTCATTCAATGGTTTACAACCATGTAGATACAGACCAGTCTCACTCATTCAATGGTTTACAACCATGTAGATACAGACCAGTCTCACTCATTCAATGGTTTACAACCATGTAGATATACAGACCAGTCTCACTCATTCAATGGTTTACAACCATGTAGATATACAGACCAGTCTCACTCATTCAATGGTTTACAACCATGTAGATACAGACCAGTCTCACTCAGCAGGTTACAACCATGTAGATACAGACCAGTCTCACTCATTCAATGGTTTACAACCATGTAGATACAGACACTAACATTCTAACATGAACTGTAAAGAATTAATCATATTTCAAAAGTAACACTCACGGATGTAAGCATCCACCTACTGTTCACACACACACAACTGACCCACTGCCCCATCCGCCCCAAACACCCTCCCTCCTTGCTGACCTGAATAGGAATCGTTCTGCCAGTGTGGGTGCCCCCACGCCCAGTGCCAGGCAGCCCAGGTTGGCGAGGGCCAGGGCCTGGTTCCTCTGGTTGCCACTCTCCCTGGAGATGGTGAGGGCGTGGTGGAGGTGGCTTCCGGCCTCTGCGATGCGACCCTGTCGCCGCAGACACAGAGCCAGCAGGTTGTGGACCACTCCCCTCTGGGTCGGGCTGTCGGTTCCCTGAAAGAAAGGAGAGGAGATAGAGGTATGATTGATTCATTGATTACAAGATCTTTACAAGTCCTGTTAAAAACTACTGTAACATGAGCAGGTGGCAAGGCAGAGCTGCTACCTTGTTCCTTACATCTGACCAGTTCTTTCAGAGCTAAACAAGTGTGCAGTGGATGAGGACTAGGGGTCAATGTTGACTATGGTAATGATACTCACAATAGTTTAGAGATGTCTGTAATGTAGTTAGTTACCTTTAATAGTTACCTGTAGAGACTGTAGTTACCTGTAGACACTGTAGTTACCTGTAGAGACTGTAGTTAGTTACCTTTAATAGTTACCTGTAGAGACCGTAGTTACCTGTAGAGACTGCAGTTACCTGTAGAGACTGTAGTTAGTTACCTTTAATAGTTACCTGTAGAGACTGTAGTTACCTGTAGGGACTGTAGTTAGTTACCTTTAATAGTTACCTGTAGAGACTGTAGTTAGTTACCTTTAATAGTTACCTGTAGAGACCGTAGTTACCTGTAGGGACTGTAGTTAGTTACCTTTAATAGTTACCTGTAGAGACTGTAGTTAGTTACCTTTAATAGTTACCTGTAGAGACTGTAGTTAGTTACCTTTAATAGTTACCTGTAGAGACTGTAGTTAGTTACCTTTAATAGTTACCTGTAGAGACCGTAGTTACCTGTAGGGACTGTAGTTACCTGTAGAGACTGTAGTTACCTGTAGGGACTGTAGTTAGTTACCTTTAATAGTTACCTGTAGAGACCGTAGTTACCTGTAGGGACTGTAGTTACCTGTAGAGACTGTAGTTACCTGTAGGGACTGTAGTTAGTTACCTTTAATAGTTACCTGTAGAGACCGTAGTTACCTGTAGGGACTGTAGTTACCTGTAGAGACTGTAGTTAGCTGTAGAGACCGCAGTTACCTGTAGGGACTGTAGTTACCTGTAGAGACTGTAGTTACCAGTAGAGACCGTAGTTACCTGTAGACACTGTAGTTACCTGTAGACACTGTAGTTACCTGTAGGGACTGTAGTTGCCTGTAGAGACTGTAGTTACCAGTAGACTGTAGTTACCTGTAGAGACTGTAGTTACCAGTAGACTGTAGTTATCTGTAGAGACTGTAGTTACCTGTAGAGACTGTAGTTTCCTGTAGAGACTGTAGTTACCTGTAGAGACTGTAGTTACCAGTAGACTGTAGTTATCTGTAGAGACTGTAGTTACCTGTAGAGACTGTAGTAACCTGTAGAGACTGTAGTTACCTGTAGGGACTGTAGTTTCCTGTAGAGACTGTAGTTACCTGTAGAGACTGTAGTTACCAGTAGACTGTAGTTATCTGTAGAGACGGTAGTTACCTGTAGAGACTGTAGTTACCTGTAGAGACCGTAGTTACCTGTAGACACTGTAGTTACCTGTAGAGACTGTAGTTACCTGTAGGGACTGTAGTTACCTGTAGAGACTGTAGTTTCCTGTAGAGACTGTAGTTACCAGTAGACTGTAGTTATCTGTAGAGACTGTAGTTACCTGTAGAGACAGTAGTTACCTGTAGAGACTGTAGTTACCTGTAGAGACCGTAGTTACCTGTAGACACTGTAGTTACCTGTAGAGACTGTAGTTACCAGTAGACACTGTAGTTACCTGTAGAGACTGTAGTTACCTGTAGGGACTGTAGTTTCCTGTAGAGACTGTAGTTACCAGTAGACTGTAGTTATCTGTAGAGACTGTAGTTACCTGTAGAGACTGTAGTTACCTGTAGAGGCTGCAGTTAGCTGTAGAGACTGTAGTTACCTGAAGAGACCGTAGTTACCTGTAGAGACTGTAGTTACCTGTAGAGACTGTAGTTACCTGTAGAGACTGTAGTTACCTGTAGAGACTGCAGTTACCTGTAGAGACTGTAGTTACCTGTAGAGACTGTAGTTACCTGTAGAGACTGCAGTTAGCTGTAGAGACTGTAGTTACCTGTAGAGACTGTAGTTACCTGTAGAGACTGTAGTTACCTGTAGAGACTGCAGTTACCTGTAGAGACTGTAGTTACCTGTAGAGACTGTAGTTACCTGTAGAGACTGCAGTTAGCTGTAGAGACTGTAGTTACCTGTAGAGACTTTAGTTACCTGTAGAGACTGCAGTTAGCTGTAGAGTGTCGTGGAAGATTCAGAATTTGTTGGTAACATATGTAAGATGTTTTATATTCATCAAATGTGTGTAAGTTACTTCTCATCAGAATGGTATTTTTGTATAATACTGTGGCGAGGTTGCAGTTATCTGTTCTATGTCAAGACTAAGTTGCATGGGCCACAGAGAGGGGAGAGGTCAAAGTGTCATCATGTGTAAACATATCTTTTGCTCCACAATGTCTGTGTGCCAGTCAGTGTGTCTGTGTGATCTTGTCCAGGATTGGTTGTATTTAGAATTGGTTGTATCTAAATGACAATTTGATATATGCCTGTTGATATGGAGGATTGGTTTATGGTTCTGAGGTTGAGAGAGGAGACAAAGCTGAACAATGAATTATGCCGATGCTGTCTTATCCTGTGTATCTTTGCTATAAAGGATCCCATTTTTCCGTTGTGTGGGAACTTTTCATTAGAGATACTGAACTGTTGAAAGTCAAAAGGCTATTGCAATGTGGAAGGGGCTCTCAGAGAATTCATTGAGAGACACTGAGTTACCTGAGAGTCACCGGATTGTGATAGAGCTGATATAATTAAAGACGGACTTTGATAACGAACTCTGACTTGTGTGTGTGGTTTGCTCCCATGATTTGGTAAATAGAGGAAATTTCCACGACAAGAGACTGTAGTTACCTGAAGAGACCGTAGTTACCTGTAGAGACTGTAGTTACCTGTAGAGACTGTAGTTACCTGAAGAGACTGTAGTTACCTGTAGAGACTGCAGTTAGCTGTAGAGACTGTAGTTACCTTTAGAGACCGTAGTTACCTGTAGAGACTGTAGTTAGCTGTAGAGACTGTAGTTACCTGTAGAGACCGTAGTTACCTGTAGAGACTGTAGTTACCTGTAGAGACCGTAGTTACCTGTAGACACTGTAGTTAGCTGTGGAGACTGTAGTTACCTGTAGAGACTGTAGTTACCTGTAGAGACTGCAGTAGTGGCTGCAGGGTGTGCTGTCCCCTCTCAGGCTCTCCCGTCAGGACTAACAACCATCCCAGCAGTACTGAAGCCTCGAACCCCTCCTCCTCGTTGATACCTCCCCCCGTCTGTACAGCCTGCTGGGCACAGGGCAGGGCCTTCACCAGGGCGCCGTGTTGCTGGTACACACAGGCCAAGCCCAGACACAGGTCCCTCTGGGTCTTAAGGTCCTCACCCCGCTCCGCAATGGCCAGAGCCTGCTGAAGATACACCACGATCTGGGCGGGGAGAAGAGACGTCCCCTCTTTCCATCGCGGATTCAGACGCACCTATGGAAAATGTACATGTTAAACATTTAAAGAACGATTTGTTATTTTGAATTTTTTGGTTTGTGTGTCGGATATTTCCAATGTGTCTGTTGTATACTTTGTATCAATATGTCAATATGTGATGGCCTAACAAACAAACCGTAGCCTACCGAGTTCCTGCTGAACAGTTCTATCCTGTGGAAGGCGTCCTGTAGTGAGTGCTCCTGTCCAGAGTCAAGGCTGAGTGATGCCAGGGCCAGGTAGGGCATGTATTTACGGTGGTAGAGCCGGGACAGGAGCCAGTTGAGGTCCAGGGGGGCGATGGGGCGCCCCTCCTCAGCAGACAGGGTAACGGTGAGGAACTGGAGGCGCTCCACGAAGGGCAGGGCGTCATCTATCTTTCTATATTAATAATCGTACAAATAATAACTATATATTTGATTTATAACAAACTTTATATATATTGAAACAAAGGACACAGAGTGTGTCCAACATGGCACCCTATTCACTATATAGTGCACCATATTTGACCAGAGCACTATGGGACCTGCTCAAAAGAATTGCACTATATGGGGAATTGGATGCCATTTGGGAGCATTGACAACACAGACAACACCAACCTAAGGAGGAGGAAGAGGCTGGCGGTGAGGTAACAGACCCGTGCCTCCAGGTGTTTGTCCCCTTCCACCACAGACCTCCGCAGCACCAGCATCAGCAGCTCAAACTCATCCAGGGAGGTGAAGGTGTGTCTGGGGAGACAGAGGAGCAGAGCACTGGCCTTCTCCAGGGTCGGGGGCAGCTTGTTGGCCATCTTCTGTTTGAGGTAGATGGCTGTGAGGTTGGTGTAGAGGGCGATGAGGAGAGGGAGGTCAGAGAAACCGTCAACAGAGACGCCAAGGGCTTCCTCGTAATACACACGGGCCTGGGAGAGAGGGATGGGAGATTAACATTTAAGTTCATTTAAGAGCACACTCTTAAATGAACTTTTAGTGCTCTTATGTGCTCTTAAATTAACATATTATGCATGTGTGTTTGTGTGTGTATGCGTAAATGTGTGTGTGCATGTGTACATACTCCAGTGTTCCTCCCTTCTGCCCTACCTGGGAGTACTTGAGCTTCTTGGCGCAGAGCCTCCCCAGTAGGAAGCATGCCCGTCGGTGTGCCCAGGCCATGCCCGTTCTCTTAGCCCCCTCCCTGACAATCTCCAGATGGCCCAGTAACTCATCCTCACTCTGTCCTGAGAATGTCAGCCACAGGAAGGAGTGGTTTAGGTCATAGAGGGGCAGGAAGTCCTCCTGGAGGAGAGGAGAGGAGAGGAGAGGGGAGGAGAGGAGAGGAGAGGAGAGGAGAGGAGAGGAGAGGAGAGGAGAGGAGAGGAGAGGAGAGGAGAGGAGAGGAGAGGAGAGGAGAGGAGAGGAGAGGAGAGGAGAGGAGAGGAGAGGAGAGGATGGAAAATTAATATAATAGATTACTTTATTGACAATCAACAGTGAATTAAAAAACAAACACAACTATACAAACCAGACGCAAACCCCTAAATCTCTTCAATTTCAAAACAGTGGTTCTTTGACCTCTCACCTGGAAGTGAGGCATGTTGAGCAGAGTCAGGGTTGGGTCACAGACCTCTGACTCCACCCCCTCCCAGCTCCCCTCCTCCAGGAAAAGGGGTGGGTCTTCCTGGAACTCATTCATCTCTCTGAAGGTGTCGTCCAGACTGAAGGACAGCAACTCCCCGTCACCGCCACGCCCCAAAGCATTCTGGGAGGCGTAGAAGGAGGGGCGGGGCGAGGAGTGAGAGAGAGAGGGGCGGGGGGAGGAGTGGTAGGGGGGTGTAGCGTCACTCTTCTCTGAGATGATGGACTGCCGGGCGCTGACGGGGGGCTTATGCTCTGAGAGAGAAAGATATGAACCCTGAATGTAAAGGTTTCGGTACACTGGATATGAAAATCCATGTACTGTACATTAGAAATGTAGGTATGAAACTTCCTTGACTCTCCTAGCAGTTCAGCTTGGTGCTGCAATATGTGCCTGTTCAACAAATTAATAAAATATTATCTCCCTTGTCATGGGCGCAACTTTGGTTTGATATGTTTTTTTAATTTATCCAGTCGGATTAACACTCCAAACAGTCTACCCGACCACTCGGAGGCGTCCGCATGGTCCTAAAGCACACCCGATCACATTCCAATGGTAAAGCTGACATTTCTGAATGGGCGTCCCCAGTGAAAGTTACGTCCCTGTCCCATGTAAAATGAAATGTAAGCAAAAACTGAAACAGTATTAGTTTCCTTCTCTCCTCCTAAACAGGGAAGAAAAGTAAAGAGTTTGACCATGTATAGAGTTCCCCTTTTAGTGTTCTGGCCTACTTATTCTGTTGTTTCCAAAACATCTACAGCTGTCAGGGAGAAAATGTTCTTGGCTTTGACTGAGACAGAAGGATATATCGACCTCTAAACAATCTTCTACCATTCAGCTGAGGTTGTATTAACAATCTGATAAACAACGTATTAAACTTTCATAAATATCTTATTTCCTTGTTAATAGATAACGTATTACTAACCTTGTTTTGGTTGGTTTCTGATGTACGTAAAGTCAGACTGATCCAGTCTATCTGCAAGAAGAAATATATATTTAACAGCTGTTTCACATACAGTGGTCCTTCCGTTAAATGTTGCTTGGTAATGCAGCACAGACTGCGGGCTCACGCAGAATTCTATGGCACATTATTTAACTGTCAGCCATTGTTGCCATTTATGCTAGTTAATGCTAGTTTGACCACCAGAGGGCATCTTTGAGAGGCTAAGTTATTGAAATGAAATGGGGCTGTAGGCCTAAGGGTCCTCTGTACTGCAGCTGTTTTAGCGTAACTTACCTATTGATAAAGCATACAGTACAGGTCTTTAAATACAGTCAAGCAGCACTCAGTATAACACAGTTGTTCCCTACCGACAATAGTCTGACAGTACTCAGTATAACACAGTTGTTCCCTACCTACAGTAGTCTGACAGTACTCAGTATAACACAGTGGTTCCCTACCTACAGTAGTCTGATAGTACTCAGTATAACACAGTTGTTCCCTAGCTACAATAGTCTGACAGTACTCAGTATAACACAGTGGTTCCCTACCTACAGTAGTCTGACAGTACTCAGTATAACACAGTGGTTCCCTACCTACAATAGTCTGACAGTACTCAGTATAACACAGTGGTTCCCTACCTACAGTATAACACAGTTGTTCCCTACCTACAGTAGTCTGATAGTACTCAGTATAACACAGTGGTTCCCTACCTACAGTATAACACAGTTGTTCCCTACCTACAGTAGTCTGATAGTACTCAGTATAACACAGTGGTTCCCTACCTACAGTATAACACAGTGGTTCCCTACCTACAGTAGTCTGACAGTACTCAGTATAACACAGTGGTTCCCTACCTACAATAGTCTGACAGTACTCAGTATAACACAGTTGTTCCCTACCTACAGTAGTCTGATAGTACTCAGTATAACACAGTGGTTCCCTACCTACAGTATAACACAGTTGTTCCCTACCTACAGTAGTCTGATAGTACTCAGTATAACACAGTTGTTCCCTACCTACAGTAGTCTGATAGTACTCAGTATAACACAGTGGTTCCCTACCTACAATAGTCTGACAGTACTCAGTATAACACAGTTGTTCCCTACCTACAGTAGTCTGATAGTACTCAGTATAACACAGTGGTTCCCTACCTACAGTATAACACAGTGGTTCCCTACCTACAGTAGTCTGACAGTACTCAGTATAACACAGTGGTTCCCTACCTACAATAGTCTGACAGTACTCAGTATAACACAGTTGTTCCCTACCTACAGTAGTCTGATAGTACTCAGTATAACACAGTGGTTCCCTACCTACAGTATAACACAGTGGTTCCCTACCTACAGTAGTCTGACAGTACTCAGTATAACACAGTGGTTCCCTACCTACAATAGTCTGACAGTACTCAGTATAACACAGTTGTTCCCTACCTACAGTAGTCTGATAGTACTCAGTATAACACAGTGGTTCCCTACCTACAGTATAACACAGTTGTTCCCTACCTACAGTAGTCTGATAGTACTCAGTATAACACAGTGGTTCCCTACCTACAGTAGTCTGATAGTACTCAGTATAACACAGTGGTTCCCTACCTACAGTATAACACAGTTGTTCCCTACCTACAGTAGTCTGATAGTACTCAGTATAACACAGTGGTTCCCTACCTACAGTATAACACAGTGGTTCCCTACCTACAATAGTCTGACAGTACTCAGTATAACACAGTGGTTCCCTACCTACAGTATAACACAGTGGTTCCCTACCTACAGTATAACACAGTGGTTCCCTACCTACAGTAGTCTGATAGTACTCAGTATAACACAGTGGTTCCCTACCTACAGTATAACACAGTGGTTCCCTACCTACAGTATAACACAGTTGTTCCCTACCTACAGTAGTCTGATAGTACTCAGTATAACACAGTGGTTCCCTACCTACAGTAGTCTGATAGTACTCAGTATAACACAGTGGTTCCCTACCTACAGTATAACACAGTTGTTCCCTACCTACAGTAGTCTGATAGTACTCAGTATAACACAGTGGTTCCCTACCTACAGTATAACACAGTGGTTCCCTACCTACAGTAGTCTGATAGTACTCAGTATAACACAGTGGTTCCCTACCTACAGTATAACACAGTTGTTCCCTACCTACAGTAGTCTGATAGTACTCAGTATAACACAGTGCTTCCCTACCTACAGTAGTCTGACAGTACTCAGTAATTCCCTTTACTGTATAGACTGAGGGATCCTCTCCTACCTAGTCTGTAGACAGTACTGATGTCAGAAGAGAAGAGTCTCTCTAGGAGGCCGCTGTCTCTGGGTTCACTACTGCAGGGGTTAATCTGGGCCATTGACGCACGTTCCTCCTCACTCAGAAACACCAGTTGTCTGTCTCTGACAAGGAGGGAGAGAGAGCGAGAGTGAGAGGGCAGAGAGAGGGAGTGGAGAGAGACAAAGAAAGCATTATCACCCACATGACTGCTCTCAACCACCCCTCCATCCCTCCACCCTTCCATCTTTCTATCCCTCCACCCCCCATCCCCCCACACCTCCATTTCTCTACTCCTCCATCCCCCCACCCCTCCATCTCTCTACTCCTCCATCCCCCACCCTTCCATCTCTCTACTCCTCCATCCCCCACCCCTCCATCTCTCTACTCCTCCATCCCCCCACCCCTCCACCTGAAGCCTCTACTATTAACAACAGATAAACAGATAGACCAGGTAAATGTGAACATGACACATTGTCCACTGTCCTAACTGTTCCTAGAAGACTGAGTTGAGGGGTGAACAAATACATGTTTTGAAAGAAAATAAATATTTTGAACAAATAATTTATAATAGATATTCTGCACAAATAATTTGGGAACACATAATTGTGGAAAAAAAATTGTATTTGTGTTAAAAATAACTGTTCTCAGCAAAACTATTATAAATTCATAATATTATTCACAGTGGTTTGGTATTGTAATACTGTTGTCAAATCAAATCAAATTGATTTGTCACATACACATGGTTAGCAGATGTTAATGGGAGTGTAGCGAAATGCATGTGCTTCTAGTTCCGACATTGCAGTAATAACCAACGAGTAATCTAACCTATAGCCCTCACAGTGGTTTGGTATTGTGATACTGTCATCTATAGCCCTCACAGTGGTTTTGGTATTGTAATGCTGTTATCTATAGCCCTCACAGTGGTTTGGTATTGTAATGCTGTTATCTATAGCCCTCACAGTGGTATGGTATTGTAATGCTGTTATGTATAGCCCTCACAGTGGTTTGGTATTGTAATGCTGTCATCTATAGCCCTCACAGTGGTATGGTATTGTAATGCTGTTGTCTATAGCCCTCACAGTGGTATGGTATTGTAATGCTGTCATGTATTGCCCTCACAGTGGTATGGTATTGTAATGATGCTATGTATAGCCCTCACAGTGGTTTGGTATTGTAATGCTGTTATGTATTGCCCTCACAGTGGTATGGTATTGTAATGATGCTATGTATAGCCCTCACAGTGATATGGTATTGTAATGCTGTTATCTATAGCCCTCACAGTGGTATGGTATTGTAATGCTGTTATGTATTGCCCTCACAGTGGTATGGTATTGTAATTCTGTTATGTATAGCCCTCACAGTGGTATGGTATTGTAATACTGTCATGTATAGCCCTCACAGTGGTATGGTATTGTAATTATGTTATGTATTGCCCTCACAGTGGTTTGGTATTGTAATGCTGTTATGTATAGCCCTCACATTGGTATGGTATTGTAATACTGTCATGTATAGCCCTCACAGTGGTATGGTATTGTAATGATGTTATGTATAGCCCTCACAGTGGTTTGGTATTGTAATGCTGTTATGTATAGCCCTCACAGTGGTATGGTATTGTAATGATGTTATGTATAGCCCTCACAGTGGTTTGGTATTGTAATGCTGTTATGTATTGCCCTCACAGTGGTATGGTATTGTAATGATGCTATGTATAGCCCTCACAGTGGTTTGGTATTGTAATGCTGTTATGTATTGCCCTCACAGTGGTATGGTATTGTAATGCTGTTATCTATAGCCCTCACAGTGGTTTGGTATTGTAATGCTGTTATGTATTGCCCTCACAGTGGTATGGTATTGTAATGCTGTTATCTATAGCCCTCACAGTGGTTTGGTATTGTAATGCTGTTATGTATAGCCCTCACAGTGGTATGGTATTGTAATACTGTCATGTATAGCCCTCACAGTGGTATGGTATTGTAATGCTGTTATGTTTAGCCCTCACAGTGGTATGGTATTGTAATGCTGTTATCTATAGCCCTCACAGTGGTTTGGTATTGTAATGCTGTTATGTATTGCCCTCACAGTGGTATGGTATTGTAATACTGTCATGTATAGCCCTCACAGTGGTTTGGTATTGTAATGCTGTTATCTATAGCCCTCACAGTGGTTTGGTATTGTAATACTGTCATCTATAGCCCTCACAGTGGTTTGGTATTGTAATGCTGTTATCTATAGCCCTCACAGTGGTTTGGTATTGTAATGCTGTTATGTATTGCCCTCACAGTGGTTTGGTATTGTAATGCTTTTATGTATAGCCCTCACAGTGGTTTGGTATTGTAATGCTTTTATGCCACCAAACCCCTACAAATTATCCAGAACGCTGCAGCCCCCCTGGTTTTCTCATGTCACCCCGCTCCTCCACACACTGCACTGGCTTTCAGTCAAAGCTCACATCCACTACAACATCATGGTGCTTTCCTACAGACCAGCAAGAGGAACTGCCCCTCCCTATGCTCAAACCCTACACCCCATCCCGAGCTCTCCGTTCTGCCGCATCTGGTCCCGCTCAGCCCAGTACAAGCTCTTCTCCGTCCTGGCACCGTAGTGGTGGAACCAGCTTCCCCCTGAAGCTAGGACAACATTCCCTGCCCAACTTCCAAAACCCCCTGAAACTCTGCCTCCTCAATGAGTATCTTAAATAATCCCCCTCCTCACCTCGACCCCCCCACTTCTAGCTCTGACTTTGCTGACAGCTACTTTATTGAGGAAAAGTGCATTTAATATGCCTGAGATATGTGGTTGTCCCACCTAGCTATCTTAAGATGAATGCACTAATTGCAAGTTGCTCTGGATAAGAGTGTCTGCTAAATGACTAAACATTTTACATTTAAATGTATTGCTCTTACGGGGGTTTGGCGTTGAGTGGCTTGACGTGAGCCTTGTGTACGAAGCCGGTGTTTCCTGTAGAGCAGTGTGTTCCTATAAACAGGTCCAGACCTCGAAGTAGCATCCCCTGTATCTCAATCAGGTCACCTTGACTCAGCTGGAGCTCATCAGAACCTACTGGGTTGTGGTCCACTACAGCCTCACAGGATCCGGTTACTGCAAGGGGAGGGGAGAGGAGATGGGGTAGGAGGAAATACCTAGTATGTGTAATGAACACTGGCCATGGCATGAGTGTAGTGTGCTGTAGGTTCCTGCCCTCACCTATAGGGTGATGAAACTGTCATCTATCTGAAGGGTTAGGATTAGGGTAAGGCCCTTACCTATAGGGTGATCAAACTGTCCTCTCTCTGAAGGGTTAGGTTTAGGGTTAGATTTAGGGTTAGATTTAGAGTTAGGTTTAGGACTAGGTTTAGGGTTAGGTTTAGGGTTAGGTTTAGGGTAAGGGCCTTACCTATAGGGTGGTCAAATTGTCCTCTCTCTGAAGGGGAGCATCCGGCACAGTCAGAGTACTTCCTTAGAAACCACCTACACAAACAGGAAACACATCAGCTTGGGACAAAATGGCTGCCATATTTCCCTACAAAATATAAGGCGAGAGGAAATACAAGTGTGAAAATGACAGATAGAGGTTGATAGTGTCATCACTGTGTCATGTTATAAGGTGTACATACAGCATAGGATGTAATGTGACTTACTGGTAGAAGGGGTATAGGTTAGGGGGTAGGGACTAGATAACTCACTGGTAGAAGGGATATGGCAGCGGCTGCATGGTGTTGACAGGCACTAGTCCGTGTTGTCCGGTGGAGAGAAGGGTGCCCTCCCAGTGACTGTCCTGCCCCGTGTCTCTAACCATCAGCAAATCGTTACGTCTGAAACACAACTCCTCTTCCTCATCACTATGCTCGCCACTGCTTACCAGCGCCTTGGCGAAGAACGAACCTGGGGGAGAGAGATACATACAGGTAAATAACACGCAACGAACACCACACCAGATGCAGGTTTCTGTAAAGAATGAACATTCTACTTAACTAAAGGGATCTTTTCATGGAACTGAGGCTCTGTCCTACGTCACAGAATACTGTTTTAAAAATCCATTCTCAACATACACACGCCTTCACTGGCTATTGATTCCTCTCAGCCATTAGGGAGAACAGTACTTCCTCTTAAAACAGTATGTCTACAATGGAAATGCAGTGTAGGAAAATACCTCTCTAAAGTATGTTGAGTTAATGGCTGACAAATTGTAAAGTGAAAAGGGGCACTGTGGTTGTTTTGCTGTTTTACTTGATCTCTGAACATACAGAACACGTCATCAGTTAAAGTGTAGCTCTATGTCATTTCTAGGTATCTGGAACAACTTCTGAAATACCATGAAAATGTCCCTTCAGTTCAGTGGTTGAGTAATAAGTTGACATTTTATGCTTCTGTTCTTCTCTGAGGGGAGTGTAATGTAAACTGATGTTGATGATGAAGGTCAGGAAAGTAGAGCACATAAGCTGTCCATAAGGAGTTCGTAGAGTGTGTAAGGTCTTCATAACGTGTCCATTAGTAGTTTATAAACTGTTCATAAGATGTTTTTAATTTTTTAATTTAACCAGGTAGGCTAGTTGAGAACAAGTTCTCATTTACAACTGCGACCTGGCCAAGATAAAGCAAACCAGTTCCACACAAACAACACAGAGTTACACATAGGACAAACAATAAATAAGTCAAGAACACAATAGAAAAAAAAGAACGTCTATATACAGTGTGTGCAAACGAAGCAGCGAAGTAATTACAATTTAGCAAATTAACACTGAAGTGATGTCTATAAAGACTTCATAAGATGCTGATGTGGTGTTCATAACCTGTCATAAGGAGTTCAAGTGTCCATCCCAAACCTTCTAAACTAGCAGTCCCAGGTAGTGTGGCCAGGTGTTGTTCATAATATGGTTTTAACATGTCATAAGGTGTTCATAAGTTGTTCATAGGGTGTGTATAAAGAGTTTATAAGGTGTTCGTTCACCCTCCTGCAGCAGCAGTCCCAGGTAGAGTGTTGCCAGGTGTTCCTCGTCTATAGTCACAGTGATCTCCAAGTCCCTCAGCAGCTCAGTGTCCAGCCAGAACGACTGGTCACACAGGAAATTCTCCAGGCACCGCGCCACATAGCCTGGACATACAAAATGCACATAATATGTTCATAACATGTCATAAGGTGTTTATAACATGGCATATGCTGTTCATAAGGTTCACCACGCCACACAGCCTAGACACACAACGAAGTAAGAGGAAGTTGTCCCTACATCCTGATGTAAGGCCTGTTTTTTCCAGGTCGATTCGTTAGGATTGGGTGCGGGGACGCTGGTCCTAGATCTGTGCTTATTGGCAACTTCTAACCAGGCTGGACATAATAATCAGCTATCAGACTGTGTAAATGAGAGTTTCATCCATGTCAGGTAGACTAGGATAGTACAGCATACCCAGAGCCAGGTAGGTAGAGAACTTCCAGATCTCCTCTACAGTCTTGAAGGTGATGACAAAGCTGTCCTTCTCAGCGTGGACAGACAGCAGACGGGCAGACAGGTCCTGTATGGAGGCAGAAGAACCAAAGACATTGATGAAGGAGCAGAGAGGATGCAGAGAAGGTCACCTTTATGCTAAACCGACTCCTGGCCCCTACGTCAGGGAGAAAATACTTTCAGCAGGACAACGGTTGGTACTGCACCTTTGGTCTAGGCGGGGTCATCGGTTTTGGCATGCCTTGACCTCTAACTTCTAACAACCGACCTAAGACCTGTGACTAACCTTGAAGAGCTGAATGACGTCCTGACTGTTGCTCTCGACGACCCTGAGTCTTGTACGGAGCGCCTCCTGTAGTTCAGAGTCAGGTATTACACCTGAGCACCGCCGACCGCTGAACACTAGAACCACGTCTACACACACACAAACACACACACAACACACACACAAACGCACGTACACACGCACATATGCACACGGGCACACACACACTGTCAGTCTCATCATCAGACGGTAGGCGTATTGACTGATACTGTGATATTGTCATGTAGAGGTCAATATGCAGAGGTTAAGCTGTTTATGTGACTTTTCACAGAAGGTAAGTGAGTGAATTTTAGAGCCATTCTCAGTGAGTGTATTACAGAGCTCATTGAGTGTATTACAGAGCTCAGTGAGTGTATTACAGAGCTCAGTGAGTGTATTACAGAGCTCATTGAGTGTATTACAGAGCTCAGTGAGTGTATTACAGAGCTCCGTGAGTCTATTACAGAGCTCAGTGAGTGTATTACAGAGCTCAGTGGGTGTATTATCCGTGAGCTCATTGAGTGTCTCAGTGTTAGACTAGGAATAACAGATCTATTACAGCCTTGAGTGACTCTTAGTGGACGTTTAAAAGGGACCTTTAAACATTAGGTCCATTTAGGAGAGAGCTACACAGGAACCTGCTGGAGGAAAGTAACAGATTATCATAGAGTAGCTAAGTAGCTGTGTCTACTGCAACATTAATGTTAAGGGAAGATGAAGAGTCATCAGTTTTCTTGCAGGATGTTGACATACATACAGACAACATGAATGATAAAGTGATCATCTAGATGACTGTATAGAAAGAGACAGGATACAATAGAGATGCTGTGATAGCATCAACACCAACAGATCCACAATAAGCATCACACCACACAACCATGACCAGCAGCTGGTCAGCATGACCAGCACCACCACAACATTAGCAGTTAGCACATCCATAGCAGGAATAGAGAGAGAAACACCCTGGCTGTCCCAAATAGCCCCGTATGGGTCAAAAGTAGCACCTATGGGTAATAGGGTGCCATTTGGAACACATCCGAGTATCTGTGAGTAGAACAGTACCTGAGGAGAACCTCTCTCCCACAGCCAGTGACACGGTGCTTCCTCTGGTGAACGCCTCCTTCCTCGTCCAGTAACTGTCCAGCTCCGCCTCCCCTTCCCCAGACTCCACCCCTGGACCCTCCTCCTCCCCTGGAGAAACCAGGAAACAGAGGTCAGGTCAGAGGAACCCTCAGGAAGGAAAGGGGTGATACAGTTGTTTGGGGGTTGATTTTAAAAATTAACTTTTGTTTCAGCAACATGTGCTCTGTAAGCAAGTTCAAGATCATCCATCAACTTTGTTGTTTGACAACTATGAAGGGGGATGGAGACCAAATAGTGGACATGGCTACAAAACAACACCAGCATTTACCATCATTTAGTGTCCACATTGCTGCATTGTCTATCCTTCTGGAATGCAAACCAGTCAAGGTAACGAGACAAAGTGACAGAATTGGTGGTTTTTCTATGTCACTGTATGAGAGAACATTCACACTAAAGTTGCATATCTGCTGGTGTACAGTGTATTTTGTGATCCAGCTGATGAGGGTTTCAATAGTGATGAGTTTTTTCCTCCAGAACATCAACAGGACATGAAGAGTCTATCATAGCCCACACATCTATTACCGTACTGCAGCTCCCAGATGGTCTGTTACAATATAATGACCTGCTCTGGTTCTCCTGACAGGGCTTTGTGACTGGTGACGGCTTCACACACACGTGCTCACACACACACACACACACACACACACACACACACACACACACACACACACACACACACACACACACACACACACACACACACACACACACACACACACACACACACACACACACGCACACACACACACACACACACACACACACACACACGCACACACACACAGAAACACACACACACAAAGGCTTTATGAGCGGCTGGGCTGGCTTCCCCATGTTGTTGTCCCATTGTCCCAAACACATCCTCAGTCTGGGACTGACCGGTGACCAGTGGCATGACACAACAGCCTGAAAAAATCCTCCCAAACAGCCTGAAAGAATACTCCCAAACAGCCTGAAAGAATCCTCCCAAACAGCCTGAAAGAATCCTCCCGCTTAAACGACCACTGTTATGTTGTTTATGCTACAGCGTAATACAATGTTTCATTGTTTGCTACAGTACAAATCCAGAAACACTCCAAATTAGTCTGGGAAATATAACTCATGCAGGACATGGGAAGGAGGAACATAATTGCGACAGAATCAGCTGGATGTTTTGTGAAGGTCATCGAAGGCTTTTTTACTGTACTCTACCTCGATTCCTAACATAATTTCCTGTGAAGTGCCCATTGGTTCCCGCTAGCGTGTACGGTGGTTCCCTCCATAGTGCATCCAGCTCAGCAGGGGAGATGTCTGGGAGGGGGGAAGGAGATAAGTGTGACACACATCAGTAAATGGTCGCTTTCCCCTGATCAGACGTTGCATGCATCAACCAATGGTTGTCATCGACTGTACCTTCGGGCACCAGATTGCTATAGAATATGATGTGGTTAGCTGATAAAATACCTATCCAGGAGATTAGTCTAACACACATCTGTAAATGTCTGGGAGGGGGAAGGAGAATAGTGTAACACAAAGTAGTAAACACCATCAAGGGGTGCATGTCAATAGTCTAAAGTGGATTCCTCTCCTTATATCTCCATCAATACTTTGATGGGGAGAAGGATACCAGGAAGGACACATTTACTAGTCCTGAAGGAAAATTGTGTTGGTTGAAAATGTTGTATCACAAACAGGTCAAACAGCAAATAGTGAACAGTCTTTACAAGAAAAGCAGCTAGCCATCAGACATCGTAAGACAGCGCTTCCCAATCCTGGTCCTGGGGAGCTAAGGGTTGCAAATGTTTGTTTTTGCCATAGCAGTATGGCCTTACCAGCCACACTGATCTAGAGACAGATACTAGCAATATGGCCTTACCAGCCACCCTTATCTAGAGACAGATACTAGCATTGTGGCCTTACCAGCCACACTGATCTAGAGACAGATACTTGCAATATGGCCTTATCAGCCACCCTGATCTAGAGACAGATACTAGCAGTATGGCCTTATCAGCCACCCTGATCTAGAGACAGATACTAGCAGTATGGTCTTACCAGCCACACTGATCTAGAGACAGATACTAGCAATATGGCCTTACCAGCCATACTGATCTAGAGACAGATACTAGCACTATGGCCTTACCAGCCACCCTGATCTAGAGACAGATACTAGCAGTATGGCCTTACCAGCCACCCTGATCTAGAGACAGATACTAGCAGTATGGCCTTACCAGCCACCCTGATCTAGAGACAGATACTAGCAGTATGGCCTTACCAGCCATACTGATCTAGAGACAGATACTAGCACTATGGCCTTATCAGCCACCCTGATCTAGAGACAGATACTAGCAGTATGGCCTTACCAGCCACCCTGATCACCCTGATCTAGAGACAGATACTAGCACTATTGCCTTACCAGCCACACTGATCTAGAGACAGATACTAGCAGTATGACCTTACCAGCCATACTGATCTAGAGACAGATACTAGCAGTATGGTCTTACCAGCCACACTGATCTAGAGACAGATACTAGCAATATGGCCTTACCAGCCATACTGATCTAGAGACAGATACTAGCACTATGGCCTTACCAGCCACCCTGATCTAGAGACAGATACTAGCAGTATGGCCTTACCAGCCACCCTGATCTAGAGACAGATACTAGCAGTATGGCCTTACCAGCCACCCTGATCTAGAGACAGATACTAGCAGTATGGCCTTACCAGCCATACTGATCTAGAGACAGATACTAGCAGTATGGCCTTACCAGCCACCCTGATCTAGAGACAGATACTAGCAGTATGGCCTTACCAGACACCCTGATCACCCTGATCTAGAGACAGATACTAGCACTATGGCCTTACCAGCCACCCTGATCTAGAGACAGATACTAGCACTATGGCCTTACCAGACACCCTGATCTAGAGACAGATACTAGCACTATGGCCTTACCAGACACCCTGATCTAGAGACAGATACTAGCACTATGGCCTTACCAGCCACCCTGATCTAGAGACAGATACTAGCACTATGGCCTTACCAGCCACCCTGATCTAGAGACAGATACTAGCACTATGGCCTTACCAGACACCCTGATCTAGAGACAGATACTAGCACTATGGCCTTACCAGCCACCCTGATCTAGAGACAGATACTAGCACTATGGCCTTACCAGCCACCCTGATCACCCTGATCTAGAGACAGATACTAGCAGTATGGCCTTACCAGCCACCCTGATCTAGAGAGAGATACTAGCAGTATGGCCTTACCAGCCACCCTGATCTAGAGAGAGATACTAGCACTATGGCCTTACCAGCCACCCTGATCACCCTGATCTGGAGACAGATACTAGCACTATGGCCTTACCAGCCACCCTGATCACCCTGATCTAGAGACAGATACTAGCACTATGGCCTTACCAGCCACCCTGATCTAGAGACAGATACTAGCAGTATGGCCTTACCAGCCACCCTGATCTAGAGACAGATACTAGCAGTATGGCCTTACCAGCCACCCTGATCTAGAGACAGATACTAGCAGTATGGCCTTACCAGACACCCTGATCACCCTGATCTAGAGACAGATACTAGCACTATGGCCTTACCAGCCACCCTGATCTAGAGACAGATACTAGCACTATGGCCTTACCAGACACCCTGATCTAGAGACAGATACTAGCACTATGGCCTTACCAGACACCCTGATCTAGAGACAGATACTAGCACTATGGCCTTACCAGCCACCCTGATCTAGAGACAGATACTAGCACTATGGCCTTACCAGCCACCCTGATCTAGAGACAGATACTAGCACTATGGCCTTACCAGCCACCCTGATCTAGAGACAGATACTAGCACTATGGCCTTACCAGCCACCCTGATCACCCTGATCTAGAGACGGATACTAGCACTACACACCTGGTTCAAATAATCAAAGCTTGATGATGAGTTGATTATTAGATGTAGATGTGTGGTGCTAGGGCAAAATCCAAAACTTGCACCCCCTGGGGTCCAGGGACCAGGATTGGGAAAAGCTGTGGTAAGGGTTGACAGGGGACCGGAAACACAATGGCAAGAAGCAGAGAGGTCACACAATGACCCAGAGACAAACATCTGCACTGACATCATCAGCCAAAAACCCCGCACATCACTGAGCGTTACCCATGAGACATCAGCTCAGCAAGACAAGAGAACAGTCAGACTAGAACACACTCAGACAAGGACAAGCATGCCCTGTAAACGGAACACAACAACGGTAAGCCTTTGTGTATTGTATACAAAACTGTATTGGTAAGCCACAGCTGACAGTCAATGTCAAAATTGTCTTCATGCTTTTGACCTTGTCGTAATACTGGTAATATTACCCAACATAGCAGAGAGACTCTCTACACAGGACCAAGCATAAAGACAATACAATACACAATGATTGACTGGTCCGTTATGCTGCACTGAGACACAGAACACAACAAACTGTACAGTTTAGTAACAATATGACAGACAGGACTGCAACTACAGTACACACAACAAGCACATTCAAACACCACCTAACACAGCGTCACACTGACACACCATGCCCTGTACTATACTATACCTTCATGGGATAGCCTGTTACCCATATCATATAGATATACCTACAGCAGCAGTATCTGTCTGAACGAGTGAGATACTGCTCTCTGTCTTCTCATGTCAGTGACCTACTAGCCTCAGCTACAGGCTGTGGGTACAGACGGCAGAGTGAAGTGGAACCAACCTGGGAAGAGAGGGCAGCGTTTGAGAAGCGGAGAGCAGCAGGAGGACGAGGAGGCCCGGAGAGGAGTGCAACAGCACCACGCCATGTGTACCAGCAGCTTACAGCTCCCAGAAATCAATGCTGCCAACAGCCGCAGCTCTCAGCACAGCTCTCAGCTACTAAGCATTTAGACTGACTGTCTGGTGGTCCGGCTCTGTCTGTCCTCAGAGACAGCTCTATCTTTCTCACTTTCTCTTTTTCTGATTTCTCTCTCTCTCCTGCTCTGATCTATCTCTCTCGTTCTGATCTCTCTCTCTCTCCTGCTCTATCTCTCGTTCTGATCTCTCTCTCTCTCCTGCTCTGATCACTTTCTCTTTTTCTGATTTCTCTCTCTCTCCTGCTCTGATCTATCTCTCTCGTTCTGATCTCTCTCTCTCTCCTGCTCTGATCTCTCTCTCGTTCAGATCTCTCTCTCTCTCTTTCCTGCTCGGATCTATCTTTCTCACTTTCTCTTTTTCTGATTTCTCTCTCTCTCCTGTGAGAGTCTGATCTGTCACTTCCGTTCTCTCTCCAGTTAATTCTCTTTAGAGCTTCTTCCTGTACCCACACATCTCTCTCTCTCTCTCTCTCTCTCTCTCTCTCTCTCTCTGTCTCTCTCTCTCTCTCTCTCTCTCTCTCTCTCTCTCTCTCTCTCTCTCTCTCTCCCCATCTCTCTCTCTCTCTCTCTCTCTCTCTCTCTCTCTCTCTCTCTAGCTGCTGCCCAGTCTGTGAATACACAAAGCACTCTTTTCTGATGGCATGTGTGAGTGGGGTGGTTAGTGAGAGAGAATGTGTGTGTGAGAGACCCCACTGTTTGTGCTGCTGAGACAGAGTAGTGCTGACCAACTGTAAGAGAATGCCAGCAGAGTGCAGCAGGCTACAAGGTCACTCTACAAGAGGTTACTGGGCACAGGTCTAAGATCAGCTTACCCTCCCCCACTCATAACCAGTAGAGGGGACAACACAAAACAAACCTTTCCCATGATCAGGGGAAACACCATCCTACTCTCTGCAAGGTCACCATAGTGACCAGGGCTCGTATTCACAAAGCGGTGCTGATCTAGGAGTGCTGACTGGGGATCAGTTTAGTCTTTCAAATCATAATAAATATGATTTTATAGACAGGGGGAACCTGATCCTAGATCAGCTCTGCTACTCAGACGCATCGTGAATACCCGCCCATAGGGTCAGGGATTGGGATCAGATGGGGAGTTCTGATTGGCTGAAAGCTTGAGTGCTGCACATTGTGGGAGGATGCTACACTGTTCAAAGGAAAAGCTTTGAAACACAAAGCTAGTGGCAACTAAGCTGCCACAAACTTAGGGTATTGAAACATCATCCTGAGATGTTTTGAAACATGACATGGTGTGTTGTAACTCTACTTAATCAAGAGTTGGTCAACACCATGCCAGGGACAGGGAGCACTAACAGAAAGGTTTAAAAAAACAATTTGATGTTTCGTATTTCCAATTCCTGTAAATGAGATTCACTTCTCTTGTTGTTTATTCCCTTCTCATATTGTTTATTCCCTTTTCATATTGTTTATTCCCTTTTCATATTGTTTATTCCCTTTTCATATTGTTTATTCCCTTCTCTTGTTGTTTATTCCCTTCTCTTGTTGTTTATTCCCTTCTCTTGTTGTTTATTCCCTTCTCTTGTTGTTTATTCCCTTCTCTTGTTGTTTATTCCCTTCTCTTGTTGTTTATTCCCTTCTCTTGTTGTTTATTCCCTTCTCTTGTTGTTTATTCCCTTCTCTTGTTGTTTATTCCCTTTTCATATTGTTTATTCCCTTCTCTTGTTGTTTATTCCCTTCTCTTGTTGTTTATTCCCTTCTCTTGTTGTTTATTCCCTTCTCTTGTTGTTTATTCCCTTCTCTTGTTGTTTATTCCCTTCTCTTGTTGTTTATTCCCTTCTCTTGTTGTTTATTCCCTTCTCTTGTTGTTTATTCCCTTCTCTTGTTGTTTATTCCCTTCTCTTATTGTTTATTCCCTTCTCTTGTTGTTTATTCCCTTCTCTTGTTTTCACGTTCTGACCTTGTTTTATTGACTCAAGTCCATGTTAAGTCTGTATATCACAAGTCTGAATAGGGCCCCATGTGCTCAGTGTAACAAGGGTGGTTCATCACAACAGTTACGTCTGAAGACTGGCTGAGTCAGTGTTTTGGGCAGTGTTTTGACAAGCAGGAGACCCAGGTTCAAATTAATATTGTCACGCACATACCAGCTTTATGCTGTAAATGTTATCTCGGCTATAAGTTGGACATGTTATCTCGGCTACAAGTTGGACGTATTATCTCTGCTATAAGTTGAACATGTTATCTCTGCTATAAGTTGGACATGTTATCTCGGCTATAAGTTGGACATGTTATCTCGGCTATAAGTTGGACATGTTATCTCTGCTATAAGTTGGACGTATTATCTCTGCTATAAGTTGGACATGTTATCTCTGCTATAAGTTGGACATGTTATCTCTGCTATAAGTTGGACGTATTATCTCTGCTATAAGTTGAACATGTTATCTCTGCTATAAGTTGGACATGTTATCTCGGCTATAAGTTGGACGTATTATCTCGGCTATAAGTTGGACATGTTATCTCGGCTATAAGTTGAACATGTTATCTCTGCTATAAGTTGGATATGTTATCTCGGCTATAAGTTGGACATGTTATCTCTGCTATAAGTTGGATATGTTATCTCTGCTATAAGTTGGACATGTTATCTCTGCTATAAGTTGAACATGTTATCTCTGCTATAAGTTGGATATGTTATCTCTGCTATAAGTTGAACATGTTATCTCTGCTATAAGTTGAACATGTTATCTCTGCTATAAGTTGGACATGTTATCTCGGCTATAAGTTGAACATGTTATCTCGGCTATAAGTTGGATATGTTATCTCTGCTATAAGTTGGACATGTTATCTCTGCTATAAGTTGAACATGTTATCTCTGCTATAAGTTGGACATGTTATCTCTGCTATAAGTTGGACATGTTATCTCGGCTATAAGTTGGATATGTTATCTCTGCTATAAGTTGAACATGTTATCTCAGCTATAAGTTGGACATGTTATCTCTGCTATAAGTTGGACGTATTATCTCTGCCATAAGTTGGACATGTTATCTCGGCTATAAGTTGGGCATGTTATCTCGGCTATAAGTTGGACATGTTATCTCGGCTATAAGTTGGACATGTTATCTCGGCTATAAGTTGGACATGTTATCTCGGCTATAAGTTGAACATGTTATCTCTGCTATAAGTTGGACATGTTATCTCTGCTATAAGTTGGACATGTTATCTCTGCTATAAGTTGGACATGTTATCTCGGCTATAAGTTGGACGTATTATCTCGGCTATAAGTTGGACATGTTATCTCGGCTATAAGTTGAACATGTTATCTCTGCTATAAGTTGGACATGTTATCTCTGCTATAAGTTGGACATGTTATCTCTGCTATAAGTTGGACATGTTATCTCGGCTATAAGTTGGACGTATTATCTCGGCTATAAGTTGGATATGTTATCTCGGCTATAAGTTGGACGTATTATCTTGGCTATAAGTTGGACATTTTATCTCTGCCATAAGTTGAACATGTTATCTCTGCTATATGTTACCTTACTTAACCCTAAACATTTTGAAAGTAACATAATTTATAACCTCACAATGAGCCTGGCAGATGTGGTATGAATTACTGCCATTGCCTACCCTAGGAAAAGTATTCAATTTCCTGTGTCCTATTTAACATTTGAACATATTTCAGCAAACTGTGGACGAATATGACAGCTCTGTCTATTAATCTCAATACATTTATAAAAATGTGTCACTGGAAATGAATGTATGAGAGAGACAGTCTGAAACATAATTTGTGTGATTTGATGTTGCCTTTTACATGATCTGAAACCCTCAAAAGGTGTTTTCACAAGTTCACAACTCTCTCTTAAATACCAATGTTACCAGAGTGTTCCTTGTGATTCATTCAAATGTCTGTCACAGTACTGTTTCAGAGTACTTCTACTCTGTTTTAAACCACATTCTACTGTATGTATCAACACACATTGGGGTTTACATTCAAAGACAGCTTAGGTGCACTACTTTTCATGGTTTCAGTACACAATGATGGTATTTTGAGTCTCTCTATTTTAACAGTGCAGGGAAAGGAATGGGGTAGGTAGGGCATAACTAATCAAACCCTCATTGCCTACTTTCCACTTCTCTCTCCCTCTTTCTGTCATCCAGTATTTCCATGCTAAAGTGAAGAAAATGAGGATGAAGATGCTCCTTCTCTAGAAACAACACCGGTCACTCCATTGAGGCATCCACGGTTGAGTCCCAAACGGCTCCCTATTCCCTATGTAGTACACTACTTTTGGCCAGAGCCTTATGGGTCTTGGTCAAAAGTAGTGCACTATATAGGGAATAAGGTGCAATTTAGGCCGAAAGCCATGTCCTGATTGAATCAGTGTGTCTTGTGAGTCAGACAGCTGTAAACAGCCTGAGGCTCTTTACAGGAGAAACAACACTCTGTTTCCAGACACCGACAGACACATTACAGATAAATCTAATAGAGCAGGTTGACTCCCAAATGGTACCCTATTCCCTATGTAGTGCACTACTTTAGACCAGAGCTCTATCTGGTCAAAAGCCCTATCGGCCCTGACAAAAAGTAGTGCACTACACTATAGGGAATAGAGAGGCCCCTGGAAGGCAGGCTCCTGAGCTCCTCATTACACAGGCTGGAGCACAGCATGTTGAAATGACAAACTGTTGTCCAACAGAGGATTTATACCCATATCTTCATCATCATGTCACAGACTGGATCATGCTGTGCTGGGGATTTTAATAGAACAAATCAATCATCTGATTATAATGCAGACTAAGTCACAATGCCCTCCAGACACCTTGGCTGCTGTTGATCTAGCTAGACGTTGTTACATTCAAAGATACGTTTGCAGAAATGCTTCGGAATTTATGTAAGGTGCTTCCGTACGTTGTGGAATGTTCTACTACATTCAATTTGATGACATCACAATGACACACTAACTCATTCTCATTCCGTGGCATTCTGTAATGGAACGTTGCTGCCAGCAGAACAGTAAACGTTCTAAACTACTCAAGAGGTTAACAGTTCATGGATGTCAATGAGGAGCAATGGAGAAGAGCAGAGTTAGAAAAACTGACACAGAGTTATTTTAAACTGCTCTCCACGTTAGCACCATTATTCCAATTGGGATTCGAGATCAATATAATATCATTGTTACAGAACTTTTGATGCCAATATGAAGCCTAATAACCTTCATAAACCTCAAACCTATATAGCTGGGCTATGGGTTCAACTGTAAGGCTGTGGGGTAAGCGTGTGTGAAATGAGTGTAAGTGAGGGACAGGGGTAACATGAGACAGACAGGGGGCTCTATGTTTAGCCTAACCCCCTGGAACAACACACGCCTGTGTGCCTGTGACTGAACTACAGCTGAGAGATCCCCTCACTACAGTACAGTGGCTAACACAGAGAAACACACACACACGTATCTACTGCAAATCATAGTCTAACGATCACACATTATCCATTGATCTCTTTTATTTGCTATGTCCTCTGATGGGAAGGAGAGAGAGAGAGAGAGAGACAGAGAGAGAGAGAGAGAGAGAGAGACAGAGAGACAGACAGAGAGACAGACAGAGAGACAGACAGAGAGACAGACAGACAGAGAGACAGACAGACAGAGAGACAGACAGACAGAGAGACAGACAGACAGAGAGACAGACAGACAGAGAGACAGACAGACAGAGAGACAGACAGACAGAGAGACAGACAGAGAGAGAGACCACTGTAATTGTATGAAGCCATAATATAACATTTGAAATGTCTCTATTCCTTAGAAACTTTTGTGAGTGTAATGTTTACTGTTCATTTTTTATTTTTTATTTCACTGTTTATTACCTATTTCACTTGCTTGGCAATGTAAACATGTTTCCCATGCCAATAAAGCCCTTTGAACTGAGTTAAGTTGAATTGAGAGAGAGTAGGACTAACACACACACACAGCATAAGTTCAAGACAAAGTGGAACACAAACATACTCAATGAATACAGACAGATAGTTAGAGAGAAGAGTGTGTCTCACCTCTGTCCTGCTGTCTGTTCTCTCCTGTCACTTCATTCCTCATGAGGGTGGTAGTGGTACAGTAGTCCAGTATAGTAGTCCCAGTGTGTCCTCTGTCTGTTCACTGAGCAGTGAGGGAAACTTCCCCATCCGCCAGGCTAAAGCCCAGTCACTCTGCTCCTGTCCCTGTTCCTGTGTTTGGATAGAGCAACGGACAGCTGTGATTTCAGCCGTGAGAGAGTGTGTGACAGTGTGTGAGAAAGAGTGTGTGACAGTGTGTGAGAAAGAGTGTGTGACAGTGTGTGAGAAAGAGTGTGTGACAGTGTGTGAGAACAGAGTATGTTTGTGAGAAGAGACTGTGTGTATGTCAGGGGCAGCATGACTCTGACCACTGAGGAAGTACTGAAACTCCTCCCCCTCCACTAACTTCTATGGGACAGGGTTCCACTAGATAACAGCAATAAACTCAGATTCCACGGTCACAACATCAAAACTGGCAGTAACAGAAACATTTGGGAAAAAAATCAACTTAATTTAAGATTAGGGTTAGGCATAAGATTAGCCGTGTGGTTAAGGTTAGGCATAAGGTTAGCCGTGTGGTTAAGGTTAGGGTTAAGGTTGGCAGTGTGGTTAAGGTTAGGGTTAAGGTTAGCAGTGTGGTTAAGGTTAGGGTTAAGGTTAAGGTTATTTTAAAAGGAGGAATTGTAGAATTGGGCAGGGTTTAGCCATGATTATGACTGTTGGTGTGTTAACTAGTGGTGAGTCTTACGACACATGCTGCGGTTACTGTCTCTGATGGCGTGTAATCCACCGAGACTCTGTGACACAAACAGTGACAAAACCTGGTCAGATCATTTCAAGTCATCGGTCTCAAGTCAAAGTCGAGTCCCGAGTCTGGAGGCACCAAGTCCAAGTCAAGTCTCAAGTTATTTTATTTTCTATCAAGTTGAGTCTAAAGTCAGCAAATTTGTGACTCGAGTCCACAACTCTGGTGATGATCATGGGACAGGGCCAGCTCTCTCTCTCTCTCTCTCTCTCTCTCTCTCTCTCTCGCTCTCTCTCTCTCTCTCTCTCTCTCTCTCTCGCTCTCTCTCTCTCTCTCTCTCTCTCTAGTTCAAGTACAAAAGGGAAAATAAATAAACATTAATATGGGTTGTATTTACAATGGTGTTCGTTCTCCAGTTGTTGCCCTTTTCTTGTGACAACAGGTCACAAATCTTGCTGTTGTGATGGCACACTGTGCCTCTAATATGGTCATACATTTGGCAAGAGGTTAGGAAGTGCAGCTTAGTTTCCACCTCATTTTGTGGGCAGTGAGCACATAGCCTGTCTTCTCTTGAGAGCCAGGTCTGCATACGGTGGCCTTTGTCAATGCCAAGGCTATGCTCACTGAGTCTGTACATAGTCAAAGCTTTCCTTCAGTTTGGGTCAGTCATAGTGGTCAGGTATTCTGCTGTGTACTCTCTGTGTAGGGCCAAATAGCATTCTAGTTTAATCAGTTTTTTTTTAAATTCTTTCCAACGTGTCAAGTCATTATCTTTTTGTTTTCTCATGATTTGGTTGGGTCTAATTGTGTTGCTGTCCTGGGGCTCTGTGGGGTGTGTTTGTGTTTGTGAACAGAGCCCCAGGACCAGCTTGCTGGTCCTCTTCTCCAGGTTCATCTCTCTGTAGGTGATGGCTTTGTTATGGAAGGTTTGGGAATTGCTTCCTTTTAGGTGGTTGTAGAATTGAATGTCTCTTTTCTGGATTTTGATAATTAGTGGGTATCGGCCTAATTCTGCTCTACATGCATTATTTGGTGTTTTATGCGGAGTCTCAATTTGGAGTTTGTCCCATTTTGTGAATTCTTGGTTGATGAGCGGACCCCTAGACCTCACAACCATGAAGGGCAATGTAACTGATTCTCTCTCTCTGTCCTCTCATGCTCTCTCTTCTCTCTCTCTATCTCATCTTCCTCTTCACTCTCTCTTCTCTCTCCTCTCTGTTTTCTTTCTCTGTAGCTCTCTCTCTCTCTTTCTCAACCATTTACTCAATCACTTTCTGATATTTCTCTGTAGACAAATTATAAACCTACTTCTGTGTATTCTTTGTTGTGTGTGTGCATGTATGTGTGTGTGCGTGTGTGTGTCTGTGTGGGTGAGTGTGAGTGAGTGTGTGACTGTGTTTCTCTATGTGTTCCCCCTGATAGCTTGGTTAAATATAAACTCAGCACCTGATTGTGTATCCCTGGCCCCAGTGAGCCTTGACAAAGTCACCCTGAGAAAGAATAACACACCGAACATGTGACCACAGAATTCAGGATTGGCTGTGCTAGCCGCGGTGTGTGTGGCTTTGCAGGCCGCGGTGTGTGTGGCTGTGCAGGCCGCGGTGTGTGTGGCTGTGCAGGCCGCGGTGTGTGTGGGTGTGCAGGCCGCGGTGTGTGTGGCTGTGCAGGCCGCGCTGTGTGTGGGTGTGCAGGCCGCGGTGTGTGTGGCTGTGCAGGCCGCGGTGTGTGTGGGTGTGCAGGCCGCGGTGTGTGTGGCTGTGCAGGCCGCGCTGTGTGTGGGTGTGCAGGCCGCGGTGTGTGTGGCTGTGCAGGCCGCGGTGTGTGTGGCTGTGCAGGCCGCGGTGTGTGTGGGTGTGCAGGCCGCGCTGTGTGTGGGTGTGCAGGCCGCGGTGTGTGTGGGTGTGCAGGCCGCGGTGTGTGTGGCTGTGCAGGCCGCGGTGTGTGTGGCTGTGCAGGCCGCGGTGTGTGTGGCTGTGCAGGCCGCGGTGTGTGTGGGTGTGCAGGCCGCGGTGTGTGTGGGTGTGCAGGCCGCGGTGTGTGTGTGGGTGTGCAGGCCGCGCTGTGTGTGGCTGTGCAGGCCGCGGTGTGTGTGGCTGTGCAGGCCGCGGTGTGTGTGGGTGTGCAGGCCGCGGTGTGTGTGGGTGTGCAGGCCGCGTTGTGTGTGGGTGTGCAGGCCGCGGTGTGTGTGGGTGTGCAGGCCGCGCTGTGTGTGGGTGTGCAGGCCGCGGTGTGTGTGGGTGTGCAGGCCGCGGTGTGTGTGGGTGTGCAGGCCGCGGTGTGTGTGGGTGTGCAGGCCGCGCTGTGTGTGGGTGTGCAGGCCGCGGTGTGTGTGGGTGTGCAGGCCGCGCTGTGTGTGGGTGTGCAGGCCGCGGTGTGTGTGGGTGTGTGTGTACGTGTTTTCCTACCTTATCAGGACCCCAATAACCTAACAATTCATCCAAATGTCCTGACAAGTTTTAAGGTTTGGGTTAGGGTTAAGTTTAGGGTTAGGTTAGGATAAGGCTTACTCCCCAAAAAGGCCTGAAATTTCACAAAAACAAAAATCTGTGTGTGTGTGTGTTGTGTTAACCTATAGCAACAGTAACATTGACAGAGTCTGGGTGTGTTGTGTTATCCTATAGTAACAGTAACATTGACAGAGTCTGGGTGTGTTGTGTTAACCTATAGCAACAGTAACATGACAGAGTCTGGGTGTGTTGTGTTAACCTATAGCAACAGTAACATGACAGAGTCTGGGTGTGTTGTGTTAACCTATAGTAACAGTAACATGACAGAGTCTGGGTGTGTTGTGTTAACCTATAGTAACAGTAACATGACAGAGTCTCTATGTGTTGTGTTAACCTATAGCAACAGTAACATGACAGAGTCTGGGTGTGTTGTGTTAACCTATAGTAACAGTAACATGACAGAGTCTGGGTGTGTTGTGTTAACCTATAGTAACAGTAACATGACAGAGTCTGGGTGTGTTGTGTTAACCTATAGTAACAGTAACATGACAGAGTCTCTATGTGTTGTGTTAACCTATAGCAACAGTAACATGACAGAGTCTCTATGTGTTGTGTTAACCTATAGCAACAGTAACATGACAGAGTCTCTATGTGTTGTGTTAACCTTTAGTAACATTAACATGACAGAGTCTGGGTGTGTTGTGTTAACCTATAGCAACAGTAACATGACAGAGTCTCTATGTGTTGTGTTAACCTATAGTAACAGTAACATGACAGAGTCTGGGTGTGTTGTGTTAACCTATAGTAACAGTAACATGACAGAGTCTCTATGTGTTGTGTTAACCTATAGCAACAGTAACATGACAGAGTCTCTATGTGTTGTGTTAACCTATAGCAACAGTAACATGACAGAGTCTGGGTGTGTTGTGTTAACCTATAGTAACAGTAACATTGACAGAGTCTGGGTGTGTTGTGTTAACCTATAGCAACAGTAACATGACAGAGTCTCTATGTGTTGTGTTAACCTTTAGTAACATTAACATGACAGAGTCTGGGTGTGTTGTGTTAACCTATAGTAACAGTAACATGACAGAGTCTGGGTGTGTTGTGTTAACCTATAGTAACAGTAACATGACAGAGTCTCTATGTGTTGTGTTAACCTATAGTAACAGTAACATGACAGAGTCTCTATGTGTTGTGTTAACCTATAGTAACAGTAACATGACAGAGTCTCTATGTGTTGTGTTAACCTATAGTAACAGTAACATGTGTTGTGTTAACCTATAGTAACAGTAACATGACAGATTCTCTATGTGTTGTGTTAACCTATAGTAACAGTAACATGACAGAGTCTGGGTGTGTTGTGTTAACCTATAGCAACAGTAACATGACAGAGTCTGGGTGTGTTGTGTTAACCTATAGTAACAGTAACATGACCGAGTCTGGGTGTGTTGTGTTAACCTATAGTAACAGTAACATGACAGAGTCTCTATGTGTTGTGTTAACCTATAGTAACAGTAACATGACAGAGTCTCTATGTGTTGTGTTAACCTATAGTAACAGTAACATGACAGAGTCTCTATGTGTTGTGTTAACCTATAGTAACAGTAACATGACAGAGTCTCTATGTGTTGTGTTAACCTATAGTAACAGTAACATGACAGAGTCTCTATGTGTTGTGTTAACCTATAGTAACAGTAACATGACAGAGTCTGGGTGTGTTGTGTTAACCTATAGTAACAGTAACATGACAGAGTCTCTATGTGTTGTGTTAACCTATAGCAACAGTAACATGACAGAGTCTGGGTGTGTTGTGTTAACCTTTAGTAACAGTAACATGACAGAGTCTGGGTGTGTTGTGTTAACCTATAGTAACAGTAACATGACAGAGTCTGGGTGTGTTGTGTTAACCTATAGTAACAGTAACATGACAGAGTCTGGGTGTGTTGTGTTAACCTATAGTAACAGTAACATGACAGAGTCTGGGTGTGTTGTGTTAACCTATAGTAACAGTAACATGACAGAGTCTGGGTGTGTTGTGTTAACCTATAGTAACAGTAACATGACAGAGTCTGGGTGTGTTGTGTAACATGACAGAGTCTGGGTGTGTTGTGTTAACCTATAGTAACAGTAACATGACAGAGTCTGGGTGTGTTGTGTTAACCTATAGTAACAGTAACATGACAGAGTCTGGGTGTGTTGTGTTAACCTATAGTAACAGTAACATGACAGAGTCTGGGTGTGTTGTGTTAACCTATAGTAACAGTAACATGACAGAGTCTGGGTGTGTTGTGTTAACCTATAGTAACAGTAACATGACAGAGTCTCTATGTGTTGTGTTAACCTATAGCAACAGTAACATGACAGAGTCTCTATGTGTTGTGTTAACCTATAGTAACAGTAACATGACAGAGTCTGGGTGTGTTGTGTTAACCTATAGTAACAGTAACATGACAGAGTCTGGGTGTGTTGTGTTAACCTATATGTGTTGTGTTAACCTATAGTAACAGTAACATGACAGAGTCTGGGTGTGTTGTGTTAACCTATAGTAACAGTAACATGACAGAGTCTGGGTGTGTTGTGTTAACCTATAGTAACAGTAACATGACAGAGTCTGGGTGTGTTGTGTTAACCTATAGTAACAGTAACATGGGTGTGTTGTGTTAACCTATAGTAACAGTAACATGACAGAGTCTGGGTGTGTTGTGTTAACCTATAGTAACAGTAACAGTTGACAGAGTCTGGGTGTGTTGTGTTAACCTATAGTAACAGTAACATGACAGAGTCTCTATGTGTTGTGTAACATGACAGAGTCTCTATGTGTTGTGTTAACCTATAGTAGTAACATGACAGAGTAACCTATAGTAACAGTAACATGACAGAGTCTGGGTGTGTTGTGTTAACCTATAGTAACAGTAACATGACAGAGTCTGGGTGTGTTGTGTTAACCTATAGTAACAGTAACATGACAGAGTCTCTATGTGTTGTGTTAACCTATAGCAACAGTAACATGACAGAGTCTGGGTGTGTTGTGTTAACCTATAGTAACATGACAGAGTCTCTATGTGTTGTGTTAACCTATAGTAACAGTAACATGACAGAGTCTGGGTGTGTTGTGTTAACCTATAGTAACAGTAACATGACAGAGTCTGGGTGTGTTGTGTTAACCTATAGCAACAGTAACATGACAGAGTCTCTATGTGTTGTGTTAACCTATAGTAACAGTAACATGACAGAGTCTGGGTGTGTTGTGTTAACCTATAGTAACATTAACATGACAGAGTCTGGGTGTGTTGTGTTAACCTATAGTAACAGTAACATGACAGAGTCTGGGTGTGTTGTGTTAACCTATAGTAACAGTAACATGACAGAGTCTCTATGTGTTGTGTTAACCTATAGTAACAGTAACATGACAGAGTCTGGGTGTGTTGTGTTTGTTCTGAGTGGAGCTGAGAGAGGAAGCTAAGTCCATAACAGAGCACAGAGGAAACAAGACAATAGAGGGATGTAGAGAGGCGCCTCTCTCTCTCTCTCTCTCTCTCTCTCTCTCTCTCTCTCTCTCTCTCTCTCTCTCTCTCTCTCTCTCTCTCAGAGCCACAAAACTTCAACCCCCCTAATGATTGCTATGGGCACAATACATCCCTGCTCTACACCTTGCCAATATTTTTGTTTATTATGTTCACCCACTAACCCTCCAATCAGCAATCCCAATTCATATTAGGTCATATGATTCACCTCATTGGATTCACTGATTCCAACCCTTATTATCTCAACTTTGGAGTTACTCATTAGGACTGTGTAATTGTATGAGTGTACGTGTGTGTGTGTGTGTGTATGTGTGTGTGTGTGTGTGTGTGTGTGTGTGTGTGTGTGTGTGTGTGTGTGTGTGTGTGTGTGTGTGTGTGTGTGTGTGTGTTGTGTGTGAACTGAAAACAGGAAACTTATGAGGGCAGGAGGGTTCTGCACCGGCATATTCTCCTCACCAGTGTGTATAAGGAATAATTAACAAGGGGCTATTCATTCTCTGGAAAATAATGCATGACATGGAAGCAGAGAATGCATAGAGCCCTGAGTTGACTATTCTGCTTATACCACAGCTATAATTTAACACATTTGCCGTTAGAAATGTGTTTGTTTGCTTGTTGGAATGCACTGAAGTAACTACAGAAGCTAGCAACTTTACTAGAGCTACTACACAGTGTTTCCCCTATCATCAGCTGAATGAGAGACGATGAGAACCCTCCAGCAGGGTCTGCATATCAGGGCATGTCAAGTGACGACAGTGACAATGACAGGGAGGCTTTGATCCAACATTACGAAACGTACTGTCCTACCTGGATCTCATGGTAAGTTGTCACATTTGGTTAAGATAATGCTGAAATTAATTACTAATTACTAATATTAATTACTACATTACAAAATTAACCTCATGAAGACACTCTCTCTCTCTCTCCATCTCTCCTGCACACACCCACTCACTCTCACACACACAGTCAAACACACACGCACGCACGCACGCACGCACGCACGCACACACACACACACACACACACACACACACACACACACACACACACACACACACACACACACACACACACACACTTTCCCTGCAGGTGGTCTAAAGCAAATAAGCACAACCTGTCTTGTACTTTACTAATCGTGATCATGTATAATTTACAGATGTTTCACATTTCAGAGCAGCAGGTCCAGTACATCCTCAGTTTAAGGTCTTTCCAAGAACTATGCAAGGTAACAGGAGGAAGGCATTCAATGTCTCTTGGTACAAGTATCATCCGTGGCTCGAGTACTCACAAAGCCAGGAATCGGCCTACTGCTTTGCATGTAGACACTTCTCGCTGCCAAATGCCCCAGAATCTGCCTTCAAAATGTCGCATTGTACAAAGACGCTGGGTTTAAAGTACAGGAGAAGTCAGAGAGTCATGTCAACACCACGTTTGCATGGCCTGAGCATAAGAAGGCAATATTTCCAAAAATCCTGTTAGATTCCATAGAGGAGGAGTACCAGAGAAAAGGCAAAGAGAGTCACAAGTACATAACAATAGAGGCTGAAGTACTTCTCTTGACGGCAATGCAAAATATTGCACAAAGGGGTCACAGTGAGACAGAAGAGTCCGTTAACAAGGGGAAATTTTTGTTGCTGAGACCACAAAGCATGACCCAGTGGTAATGAAAACAGGTAATGCAGGTAATGTAAAATGCACCGCCTATACAAGACAAGAGTGTTCTCAGTCACTGCTGAAGAAGGAAGGAGCAGCTATTATTGGTACTGAGGTACTACTACAATGCGGCATGCATGAAAGCTTCCTAGACTTCCAACAAGCCACTCGTTTAAATGCAGAAGGACTCACAGAAGAAATAATCCACTGCCTGGAAAGACATGGCCTAGAGTAAAGACCCCATCTTGTTTGGCAAGGTTATGATGGATCATCAGTGATGAGAGACAGCCAGAATACGGGAGAAGCTAAACATGCTTTCTATGTAGACTGTAATGTGCATTGCCTTAACCTGGCGCTAGTTGACACTGTTAAGTCGTTGAGGCTGAACGCTTCTTTAGTGAATCATTATAGAATTAAGCTCTATATGTTCAAGTCTGGATCCTACCTGCACCAGAAGGCTCTATGTGTTCATGTCTGGATCCTACCTGCACCAGAAGGCTCTATGTGTTCATGTCTGGATCCTACCTGTACCAGAAGGCTCTATATGTTCATGTCTGGATCCTACCTGCACCAGAAGGCTCTATATGTTCATGTCTGGATCCTACCTGCACCAGAAGGCTCTATATGTTCATGTCTGGATCCTACCTGCACCAGAAGGCTCTATATGTTCATGTCTGGATCCTACCTGCACCAGAAGGCTCTATATGTTCATGCCTGGATCCTACCTGCACCAGAAGGCTCTATATATTCATGTCTGTATCCTACCTGCACCAGAAGGCTCTATATGTTCATGACTGGATCCTACCTTCACCAGAAGGCTCTATATGTTCATGTCTGGATCTTACCTGCACCAGAAGGCTCTATATGTTAATGTATGGATCCTACCTGCACCAGAAGGCTCAATATGTTCATGTCTGGATCCTACCTGTACCAGAAGGCTCTATGTGTTCATGTCTGGATTCTACCTGCACCAGAAGGCTATATGTGTTCATGTCTGGATCCTACCTGCACCAGAAGGCTATATGTGTTCATGTCTGGATCCTACCTGCACCAGAAGGCTCTATGTGTTCATGTCTGTATCCTGCCTGCACCAGAAGGCTCTATGTGTTCATGTCTGGATCCTACCTTCACCAGAAGGCTTTATGTGTTCATGTCTGGATCCTACCTGCACCAGAAGGCTCTATGTGTTCATGTCTGGATCCTACCTGCACCAGAAGGATCTATGTGTTCATGTCTGGATCCTACCTGCACCAGAAGTGGTTAGATGATCAGAAAGACATGTACAGAGGTGAGGCCAGGGAGCTGCAGAACTCAGAGACAACAGATGGGTATGTAAGCACAATGCTGGTGGGAATCTTATGGATAGGTTACCTGCTGTACTGTGGGTCTACAGGTAGGAATCTAATGGATAGGTTACCTGCTGTACTGTGGGTCTACAGGTAGGAATCTAATGGATAGGTTACCTGCTGTACTGTGAGTCTTCAGGTAAGAATCTAATGGATAGGTTACCTGCTGTACTGTGAGTCTTCAGGTAGGAATCTAATGGATAGGTTACCTGCTGTACTTTGAGTCTTCAGGTAGGAATCTAATGGATAGGTTACCTGCTGTACTGTGGGTCTACAGGTAGGATTATAATGGACAGGTTACCTGCTGTACTGTGAGTCTTCAGATAGGAATCGAATGGACAGGTTACCTGCTGTACTTTGAGTCTTCAGGTAGGAATCGAATGGACAGATTACCTGCTGTACTGTGAGTCTTCAGGTAGGAATCTAATGGACAGATTACCTGCTGTACTGTGAGTCTACAGGTAGGAATCTAATGGACAGGTTACCTGCTGTACTGTGAGTCTTCAGGTAGGAATCGAATGGACAGATTACCTGCTGTACTGTGAGTCTTCAGGTAGGAATCGAATGGACAGATTACCTGCTGTACTGTGAGTCTTCAGGTAGGAATCGAATGGACAGATTACCTGCTGTACTGTGAGTCTTCAGGTAGGAATCGAATGGACAGGTTACCTGCTGTACTGTGAGTATACAGGTAGGAATCTAATGGACAGATTACCTGCTGTACTGTGAGTCTTCAGGTAGGAATAGAATGGACAGGTTACCTGCTGTACTGTGAGTCTACATGAGATAGACAATGAACACAGTGGGGACAGATCTTTAGACGCTCGAGGTATACTTGCTCAAATGGACCTCACTTTAATTAGCCTTCTAGCTACCTTTAGAAAAACCCATGGAGATGCCACAGTGATCTCTGATCTGCTTCAGTGAACTTTACTTGACCCAGCTATGGCAGTATATTTACTTGAAGCACTTCAGGGCACATTGCAGAGCTACAGGAATCTTGCATTTGTTGATGAGCTGTTGGAACGGATTCAAGACACAGCCAAACAGTGCAATGTTGCTGTTGAAAAAGCTTAGGAGGTCACGGAAACTTGGCGGTGCAATTGTAACATCCACAGTGGGCCATAGATGGGGACAAAATAGTGGGTGAGGTGCAGAGGCGTTTCTCCAGACCAAATTATGAAATTATGAAGAGGACTCATTCACTTCACCCAAAAAGCAAGACGTTCTTGGAAGAGGCTGCAGTCTTTCACTTTGCTGAGCTATATGACTGTGATATTGAAGACCTCAGTCATGAGCTGCATCAGACAAGAAGAATAATGGAACGGAAATCCCAGAGTGGACAGCAGCTGTCAAGTATGTTGGAACTTCGGTGTTCCTTGAGCCTTACAAATTCTTCTGTAGTGAACTTTCACGCCTGTGCTCTGTAGCAGTAGCTCTGCCTGTGCTAGGTAGCCATAGCTCTGCCAGTGCTATGTAGCCGTAGCTCTGCCTGTGCTCTGTAGCAGTAGCTTTGCCTGTGCTAGGTAGCCGTAGCTCTGCCTGTGCTAGGTAGCCGTAGCGCTGCCTGTGAGCAGTGCTGCACGTGAATGCAGACTCTTAGCTCTCAAACTCATTAAGACCCATTTGCGCACAACTACGCCAGAAAAACAGATAGAATAACCTAGATGTTCTCAGTATTGAGGCTAGAAGAGCTAAGGCACTTGACATGGACAAGTTCATCAAACTTTATTTCTGGTCACAGAACGCACAGTGGCCAACGTACCAGAGCCATGGGCGCACAAAGGTTACAGTCAGAGTTAGTTCAAGATAAGATTCTCCTCAGAGTCAGATCATACAAGAAACATCCAAGGTAACCATCCAGCTTGTAAGGTGTAGCCACTAGTCAACCTGACATTGATATTGCCCTCGCTTTACAGAGAGTTTCTGCACTACTTTCAAAGGGAGAGAGGTGACCAGGAAGATGACCAGGAGATGACCAGGAGATGACCAGGAAGATGACCAGGAGATGACCAGAAGAATGACCAGGAAGATGACCAGGAAGATGACCAGGAGATGACCAGGAAGATGACCAGGAAGATGACCAGGAGATGACCAGAAGATGACCAGGAGATGACCAGGAAGATGACCAGGAAGATGACCAGGAGATGACCAGGGGATGACCAGGAAGATGACCAGGAGATGACCAGGAATATGACCAGCAAGATGACCAGGAAGATGACCCGGAGAGGACCAGGAAGATGACCAGGAAGATGACCAGGAAATGTGCAGGGACAAGAGTGTCATGTGACGTTAGTTAGATTCCTTAAACACTATGGGTCGGGCGCCAGGGTGGGAAATGAACACTTCACTTCAGATTTTCTCATAGGTGGGTACATTTCACTAGCAGGGGGCAGCTGAACATTTTTGTCTCAGCTAATGACTCAACTGTTAAAGGATAAATCTCAACCCCAATTTCAGCCTTTGCCCAACCCCTTAAAGTGCATTCAGGAGAGAAGTTGTGGGTGGGTAACGCAGTTGTACCTGATCCCAACACTTTCTCACTAAAGCATACTTAGCAGAAGTCCACTGGCACGCTCTGATAATACAACTATGAGCATCGTGAGCCAATATGGCTCTGGACAGTTGACAGTGGTAAGGTGCTGAGTTCCTGACATCGATTGCCACTTGCAGTGAAAATTCAAAACCCTCCAAAAAAAGTCTGAAATGTGGACTCACATTTATTGAGGTATTGTGTTGGGAAGAATAGTGCATTCATCATCTTGAAAATGAAGATTAGGGGCTCAAATTCAATCCAACCAGCATTGCAGGTCTTTTTCCAATGGTCAAATGAACTCACAGATTGCGAATTGGGTAGTGTATAAAAACCTACAACTACTACCAGGGTGCCCCTCTCACAGGTATGCTTTCACTTTCAGAATTAGAAGTGTGTGAGCACAGGATGAATGTTGTAAATAAAATGTATAATAATAATATCTGGCCCATGTGGGATTAGAGCTCACAACCATTTAACTATGCGCCAACCCTTTTAGCAGACTGCTACGCTAATCAGCCATAGCAGTTGGGAAAATATATGAGTTGATATGTCCACCATTGTCATCTAGGTCTTGTTACAATGGCTGTGGCTATGAATATAAACATATAATTCTCATAGCCTCCATGTTATGTTTTCTTCGTAAAAGCACATACATTATATATGTATGAAATGGTCAACAAAAACGTAGAATTTGTTCATATGCATAAATGTGCCTTTACTGCCCTTTTGAATGTTGTGTAACGTCAGTAGTCTGGTCAAGGAAGCATCATGCTACTGGCACACTCCACTTACCAAGACCATTGCCAAATAAGGCACACTGTCACCTGCTTTTATAGTAAGCCTCGAGGTGGTACCACCCAGCACATCTAGAAGGGAGTGTATTTCATACCGAACCCCTCCCTTGAGATGCCTCTACATCACGATTTCAATGGTAGAGATGAACTGCTAGAGGCAAAAACAGCTAGATTTAATACTAAAAGACTATAATACATCCCTTTTGTAATGAACTGTCAACAGAAAGACCATAATTGACATGTTTCACTCTAACTAATAAAAAATGTACAATATAATAAAAATAATCATAAAAGTTACTCTTTAAGGGTAGCCTACATTGTGCTTGATTGAACATGGAACTCAAAACAAACAAAAAAAATCATCAATGAAATGAAATGCTTCCATTGTGGTCCTAGATGTACTTCTGTGATTTTAAATTTATACTGAGGAGGAAATGATGTAATCCTTGTAAAAAAATGTGGGCCTGGGGCCCTGAACTATAATAATATAGTTCACACATTTTGTGCCAGGGCAGGCACTTTGTTGATTAGTGATGTTCAGTTGTAAAACTGTTAATTTGTTTTTACTATGTTATGTAAATTATTTATTTTAACATACATTGGTTAAAAGACACAGGTCACAAAAATGAAATGAATAAGCAATATACCACATTACTTCTTACTAGTAATTCATTTCTTGTTTTACAAACATTTCATGCTGTAGCATGCTCGTCCATTTAAAAAACATATATTCCTAGGGGAAACACTGTCTAAAGCCTTGCTCACCAAGTAAACAGACTTGCTAGCAGAGAAGAATGACTGCCACCCTCTTATTGAAGCCATGGAAGTTGAAGGCCGACCGTGGTACTGCAGGCATTGTTTGAAGAAAACAGGATCCCCTATAATGAATGTAAAAATGTCAATCTTCGAGGAAATATAAATATAAAAAATAATCCAAAATATATTTTGAGGACAATCATGGTACCAATAATTGCTTCTAATAAACCAGATGTTTGTCATTGAAAAATTCCAGCCACCCCAAAGACTCCAGCCACCCCATAGACTGATCTCTCTGCTACCGCACGGCAAGCGGTACCGGCGCACCAAGTCTAGGTCCAAGAGGCTTCTAAACAGCTTCTACCCCCAAGCCATAAGACTCCTGCCCCCCCTTTTGCACTGCTGCTACTCTCTGTTATTATCATCAATGCATAGAAACTTTATTAACTCTAACTAGATGTACATATAACCTCAACTATCTGGTGACCCAGCACATTGACTCTGTACTGGTACCCCCCTGTATATAGTCTCGCTATTGTTATTTTACTCCTGTTCTTTAATTACTTGTTACTTTTATTTCTTATTCTTATCCGTATTTGTTGGTTAGGGGCTCGTAAGTAAGCATTTCACTGTAAGATCTACACCTGTTGTATTCGGCGCAGGTGACTAATAACATTTGATATGATTTGATTTATTTGAGTTGCTAATAGCAGCCTGGAGTACCCTGGTCGGCCTTCAACTTGAGTTACTTAATGAGAGGGGGCAGCACTGAGCTAGCCTGCAACTTCACTTATTGGAGTAGCTCAAACTGCGAATGTCTCCGTGAGAGGACATCTTAATCGACTTAATTTGGCTTCAATGCACTATTGGGTGCGTTCAAGCCGATCACTTTTGTCAAGTCGATGGTCACCGCCTTTCAAAGTGTGTTGTTTTATGGGTATAAAAATGTGGGTTAGGCGAGGGTTTGGCGTTCCAGGATGTCCTTGTCGCATCGTGCTCTAGCAACTCTTTGTAGTGGGTTCCAGCGCAGGTATGCTGACTTCAGTTGCCAGCTGTACAGTGTTTCCTCCAACACATTGGTGGGGCTGCCTTCCAGGTTAAGCGGGCAGTGTATTGTGTATTGGAGGATGCATGGCTCTCAACCTTTGCCTCTTAGAGTACATACGGGAGTTGCAGTGATGGGACAAGACTATAACTACCAATTGGGGTGGAAAAAAATGTGAGGATTCATGTTGACTGCATTAACTTTACAGAAATCATGTGTTTTTGATGAAGTCGCCTTCAAGTCGCTGCAGTTGCTTCTCACCATTTGCACCATGCAGCCATCACCTGCATTGTGGGTGGATTTATTTGTCAACCAATCTATAGGGGGATTTTGTTTAACCCACAGGAACATGGCCAAATACGTGACTGAAACAGGAACTTACTTGTTAGTTGAAAGTGATATTTGAGACCTCTCTCTAGGGTTTTAGGTTTTCTTTATTTGCAAAGGAAATAAGTGAATGACAAAACAGTGCAGATGAAAACCTGATAAAATTGGTATGCAGGTGTGGTTGGAAGACCAAATGGGCTGATATGAAAACTACACCACAAATGTATAAGTACAAAACAAAAGTGTGTTCAATCAGTTAAACAAAACCTATTCATTATAACTGAACAAGACAAACTCAGTAAACAAGAAAAAGCATGTTTGATTATGTGAGAGAGAGAGTTAGGCTACACGGAGGGATTATTGGGTAGTTTGGTTCATCAGACTGACCCCCAGTCTTCACTTGAAGTTATTGAGGGATGATGAGGTTTTGGCAATGCAAAGATAAGAATTCCAGAGCATGGTACCTCTGTATCGAATAGATAATTGACTATATGAGGTGGGGCTGTGGGGAGGGTGAAGGTTATAGCAGTGTCTTGTATTATATGGATGGATTTCAGAATTAACCTGGAAGAATCCACTGAAGGATTTAGGTAAACTGTCTGGTGGGTATGTGCATTTGTAGATGAAAGTACATAATTGCCGTAGATTAATGTCGTAATTAGACGAGATATTGACTTTCTTAAACAAAGGTGCAGATGGAGCCAGGTAATTAGAGGACGTGGCGAGTCTTGCAAATGTCTTCTGGTAAAATGATAATTTGTGTAGGTAGGAGGCATACGCAAATTGGTCTTCCAAATGGACAATGACCCAAGCATACTTCAAAAGTTGTGGCAAAATGGCTTTAGGACAACAAAGTCAAGGTATTGACACCAGCTCTGTCAGGAGGAATGGGCCAAAATGCACCCAACCTATTGTGGGAAGCTTGTGGAAGGCTACCCAAAACGTTTGACCCAAGTTAAACAATTTAAAGGCATTGCTACCAAAGACTAATTGGGTGTATGTAAACTTTTGACCCTCTGGGATGTGATGAAAGAAATAAAAGCTGAACTAAATCATTCTCTCTACAATTATTCTGACATTTCACATTCTAAAATAAAGTGGTGATCCTAACTGATCTAAGACAGGGAATTGTTACAAGGATTAAATGTCAAGAATTGTGAAAAACTGAGCTTAAATGTATTTGACTATGTATGTACTGGCCCAGACAATATTACAGTAAATGAAATATGGGTCAATTAAGCTATAGTATAGAGTTAGGAAGCAATCCTGATGAACAAAACTACTAATCTTTCTGATGATACCAACTGTTCCCAAGAAAGCTAAGGTAACTGAGCTAAACGACTACCCGTAGCATTCACTTCCGTCATCATGAAGTGCTTTGATAGACTAGTCAAGGACCATATCACCTCCACCCTACCTGACACCCTAGACCCACTCCAATTTGCTTACCGCCCAAATAGGTCCACAGACGATGCAATCTCAACCACACTGCACACTGCCCTAACCCATCTGGACAAGAGGAATACCTATATGAGAATGCTGTTCATCGACTACAGCTCAGCATTTAACACCATAGTACCCTCTAAACTCGTCATCAAGCTTGAGACCCTGGGTCTCGACCCCGCCCTGTGCAACTGGATACTGGACTTCCTGACGGGCCGCCCCCAGGTGGTGAGGGTAGGTAATAACATCTCCACCCCGCTGATCCTCAACGCTGAGGCCCCACAAGGGTGCGTTCTGAGCCCTCTCCTGTACTCCCTGTTCACCCACGACAGCGTGGCCATGAACACGCCTCCAACTCAATCATCAAGTTTGCAGACAACACTACAGTGGTAGGCTTGATTACCGACAACGACGAGACGGCCTACAGGGAGGAGGTGAGGGCCCTCGGAGTGTGGTGTCAGGAAAATAATCTCACACTCAACGTCAACAAAACTAAGGAGATGATTGTGGACTTCAGGAAACAGCAGAGGGAGCACCCCCCTATCCACATCGATGGGACAGTAGTGGAGAGGTTAGTAAGTTTTAAGTTCCTTGGCGTACACATCACAGACAAACTGAATTGGTCCACCCACACAGACAGCGTCGTGAAGAAGGCGCAGCAGCGCCTCTTCAACCTCAGGAGGCTGAAGAAATTCGGCTTGTCACCAAAAGCACTCACAAACTTCTACAGATGCGCAATCAAGAGCATCCTGTCAGGCTGTATCACCGCCTGGTACGGCAACTGCTCCCCCCACAACCGTAAGGCTCTCCAGAGGGTAGCATCACCAGGGGCAAACTACCTGCCCTCCAGGACACCTACACCACCCGATGTCACAGGAAGGCCATAAAGATCATCAAGGACAACAACCACCCGAGCCACTGCCTGTTCACCCCGCTATCATCCAGAAGGTGAGGTCAGTACAGGTGCATCAAAGCAGGGACCGAGAGACTGAAAAACAGCTTCTATCTCAAGGCCATCAGACTGTTAAACAGCCACCACTAACATTGAGTGGCTGCTGCCAACACACTGACTCAACTCCAGCCACTTTAATAATGGGAATTGATGGAAATTGATGTAAAATATATCACTAGCCACTTTAAACAATGATACTTAATATAATGTTTACATACCCTACATTACTCATCTCATATGTATATGTATATGTATATACTGTACTCTATATCATCTACTGCATCTTTATGTAATACATGTATCACTAGCCACTTTAAACTATGACACTTTGTTTACATACCCTACATTACTCATCTCATATGTATATGTATATGTATATACTGTACTCGATGCCATCTACTGCATCTTGTTCTGTACCATCACTCATTCATATATCTTTATGTACATATTCTTTATCCCTTTACACTTGTGTGTATAAGGTAGTAGTTCTGGAATTGTTAGGTTAGATTACTCGTTGGTTATTACTGCATTGTCGGAACTAGAAGCACAAGCTTTTCGCTACACTCGCATTAACATCTGCTAACCATGTGTATGTGACAAATACATTTGATTTGATTTTGATTTGATTTGATTTCATCACTTTGCTGCAGACAAATTGAGTCTTTCCAGGATAACTTTTCATCAACTAGAACTCTGAGGAATCTACCGGATGTGAGTTGTTCCATTTCTCTAACCACTGCACACACGGTATGTTTTCAGTTTGTGACTGTGTGATATGGAGGTTATACAAAAGTTTATTTTGGCATTTATACAGAAGAACTTTCAGAAACAATAGCAGCTATGTTGACACTGCCATGTTGATCTGAGCCTTGCTGTTGGAAAACAACAACAGTGTCAGACTTTCGGCTGTTGCAGACGCACCTCCCTGGACGTCGTCTACAGTCAGCTTCGTTAGGCATACCGCTCGAACACACCCGTTGAGTCTTCACATAGGAATGAATGGTGTCACGTGAGTGATGGCTTCGTCCATTTATATATACAGTCATTGCTTGCTAGCTTAGCTAACCAAACCATCAGTTCTCTTAGCTTGCTATTATGAAAATATAATTCAACAATGTCAATAATGTTTTGACTTCAACTTCTGCTTTTAGAAGCAGCTCTAACATAGAACACGTAAGAATGAACGTAATAGCCGTTGGTTATTGCTGTGCATTACAGAAGAATAATGCACACTCGAGAATGCCTTTCAAGCCAATCAAAATCGAGTATTCAACTATTCCACGGTATCAGATTGTATTATAATGCGTTAGAACAGTCTGCTGGTAAGTCAAGTGTTACCCATTGCCATAACAACAGCAGTGTGTTGTTATGTGCTACGTTGATGTGTGTGTGTGTGTGTGTGTGTGTGTGTGTGTGTGTGTGTGTGTGTGTGTGTGTGTGTGTGTGTGTGTGTTGTTATGTTGTTATGTGCTACGTTGATGGTGTGTGTGTGTGTGTGTGTGTGTGTGTGTGTGTGTGTGTGTGTGTGTGTGTGTGTGTGTTGTTATGTTGTGATGTGCTACGTTGATGGTGTGTGTGTGTGTGTGTGTGTGTGTGTGTGTGTGTGTGTGTGTGTGTGTTGTTATGTTGTGATGTGCTACGTTGATGGTGTGTGTGTGTGTGTGTGTGTGTGTGTGTGTGTTGTTATGTTGTGATGTGCTACGTTGATGGTGTGTGTGTGTGTGTGTGTGTGTTGTTATGTTGTGATGTGCTACGTTGATGGAGTATTGTGTCCAGTCTGTCAAAGTCACACTCAGCTCAGCGCACTGTATCCCTTTGTCTGCTGCATTCCTCTCCTAAAGCCTACAATCCCAACCTTTTGTCCAGGCACACAGTCTAACAACCTCCTGACACACACACACACACACACATGCACGCGCACGCACACGCACACGCACACACACACACACACACACACTCACACACACACTCACACACACACACACTCACACACACACCCACACACACACCCACACACACACACACACACACACACACACACACACACACACACACACACACACACACACACACACACACACACACACACACACACACACACAGCATTTGGATGAATTGTTAGGACATTGGGGTCCTGATAAGGTAGGAAAACACGTACACCCACACACACACAAACGTTCACCCTGATCATAATATTCTGAGATATTCAGTGGGCTTCACTATATCTCTAACTGTCCTTACTGGCAAACTGTCCCACGGGGCTTGGATGGACATGGAAGACTTTGGGTAGAGAACGGTTTTGTTAAGTCTTCTGATGGACGGCTAGCTTACCTGCTGCCATTAGTCTACGATATGTTTTGATCCAGGACCGTCTCTCCCTTTACCCAGGAGTTACTACGAGGTACAGTGGGCTCCCAAATCAAATCCTGCTCAGGGCCCCCACATAGCTTAACTTGTTTTGATCACTCGGCATCAGTAGTCTCGTATCATCTCTTCCCACGTGGCTCCAAGCAGCAGGTTCAAATGAGCACTAATGTCTGACAGGTGGCGACAACATCATGAGGAGCACAGCCCTGGCAGCTCCATTCAGTCTCTGTACAAGCATGAAAAGCTACTGATTGATATCAATGGTTCCATACCTGTATATATAAAACTCATCCTTTGTGTGTATTATAGACATCCAATTGATGGGAAACTCATTCACAACTCTCACTTTATCGTATGATTATAAGGTGAAAGTTAACCTGTTTTTTAATAGCAATATTTTATTAAAAACGAGGGAATTAACTTTTGTAATGATAGCTGTTTGGTTTAGTTTTACGAGCCCTATTGTTTGACAGTGTTGGGGAGTAGTAAACTACATGTAATTTAACTAGTAATTAAGCTACATTTTGCAGTAGCTTGGTGGTAGTTGAACTAAATTCTGATCTTGGTAGTGTTTTCAGTAGTTAGTTACTTTTTTACCATGTAGCGGTGTAGCTAACTACTGGAACTACACACTACTGTTTTACCATGTAGCGGTGTAGCTAACTACTGGAACTACACACTACTGTTTTACCATGTAGCGGTGTAGCTAACTACTGGAACTACACACAACTTTTTTTTTTTATAAAATAAAATATGGGTGAAGTATAGGCAAGAATCTCCTTTCTTTTTCAGGATCAGACATTCATAATTCTCAATTGAAACATATGTGTTTGTGTTTAATAGGCTAGATTTAACATCTGACCCCAGATTGATCTGCTCTTTCAATTTGTAGTCTATGACATTTCAGATTCAGATATTATAATTTTTCAAACAACTTTTTCAAAGTAACTTTAGTTCAGTAACCTATATTTCTCTTCGGGCTAGCTTTAGTGTAGCTTAACTTTCTTCCAGTGTAAAGTAATTGGTAGGTTGGTAAACTATGATTTCAGAGTAGCTTCCCCAAACAGTTTGCTGTATAAAGCTGCAATTAATATATTAGTGTGCACTAGAATATACTTCCAGAAGAGGGCGGTGTGATCCCTGTTAATTATCCGCGGATTTTAAATCCCATGCCGCCGGTGCGCCTGTTCTCCGCTCCTCTCCCTTGAGAAAACGCGCTCATTGTTGGCTCCCTGGTTCGCTCGCGTGCCACACTGAACCCGCGCGCTCTGCTCCGGTGACGCCGCTCCAGTGGGATGGGAGCTTGACGTTGGAGCGCGAGCGCTTTTCACATACCAACCGGGAGAGAGAGGAGAGCGAGCGCACAGCAGTGCCAACCATGGTCAGCGATTTGAGAGAACACTGTGGAATCAACCGGGAGGGACAACATCAAAACATGGAATGCGACCCAGCAACATTGTATCTTTCCTGTCTGCCTGAAGTTATTTTTCTCCTCGACCACTGAAGAAGAGGAGGAGGGTTGTCGTTTACGAATTGGATTCCAGAGCACCCTCTCTCATCCTCTCTTCCTCTCTCTCTCTCTCTTTCTCTCTGTCTTTCTTCGGGTCTCCTTATATTCGCATTGAAAAGTCACAGAGTGGAAAGGATATTTTGGTTTATTGGAATTATAGTTGTTCTGAAAATAATTTTCTGGGAACATCGTATTGGATGAGAACCTGTGAGCATCATGAGTACCAGTGGTGAGTCAGTCCATTCCTGTGCGCCTCTCTTCTCTAGGTTATTGTGAAGCTCTCTTCTCTAGGTTACTCTGAAGCTCTCTTCTCTAGGTTACTGTGAAGCTCTCTTCTCTGGGTTACTGTGAAGCTATCTTCTCTAGGTTACTGTGAAGCTCTCTTCTCTAGGTTATTGTGAAGCTTTCTTCTCTAGGTTATTGTGTAGCTCTCTTCTCTAGGTTACTGTGAAGCTATCTTCTCTAGGTTACTGTGAAGCTCTCTTCTCTAGGTTACTGTGAAGCTTTCTTCTCTAGGTTATTGTGAAGCTCTCTTCTCTAGGTTACTGTGAAGCTCTCTTCTCTAGGTTATTGTGAAGCTTTCTTCTCTAGGTTATTGTGAAGCTCTCTTCTCTAGGTTATTGTGAAGCTCTCTTCTCTAGGTTACTGTGAAGCTCTATTCTCTAGGTAACTGTGAAGCTCTCTTCTCTAGGTTATTGTGAAGCTCTCTTCTCTAGGTTACTGTGAAGCTCTATTCTCTAGGTTACTGTGAAGCTCTCTTCTCTAGGTTATTGTGAAGCTCTCTTCTCTAGGTTATTGTGAAGCTCTCTTCTCTAGGTTACTGTGAAGCTCTATTCTCTAGGTTACTGTGAAGCTCTCTTCTCTAGGTTATTGTGAAGCTCTCTTCTCTAGGTTACTGTGAAGCTCTATTATCTAGGTAACTGTGAAGCTCTCTTCTCTAGGTTATTGTGAAGCTCTCTTCTCTAGGTTACTGTGAAGCTCTATTCTCTAGGTTACTGTGAAGCTCTCTTCTCTAGGTTATTGTGAAGCTCTCTTCTCTAGGTTACTGTGAAGCTCTATTCTCTAGGTAACTGTGAAGCTTTCTTCTCTAGGTTATTGTGAAGCTCTCTTCTCTAGGTTACTGTGAAGCTCTCTTCTCTAGGTTACTGTGAAGCTATCTTCTCTAGTTTACTTTGAAGCTATCTTCTCTAGGTTACTATGAAGCTTTCTTCTCTAGGTTACTGTGAAGCTCTCTTCTTTTGTTTACTATGAAGCTCTCTTCTTTTGTTTACTATGAAGCTATCGTCTTTAGTTTACTGTGAAGCTCTCTTCTCTAGTTTACTTTGAAGCTATCTTCTCTTCTCTAGGTTACTGTGAAGTTTGCTTCTCTAGTTTACTTTGAAGCTATCTTCTCTTCTCTAGGTTACTGTAAAGTTTGCTTCTCTAGTTTACTTTGAAGCTATCTTCTCTTCTCTAGGTTACTGTAAAGCTATCTTCTCTAGTTTACTTTGAAGCTATCTTATCTTCTATTGGTTACTGTGAAGCTCTCTTCTCTAGGTTACTATGACGCGTTGCTCTCTGAGGAGTATAAAGAGATAAGACAGATGAACAATAAGACACAACAATAGAGAATAGACATGTTTAGTAGCATTCAACGAAACATTAGTTGCTAATGTGCATTAAATTCAAGATTTGATTAACATGTGTTCTCATTTACTCTGTATTGATTTTAAGTTATTCTCACAGAGAGCTAAAGACAAAAGCCTTTTCTGTTGCTTTCACGTCTTTCCTCTTTCCCCTCTTTTCTGTTGCTTTCCCCTCTTTCCTCTTTCCTCTCTTTTCTGTTGTTTTCCCGCCTTTCCCCTCTTTTCTGTTGCTTTCCCCTCTTTCCTCTTTCCCCTCTTTTCTGTTGCTTTCCCGTATTTCCCGTCTTTCCCCTGTCTCCCCTCTTTCCTCTCTTTCCCCTCTTTCCTATCTTTCCCCCCTTTCCTCTCTTTCCCCTCTTTCCTCTCTTTCCCCTCTTTCCTCTCTTTCACGTCTTTCCTCTCTTTCCTCTCTTTCCTCTCTTTCCTCTCTTTCCCCTCTTTCCTCTCTTTCACGTCTTTCCTCTCTTTCCCCTCTTTCCTCTCTTTCCCCTCTTTCCTCTCTTTCCCCTATTTCCTCTCTTTCCCCTCTTTCCTCTCTTTCCCCTCTTTCCCCTGTCTCCCCTCTTTCCTCTCTTTCCCCTCTTTCCCCTCTTTCCTCTCTTTCCCCTCTTTCCTCTCTTGCCTCTCTTTCCTCTATTTCCCCTCTTTCCTCTCTTTCCCCTCTTTCCTGTCTTTCCCCTCTTTCCTCTCTTTCCCCTCTTTCCCCTCTTTCCTCTCTTTCCCCTCTTTCCTCTCTTTCCTCTCTTTCCCCTCTTTCCTCTCTTTCCTCTCTTTCCCCTCTTTTCTGTTGCTTTCCCCTCTTTCCTCTCTTTCCCCTCTTTCCCCTCTTTCCCCTCTTTCCCCTCTTTCCCCTCTTTCCCCTCTTCCCTCTCTTTCCCCTTTTTCCCCTCTTTCCCCTCTTTCGTCTTTCCCCTTGTTCCTCTCTTTCCCCTCTTTCCTCTTTTTCCCCTCTTTCCCCTCTTTCCCCTCTTTCCTCTCTTTCCCCTCTTTCCCCTCTTTCCTCTATTTCCCCTCTTTCCCCTCTTTCCCCTCTTTCCTCTCTTTCCCCTCTTTCCCCTCTTTCCTCTCTTTCCCCTCTTTCCCCTCTTTCCTCTATTTCCCCTCTTTCCCCTCTTTCCCCTCTTTCCCCTCTTTCCTCTTTTTCCCCTCTTTCCCCTCTTTCCCCTCTTTCACCTCTTTCCCCTCTTTCCCCTCTTTCCTCTATTTCCCCTCTTTCCCCTCTTTCCCCTCTTTCCTCTCTTTCCCCTCTTTCCCCTCTTTCCTCTCTTTCCCCTCTTTCCCGTCTTTCCCCTCTTTCCCCTCTTTCCTCTCTTTCCTCTCTTTCCCCTCTTTCCCCTCTTTCCCGTCTTTCCCCTCTTTCCCCTCTTTCCTCTCTTTCCCCTGTTTCCCATCTTTCCCCTCTTTCCTCTCTTTTCCCTCTTTCCTCTCTTTCCTCTCTTTCCCCTCTTTCCCCTTTTTCGTCTCTTTCCCCTCTTTCCCATCTTTCCCCTCTTTCCCCTCTTTCCCCTGTTTCCTCTCTTTCCTCTCTTTTCCCTCTTTCCTCTCTTTCCCCTCTTTCCTCTCTTTCCCCTTTTCCCCCTCTTTCCTCTATTTCCCCTCTTTCCCCTCTTTCCCCTCTTTCCTCTCTTTCCCCTTTTTCCCCTCTTTCCTCTCTTTTCCCTCTTTCCTCTCTTTCCTCTCTTTCCCCTCACATCTTCTCTGATTCATCAATGCTTTTTATTAGCCCATCCTTGGTAATATTTATTGAAGAAGTTGCTTCAATTAGGGGACTGAGTATCAGGATGGTGTTACACCAAGCCTGGACAGCTCAGCCCCTGTTAACCCCAGTCCAGCTCCACACCAAGCCTGGACAGCTCAGCCCCTGTTAACCCCAGTCCAGCTACACACCAAGCCTGGACAGCTCAGCCCCTGTTAACCCCAGTCCAGCTCCACACCAAGCCTGGACAGCTCAGTCCCTGTTAACCCCAATCCAGCTCCACATCAAGCCTGGACAGCTCAGTCCCTGTTAATCCCAGTCCAGCTCCACACCAAGCCTGGACAGCTAGACCCCAGCCCTGGGGCCACAGATCTACTGAGCTGGAGACAGCTCAAATCAAATCAAATTGTATTGGTCACATACACATGGTTAGCAGATGTCATTGTGAGTGTAGTGAAATGCTTCTGCTTCTAGATCCGACAGTGCAGCGCTATCTAACAGGTAATATCTAACAAACTCCACAACAAAACCTAATATCTAACAGGTAATATCCAACAAATTCCACAACAAAACCTAATATCCAACAAATTCCACAACAAAACAAACCTAATATCTAACAAATTCAACAACAAAACCTAATATCTAACAAATTCCACAACAAAACCTAATATCTAACAAATTCCACAACAAAACCTAATATCTAACAAATTCCACAACAAAACCTAATATCTAACAAATTCCACAACAAAACCTAATATCTAACAGGTAATATCCAACAAATTCCACAACAAAACCTAATATCTAACAAATTCCACAACAAAACCTAATATCTAACAAATTCCACAACAAAACATAATAGACCCAATCACAGACACACACAGGCCTTCCCCATAACCACTACTTTGATAAGAGGAGCCTGTGTGCTAGTGTTGGGCTGGAACTCCAGAGATCCCCCAGGACCCACACTGCTACACTGTCTTCAGTCTGTCCAGAGATCCCCCAGGACCCACACTGCTGTACTGTCTTCAGTCTGTCCAGAGATCCCCCAGGACCCACACTGCTGTACTGTCTTCAGTCTGTCCAGAGATCCCCCAGGACCCACACTGCTGTACTGTCTTCAGTCTGTCCAGAGATCCCCCAGGACCCACACTGCTACACTGTCTTCAGTCTGTCCAGAGATCCCCTGGACCCACACTGCTACACTGTCTTCAGTCTGTCCAGGCTCCCCTCCCCTCTCCTCCCACTGTCTCCCCTCCCCTCTCCTCCCCCTGTCTCCACTCCCACTCTCCTCCTCCCCATCTCCCCTATCTCCCCTCACCCTATCTCCCCTCCCCCTGTCTCTCTTCCCAAATGTCCAGGTCTGTATGATTTAGGTCGACATCAATCTTTCTCCTGTTATTGGACGTTGTTGCATTATTCACTATTCATTCTTTAGGCTCCAATGTAGTTCCTTGCCTTATTGTGTGTGTGTGTGTGTGTGTGTGTGTGTGTGTGTGTGTGTGTGTGTGTGTGTGTGTGTGTGTGTGTATGTGTGTGTGTGTGTGTGTGTGTGTGCGTGTGCGTGTGTGTGTGTGTACAAATTCTATGGTGGCTATATAAATGTTTGGAATTGTTTTGTTAGTCTGTAGAATTATTGTGTCATCTGACAGGAGACGGAGGGGTTAGGTCACTATGTGGAGAACTGTCAACAGAGCAACAAGCACGAGCTGTCTGTAGACACACACAGACACACACACACACACCCTCTCAGCAGCGTGTGCTTAGAGTCAGCTGTGTCACAGCAGGCAGATGGTTGTGTGACGTGTCAGTGCTCTGGCTCCAGGCATACACACACACAGCAGATAAAGCATCTCCTCTCCTCTCCTCACCCCTCCTCACCTCTCATCCTCTTATCTGTTTTCCTCTCCTCTTTTCTCCACTCCTCACCTCTCCTCTCCTCTCCTCTTTTCTCCTCTCCTCTCCTCACCTCTCCTCATCTCTCTTCTTCTCTCCTCATCTCTCCTTATCTCTCCACTCCTCTCCTCACTTCTCCTCTCCTATTTTCTCCACTTTTCTCATCTTCTCACCTCTCACCCCTCCCTCCCTCCCTCCCTCCCTCCCTCCCTCCCTCCCTCCCTCCCTCCCTCCCTCCCTCCCTCTCCTCTCCTCTCCTCTCCTCTCCTCTCCTCTCCTCTTTTCTCTATTCCTCTCCTCTCCTCACCTCTCCTTTTTCTCCTCTCCTCTCCTCACCTCTCTTCTTCTCTCCTCATCTCTCCACTCCTCTCCTCTCCTCACCTCTCCTCTCATCTCATCTCCTCTTTTCTCCTCACCTCTCCTCTTATCTGTTCTCCTCTCCTCTTTTCTCCACTCCTCACCTCTCCTTTCCTCTCCTCTTTTCTCCTATCCTCTCCTTACCTCTCCTCATCTCTCTTCTTCTCTCCTCATCTCTCCTCATCTCTCCACTCCTCTCCTCACCTCTCCTCTCCTCTTTTCTCCTATTTTCTCCACTTTTCTCATCCCCTCACCCCTCCCTCCCTCTCCTCTCCTCTCCTCTCCTCTCCTCTCCTCTCCTCTCCTCTCCTCTTATTTGTTCTCCTCTCCTCTCCTCTTTTCTACTCACCTCTCCTCTCCTCTTTTCTCCACTCCTCTCCTCACATCTCCTCTTTTCTCCTCTCCTCTCCTCACCTCACCTCTACTCTTTTCTCCTCTCCTCACCTATTTTATCCTCTCCCCTCCTCTTTTCTCCACTCCTCACCTCATCTCTACTCTTTTCTCCTCTCCTCACCTATTTTATCCTCTCCTTTCCTCTTTTCCCCTCCCCTCTTTTCTCCTCTCCTCACCTCACCTCTCCCTTTTCTCCTCTCCTCACCTCACCTCTCCTCTTTTCTCCTCTCCTCACCTCACCTCTCCTTTTTTCTCCTCTCCTCACCTCACCTCTCCTCTTTTCTCTTCTCCTCTCCTCTCCTCACCTATCTTCTCCTCTTTTCTCCTCTTGTCTTTTCTCCTCACCTCTCCTCTTTTATAGTCTCCTCTATTCTCCTATTTTCTCCTCTCCCCCTAGGCCTGTTGGTGTTAGTGTTCTGTGCTGTTCTGTGTGTTATGCGCTACATTGTCTGAGATAGCCCAGAAGCTACACTGTAATTACATTGAGGTTAGACTGTCTCTTCTCATCTGCTGCTTGCTCTGTATCTCATGGTCAGTTGGTTAGAACCGTGTGTCTTTTTGTGTGTTTCTTCATGGGTATACAAGTTAGAGAGCAACAGGTTATTTTCTGATGAAGTTTCACGCTCTGTCGCACACGACTACACAAAATCCTTCTCTATATCTCTCTCTTTCAATTTCCATCTCTCTCTCTCTCTCTCTCTTTCAATTTCCATCTCTCTCTCTCTCTCTCTTTCAATTTCCATCTCTCTCTCTCTCTCTCTCTTTCAATTTCCATCTCTCTCTCTCTCTCTCTCTTTCAATTTCCATCTCTCTCTCTCTCTCTCTTTCAATTTCCATCTCTCTCTCTCTCTCTCTTTCAATTTCCATCTCTCTCTCTCTCTCTCTCTTTCAATTTCCATCTCTCTCTCTCTCTCTCTCTCTCTCTCTCTCTTTCAATTTCCATCTCTCTCTCTCTCTCTCTTTCAATTTCCATCTCTCTCTCTCCCTCTCTTTCAATTTCCATCTCTCTCTCTCTCTCTCTCTATCTCTCTCTTTCAATTTCCATCTCTCTCTCTATATATATATATATCTCTCTCTTTCAATTTCCATCTCTCTCTCTCTCTATCTCTCTCTTTCAATTTCCATCTCTCTCTCTCTCTCTCTCTATCGCTCCTTCAATTTCCATCTCTCTCTCTATATATATATATATATATATATCTCTATCCCTGCTCTCTCTCTCCTTCTTTCCATTTCCATCTCTCCTACACTATACAGAATAGGGTGCCTTTTGACCAGGGTCTCTACGCTATACAGAATAGGGTGCCTTTTGACCAGGGTCTCTACGCTATACAGAATAGGGTGCCTTTTGAACAGGGTCTCTACGCTATACAGAATAGGGTGCCTTTTGACCAGGGTCTCTACGCTATATGGAATAGGGTGCCTTTTGACCAGGGTCTCTACGCTATACAGAATAGGGTGCCTTTTGACCAGGGTCTCTACTCTATACAGAATAGGGTGCCTTTTGACCAGGGTCTCTACACTATACGGAATAGGGTGCCTTTTGACCAGGGTCTCTACGCTATACAGAATAGGGTGCCTTTTGACCAGGGTCTCTACGCTATACAGAATAGGGTGCCTTTTGACCAGGGTCTCTACGCTATACAGAATAGGGTGCCTTTTGACCAGGGTCTCTACACTATACGGAATAGGGTGCCTTTTGACCAGGGTCTCTACGCTATACAGAATAGGGTGCCTTTTAACCAGGGTCTCTACCCTATATGCAATAGGGTGCCTTTTGACCAGGGCCTACGCTATACAGAATAGGGTGCCTTTTGACCAGGATCTCTACACTATATGCAATAGGGTGCCTTTTGACCAGGATCTCTACACTATACAGAATAGGGTGCCTTTTGACCAGGGTCTACTCTATACAGAATAGGGTGCCTTTTGACCAGGGTCTACTCTATACAGAATAGGGTGCCTTTTGACCAGGGTCTCTACGCTATACAGAATAGGGTGCCTTTTGACCAGGGTCTACTCTATACAGAATAGGGTGCCTTTTGACCAGGGTCTACACTATACAGAATAGGGTGCCTTTTGACCAGGGTCTCTACGCTATACAGAATAGGGTGCCTTTTGACCAGGGTCTACTCTATACAGAATAGGGTGCCTTTTGACCAGGATCTACTCTATACAGAATAGGGTGCCTTTTGACCAGGGTCTACTCTATACAGAATAGGGTGCCTTTTGACCAGGATCTCTACACTATACAGAATAGGGTGCCTTTTGACCAGGGTCTACTCTATACAGAATAGGGTGCCTTTTGACCAGGATCTCTACACTATATGCAATAGGGTGCCTTTTGACCAGCGTCTCTACGCTATACAGAATAGGGTGCCTTTTGACCAGTGTTTACGCTATACAGAATAGGGTGCCTTTTAGAATGCACACACTGTCAACTAAACTGAGGTGGGTGGTTAGATAACCAACATCCCTTTATTTAACAAGACAAGTCAGTTAAGAACAAATTCTTACTTTCAATGACGGCCTAGAAACAGTGGGTTAACCACCTTGTTCAGGGGCAGAACAACAGATTTTTACCTTGTCAGCTTGGGGATTTAATCTAGCAACCTTTAATTTACTGGCCATACGCTCTAACCACTAGGCTACCTACCACCCAAGGTAATTGAGAAACAGAAGTATTTCTGGCCATCAGGGATGACCAGGCGAGGTCAGGACTTATCCACAGTCACTCCTGTGAGGTGACGAACCAAGCCTTCAGCACACAGAGTTAGAATCAATAGAAGAAACATGTCCAATCTATGTCTATATATTTCTATGCCTTCAGCCTTGGTGACCTTGGTGGGGGCCGGGCTGGTATGTCATCATGTGGTCTGTATTCTAGAGAAGTTTGACCCACTTCTCTCTCCGTAGAGTGGCTCTGTTTTTGATGTCACTGGATAAGGGCTTGAATTTCCCGGCAGCATCAGCGACCATGGCCGTCAATGCCCCCTTGTGTGGCCGTAATTCCCTTTAAATAAACGTAGGCTTTTTGGCCAAAGTAGCCATTGTGCTGAATATAATAATTATAATTCCCTTCACCTGGCTGCCAATCGCTGTAGCCTACCACGAAGCACCTGTCCCTCACATGGCTCTCTCAGATACAATATCTCAATTCATGTTAGCCAATGCCCATCACGTCATTGGTTCCTTCTCACAGGCATCGCAGCTCTGAAGTAGGCTACAAGTGAAGACAGGCACATCGCGGATCTAACGGCGTGCGTCCTACCAGAACGACCAGGCACTGACCTCTCTGTCCTATCAGAACAAACAGGCACTGACCATTCTGTCCTATCAGAACGAACAGGCACTGACCATTCTGTCCTATCAGAACGAACAGGCACTGACCATTCTGTCCTATCAGAACAAACAGGCACTGACCATTCTGTCCTATCAGAACGAACAGGCACTGACCATTCTGTCCTATCAGAACAAACAGGCACTGACCATTCTGTCCTATCAGAACAAACAGGCATTGACCATTCTGTCCTATCAGAACAAACAGTGCCTCAAGTATGTCACAGAATCCAGCCTTTAGATATGAATAATTATCCTATATTATATCTGGAAAACATCATTGGTGTTTAGCCTATACAGTGGGGCAAAACAGTATTTAGTCAGCCGCCAATTGTGCAAGTTCTCCCACTTTACACTTCAACTATGAGAGACAAAATGAGAAAAAAAATCCAGAAAATCACATTGTAGGATTTTTTATGAATTTATTTGCAAATTATGGTGGACAATAAGTATTTGGTCACCTACAAAAAAGCAAGATTTCTGGCTCTCACAGACCTGTAACTTCTTCTTTAAGAGGCTCCTCCGTCCTCCACTCGTTACCTGTATTAATGGCACCTGTTTGAACTTGTTATCAGTATAAAAGACACCTGTACACAACCTCAAACACTCCAAACTTCACTATGGCCAAGACCAAAGAGCTGTCAAAGGACACCAGAAACAAAATTGTAGACCTGCACCAGGCTGGGAAGTTGAAGAAATCAACTGTGGGAGCAATTATTAGGAAATGGAAGACATACAAGACCACTGATAATCTCCCTCGATCTGGGGTTCCATGCAAGATCTCACCCCGTGGGGTCAAAATGATCACAAGAACGGTGAGCAAAACGGTGAACCCCATACCTACTGTGAAGTATGGGGGTGGAAACATTATGCTTTGGGGCTGTTTTTATGCAAAGGGACCCGGACGACTGATTCGTGTAATGGAAAGAATGAATGGGGCCATGTATCGTGAGATTTTGAGTGAAAACCTCCTTCCATCAGCAAGGGCATTGAAGATGAAACGTGGCTGGGTCTTTCAGCATGACAATGATCCCAAACACACTGCCCAGGCAACAAAGGAGTGGCTTTATAAGAAGCATTTCAAGGTCCTGGAGTGGCCTAGCCAGTCTCCAGATCTCAACACCATAGAAAATCTTTGGAGGGAGTTGAAAGTCTGTGTTGCCCAGCAACAGCCCCAAAACATCACTGCTCTAAAGGAGATCTGCATGGAGGAATGGGCCAAAATACCAGCAACAGTGTGTGAAAACCTTGTTAACCTGTTGCGACGACCAAACCCGGATCCGGGATTCTATTTATAGACCTAAGCTCATTACCATAACGCAACGTTAACTATTCATGAAAATCGCAAATGAAATGAAATAAATATGCTAGCTCTCAAGCTTAGCCTTTTGTTAACAACACTGTCATCTCAGATTTTCAAAATATGCTTTTCAACCATAGGAAAACAATCATTTGTGTAACAGTAGCTAGCTAGCGTAGCATTTAGCGTTAGCATTAGCGTTAGCATTAGCGTTAGCATTTAGCAGGCAACTATCACAAAAACAAGTAAAGCCTTCAAATAAAATAACTTACCTTTGAAGAACTTCTGATGTTTTCAATGAGGAGACTCTCAGTTAGATAGCAGATGCTCCGTTTTTCCAAAAAGATTCTTTGTGTATTAGAAATAGCTCAGTTTTGTACATCACATTTGGCTACCAAAAAAAAAAAAAAAAAAAAAAAAAAAACGAAAATTCAGCCCTCAAAACGCGAACTTTTTTCCAAATTAACTCCATAATATCGACTGAAACATGGCAAACGTGGTTTAGAATCAATCCTCAAGGTGTTTTTCCACATATCTCTTCAATGATATATCCTTCGTGGAAGCCTGGTTTCTCCTTGCTCTCAAATGGAAAAATAATTGCACCTGGCTTTACGCTCCAATTTCGACGCAGGGACACCAGGCGGACACTTGGAAAATGTAGTCTCTTATGGTCAATCTTCCAATGATATGCCTACAAATACGTCACAATGCTGCTAACACTTTGGGGGAACGACAGAAAGTGTAGGCTCATTCCTTGCGCAATCACAGCCATATAAGGAGACAATGGAAAACAGAGCTTCAGAAATTCTGATCATTTCCTGGTTGATGCATCATCTTGGTTTCGCCTGTAGAATGAGTTCTGGGGCACTTACAGACAATATCTTTGCAGATTCTGAAACTTCAGAGTGTTTTCTTTCAAAAACTGTCAAGAATATGCATAGTCGAGCATCTTTTCGTGACAAAATATCGCGCTTAAAACGGGAACGTTTTTTATCCAAAAATGAAATAGCGCCCCTAGAGATCAAAGAGGTTAAGACTTACAGAAAACGTTTGACCTCTGTCATTGCCAACAAAGGGTATATAACAAAGTATTGAGATAAACTTTTGTTATTGACCAAATACTTGTTTTCCACCATAATTTGCAAATTAATTAATTAAAAATCCTACAATGTGATTTTCTAGATTTACTTTTCTCATTTTGTCTGTCATAGTTTAAGTGTAAAGTTACAGGCCTCTCTCATCTTTTTAAGTGGGAGAACTTGCACAATTGGTGGCTGACTAAATACTTTTTTGCCCCACTGTATATGTATACAGTACCAGTCAAAAGTCTGGACACACCAATGCATTCAAGGGTTTTTCTTTCTTTATTATTTTCTACATTGTAGAATAATAGTGAAGACATCAGAACTATGAAATAACACAAATGGAATCATGTGGTAAGCAAAAAAGTGTCAAACAAATTCTTCAAAGTAGCCCCCCTTTGCCTTGATGACAGCGCGGCACACTCTTGGCATAGTGTAGGTGTGTCCAAACTTTTGACTGGTTATGTATATGTAAATAAAAGCCTCATTAAAGTTTGGCGCCTCCCTTATGTCAGCATAGATCTGGACATGACAGGCTGTAGCCAATAGAGTATCATCTACACTTCAACATGTAGTCTAATTACTTATGCACATTTACAGTTGAAGTCAGAAGTTAACATACACCTTAGCCAAATACATTTCAATTCAGTTTTTCACAATTCCTGACATGTAATCCTAGTAACAATTCACTGTCTCAGGTCAGTTAGGATCACCACTTTATTTTAAGAATGTGAAATGTCAGAATAATAGTAGAGGGAGTGATTTATTTCAGCTTTTATTTCTTGAATCACATTCCCAGTGGGTCAAAAGTTTACATACACTCAATTAGTATTTGGTAGCATTGAATTACATTTTTATAACTTGGGTCAAATGTTTCGGCTAGCCTTCCACAAGCTTCCCACAATAGGTTGGGTGAATTTTGGCCCATTCCTCCTTACAGAGCTGGTGTAACTGAGTCAGGTTTGTAGGCTTCCTTGCTCGCACACACTTTTTCAGTTCTGCCCACACATATTCTGCCACTCCAATACCTTGACTTTGTTGTCCTTAAGCCATTTTGCCACCACCTTGGAAGTATGCTTCGGGTCATTGTCCATTTGGAAGACCCATTTGCAACCAAGCTTAAACTTCTTGACTGATGTCTTGAGATGTTGCTTCAATATATCAACATAATTTTCCTTTCCTCATGATGCCACCTATTTTGTGAAGTGCACCAGTCCCTCCTGCAGCAAAGCACCCCCACAACATGATGCAGCCACCCCTGTGCTTCACGGTTGGGATGGTGTTCTTCAGCTTGCAAGCTTCCCCCTTTTCCCTCCAAACATAACGATGGTCATTATGGCCAAGCAGTTCTAATTTTGTTTCATCAGACCAAAGGACATTTCTCAAAAAAATATGATCTTTGTCCCCATGTGCAGTTGCAAACCATAGTCTGGATTTTTTATGGCAGTTTTGGAGCAGTGGCTTCTTCCTTGCTGAGCGGCCTTTGAGGTCATGTCGATATAGGACTCGTTTTACTGTGGATATAGATACTTTTGTACCTGCTTCCTCCAGCATCTTCACAAGGTCCTTTGCTGTTGTTCTGGGATTGATTTGCACTTTTCGCACTAAAGTACATTCATCTCTAGGAGACGGAACGCGTCTCCTTCCTGAGCGGTATGATGGCTGGGTGGTCCCATGGTTTTTATACTTGCGTGTTTTTCCTTACCGAATAGCAACTGTTTTCCAGTTGTCAAATCAATTTAATTGTCTATTTTGGTTAATGGCCTTGTTGCGTATGGCCTTGGTGCCCTGGCAGATTGCATACCTCTTGAAGGCCAAATGGCATTAGCCCTGAAATTTGTGATTTTCAAGAGGTACCCAATCTGCCAGGGCACCAAGGCCATTGGGCCCTATATCACACTCTGATGGATGGGCCTCCCCAAGGGAAGGAAGGAAGGAAGTAGTAAATGAGAAAGAGAGAGAGGGGGTGGGGGTGAGAGAAACAGAGAAAGATAGAGGGTGTAGAGAGAGAGACTATACTGGTTTTCTGTAAATACAGACGGTCACTGACTTACTGCAGCCAATCACCACCTGCTTTGATCTCGTTGCCAACCCTACATCCCCTCCCTCTGTTCTGTTGTCTCCATCCTTCTCTCTTCTTCTCCTCCTTCTCATCTCTTCCGTTTATCTCAGCGGAGAGAGAGAGACTAACAACGACTAACAACTAACAACATTGGACACTTTATGTAACACAAAGCCTTCACTATCTTATACTGGAATATCCAAGGCCTGAGGTCATCTGCCTTTATGGAACACAAAGCCTTCACTATCTCATCCTGGAATATCCAAGGCCTGAGGTCATCTGCCTTTATGTAACACAAAGCCTTCACTATCTCATCCTGGAATATCCAAGGCCTGAGGTCATCTGCCTTTATGGAACACAAAGCCTTCACTATCTCATCCTGGAATATCCAAGGCCTGAGGTCATCTGCCTTTATGTAACACAAAGCCTTCACTATCTCATTCTGGAATATCCAAGGCCTGAGATCATCTGCCTTTATGTAACACAAAGCCTTCACTATCTCATCCTGGAATATCCAAGGCCTGAGGTCATCTGCCTTTATGTAACACAAAGCCTTCACTATCTCATCCTGGAATATCCAAGGCCTGAGGTCATCTGCCTTTATGGAACACAAAGCCTTCACTATCTCATCCTGGAATATCCAAGGCCTGAGGTCATCTGCCTTTGGCCTAAAGAGCAGGAACCTGGACTTTATCAAATAAATCAGAAATACAGACATTGTCATCCTACAAGAAACATGGTATAGAGGAGACTGACCCACTGGTTGCCCTCTAGGTTACAGAGTTGGTAGTCTCATACACCAAACTACCAGGTGTGAAACAGAGAAGAGGGGTGTGCTAATATGGTATAGAGCAGCCCTAACTCACTCTTATTATATTAATCAAAACAGGAACATTTTACATAAAAAGGAAAGTATCTCAACAGAGATTTTTTTTTATTGAACCTTTATTTAACTCTGCAAGTCAGTTTACAACGACCCCAGTAAAACTTGGACAACGCTGGGCCAATGACCCCAGTAAAACTTGGACAACGCTGGGCCAATGACCCCAGTAAAACTTGGACAACGCTGGGCCAATGACCCCAGTAAAACTTGGACAACGCTGGGCCAACGACCCCAGTAAAACTTGGACAACGCTGGGCCAATGACCCCAGTAAAACTTGGACAACGCTGGGCCAACGACCCCAGTAAAACTTGGACAACGCTGGGCCAATGACCCCAGTAAAACTTGGACAACGCTGGGCCAATGACCCCAGTAAAACTTGGACAACGCTGGGCCAACGCTGGGCCAACGCTGGGACAACGCTGGGCCAACGCTGGGACAACGCTGGGACAACGCTGGGACAACGCTGGGACAATTGTGCGCCGCCCTTTTTATTTATTTATTTATTTACCTTTATTTAACCAGGTAGGCAAGTTGAGAACAAGTTCTCATTTACAATTGCGACCTGGCCAAGATAAAGCAAAGCAGTTCGACACATACAACAACACAGAGTTACACATGGAGTAAAACAAACATACAGTCAATAATACAGTAGAAACAAGTCTATATACGATGTGAGCAAATGAGGTGAGAAGGGAGGTAAAGGCAAAAAGGCCATGGTGGCAAAGTAAATACAATATAGCAAGTAAAACACTGGAATGGTTGATTTGCAATGGAAGAATGTGCAAAGTAGAAATACAAATAATGGGGTGCAAAGGAGCTAAATAAATAACTACAGTAGGGAAAGAGGTAGTTGTTTGGGCTAAATTATAAATGGGCTATGTACAGGTGCAGTAATCTGTGAGCTGCTCTGACAGCTGGTGCTTAAAGCTAGTGAGGGAGATCAGTGGTCAGTTTCAGAGATTTTTGTAGTTCGTTCCAGTCATTGGCAGCAGAGAACTGAAAGGAGAGGCGGCCAAAGGAAGAATTGGTTTTGGGGGTGAGGAGAAAGATATACCTGCTGGAGCGCGTGCTACAGGTGGGTGCCTCTATGGTGACCAGCGAGCTCAGAAAAGGGGGGACTTTACCTAGCAGGGTCTTGTAGATGACCTGGAGCCAGTGGGTTTGGCGAAGAGTATGAAGCGAGGGCCAGCCAACGAGAGCGTACAGGTCGCAGTGGTGGGTAGTATATGGGGCTTTGGTGACAAAACGGATGGCACTGTGATAGACTGCATCCAATTTATTGAGTAGGGTATTGGAGGCTATTTTGTAAATTACATCGCCGAAGTCGAGGATTGGTAGGATGGTCAGTTTTACAAGGGTATGTTTGGCAGCATGAGTGAAGGATGCCTTGTTGCGAAATAGGAAGCCAATCCTAGATTTAACTTTGGATTGGAGATATTTGATGTGAGTATGGAAGGAGAGTTTATAGTCTAACCAGACACCTAGATATTTGTAGTTGTCCACATATTCTAAGTCAGAACCATCCAGAGTAGTGATGTTGGGCAGGCGGGCAGGTGCAGGCAGCGATCGGTTGAATAGCATGCATTTAGTTTTACTTGTATTTAAGAGCAAATGGAGGCCACGGAAGGAGAGTTGAATGGCATTGAAGCTTGCCTGGAGGGTTGTTAACACAGTGTCCAAAGAAGGGCCAGAAGTATACAGAATGGTGTCGTGTGCATAGAGGTGGATCAGAGACTAACCAGCAGCAAGAGCGACATCATTGATGTATACAGAGAAGAGAGTCGCTCCAAGAATTGAACCCTGTGGCACCCCCATAGAGACTGCCAGTGGCCGGACAACAGGCCCTCTGATTTGACACACTGAACTCTATCAGAGAAGTAGTTGGTGAACGAGGCGAGGCAATCATTTGAGAAACCAAGGCTGTCGAGTCTGCCGATGAGGATGTGGTGATTGACAGAGTCGAAAGCCTTGGCCAGGTCAATGATTACGGCTGCACAGTATTGTTTCTTATCAATCACGACCGGATGTGATACAGCCTGGATTCGAACCAGGGACTGTAGTGACGCCTCTTGCACTGAGATACAGTGCCTCAGACTGCTCTGGAGCCAAAAAGTCCTCCTGTCTGCTACCTATTTCCCCTGACAAGAATCCCTATACTTTAATAAAGAATGGCTTCTCCATTCTAGAGGGAGAAATCAACCATTTCCAGGCCCAAGGACATGTACTAGTCTGTGGTGACCTAAATGATTGAACCTGACACTCTTAGCACACAGGGGGACAAACACCTACCTGGAGGTGACAGTATTCCCTCCCCCATATGCCCCCCTAGACACAACTATGACAACATAACCAACAAAGACGGGTCATATCACCGACCTCAACCCATAGTTTCTCAGAGCGTTCACAGTCAGCCAATTGACACCCCTATCAGATCACAGCGAAATCATAGTCTATTTGAACAGAGCAGTACTCAATCATGAGGCATTGAAGCCGAACAAACAACATACTATTAATGAAATGCTATAGATGGAAGGAAGGAAGGTAGTGTAGAAACCTTCCAGAAAACAATTTGCCAACAACAAATCCAGTTCCTCCTAGACAACTTCCTGGACAAATTGTTTTCCTGCAACGCTGAAGGTGTAAACATCGCAGCAGGAAGCCTGAACAATATATTTGACCTATCAGCTAACATATCAAATTTAAATTACGGCAGAAAACCTAAGACAACTAACAACAATGAGAAATGATTTGATGAGGATTGTAAAAATCTAAGAAAGAAATTGAGAAACCTATCCATCCAAAAACACAGAGAACCAAAAAAAAAAGCTTCACTATGGTGATACACTAAAACAATACAGAAATAAACTAAGCAAAAAGAAGGAACAGCATGTCAGAAATCAGCTCATTGTGATTGAAGAATCCTTATAATCAAATCACTTTTGAGAAAATTAGAACACACTAAACCAACAACACAAAGCACTATTTATCCAAAATGGAGTGGATAAACCACTTCCCCGAACTTTTCGGCCAAATAACAAAGAACCAATAGCAAAAACATATACATGATCAAATACACATTTTAGAATCAGCTATTATTACAGACTACCAGAACCCACTGGATTCTGCAATTACATTGGATGAGCTACAGGACAAAATACAAACCCTCCAACCCAAAAAGGCCTGTGGTGTTGATGGTATATTAAACGGAATGATAAATATACAGACCACAACTTCAAATGGGCTATTCTTGAACTCTTTAACATCATCCTCAGCTCTGGCATCTTCCCCAATGTTTGGAACAAAGGCCCGGTCACGGCAGTGTATGGAGACATACAGTGTTTGACCCCAATAACTACTGCTGGAATATGGAATATATATCAATGAATTGGTGAGGGCAGTCTACAGCAACCGGCCTCACCCTACAGGACTCAGAAGTCAAATGTCTACTGTTTGCTGATGATCTGGTGCTTCTGGCCCCAACCAAGGAGGGCCTACAGCAGCACCTAGATCTTCTGCACAGATTCTGACAGACCTGGGCCCTGACAGTAAATCTCAGTAAGACACAAATAATGGTGTTCCAAAAAAGGTCCAGTAGCCAAGACAACAAATACAAATTCAATCTACACACTGGTGACCTAGAGCACACAAATATTTACACCTACCTCGGCCTAAACATCAACACCACAGGTAACTTCCACACGGCTGTGAACAATCTAAGAGACAAGGCAAGAAGGGCCTTCTACGCCATCAAAAGGAACATCAACATCAACATCCCAATTAGGATCTGGCTAAAAATACTTGAGTCAGTTCTAGAAGCCATTGCCCTCTAGGGTTTTAGAATACCTGACCACTGTGACTGACCCTAAATTAAGACAATCCTTGACTATGTACAGACTCAGTGAGCATAGCCTTGCTATTGAGAGAGGCCAGCATAGGCAGACCTGGCTCTCAGGAGAAGACAGGATATGTGCACACTGCCCACAAAATGAGGTGGAAACTGAGCTGCACTTTTTAATCTTCTGCCAAATGTATGACCACGTTAGAGACACATATTTCCAACAGATCACACAGACCCACAAAGAATTTGAAAACAAATAAAACATTGATAAACTCCCAAATCTGTTAGGTGAAATTCCACAGTGCGCCATCACAGCAGAAAGATTTGTGGCCCGTTGCCATGAGAAAAGGGCAACCAGTGAAGAACAAACACCATTGGAAATAAAACCTAGATTTATCTGTTTATTTATTTTCCTTTTCATACTTCAAAACTACTTGAACATTGTCACAACACTGTACAAAGCCAATAATATAACATTTGAAATGTCTATATTATTTTACTACTTTTGTGTGTGTAATGTTTACTGTTTCCTGTTTATTTCCCTTTTGTTTATTGTCTATTCCATTTGTTTTGGCAATGTAAACATATGGAATGTTTCCCATGCCAATAAAGACCTTTGAATTAAAATGAATTGAGAGAGTATAGTGGAAAGAGGGAGAGAGAGAGTGCGAGGGACATGTCACATCCAATCTCCCACAATCCCTTGTGACTGTGAGCTCTCAGCATGTGTTGAGGTCTGCGTAGAAATAGCAGCAGCCTGCCACGGCCCTTTGTCTTATATCACTTAGCAACTGATCCAGGAGCTGTCTTACCATTTGGTAGTAAAACTACTGAACCACTAAGCTGCCCCGTTCACTGATCCAGGACCAGTTTTTAAATAGCAGCAGCCTTATGTATTTAACCACTTAGCTATCGCATTGCCTGATTCACTTAGCCCAGGGCAGCCCAAACCTCTTCCTGGAGATCTACTGTCCTGTAGGTTTTTCAGTCCAACCCTAATTTAGCGAATTTGATTCAGCTAGTTAAGGTCTTGTTGAGCAGCTAAGTAGTAGCAGGTGTGTTAAATTAGGGTTGGACTGAAAACCCGCAGGACGGTAGATCTCCAAGAAGAGGGTTGGGCAGCCCTGACTTAGCCTATCCAGGACCTGTGTATGTGCCTCCAACGGTGGCGTTTACCTTACCACTACCACCTTCAGTGATCCAGGACCAATGGTTACAGCTAATGACAACAATGTTAATGAACCACTTAGATACAACTGATACAGAATCTTTGTTCTGTTTGTCTGGGATGACTTAACACTCAACAGAGGCAGACATTTAGATTTGAGTCATTTAGCAGACGCTCTTATCCAGAGAGACTTATTACAGTAGTGAGTCATTTAGCAGACGCTCTTATCCAGAGAGACTTATTACAGTAGTGAGTCATTTAGCAGACGCTCTTATCCAGAGAGACTTATTACAGTAGTGAGTCATTTAGCAGACACTCTTATCCAGAGATACTACAGTAGTGAGTCATTTAGCAGACACTCTTATCCAGAGAGACTTATTACAGTAGTGAGTCATTTAGCAGACACTCTTATCCAGAGAGACTTATTACAGTGGTGAGTCATTTAGCAGACACTCTTATCCAGAGATACTACAGTAGTGAGTCATTTAGCAGACACTCTTATCCAGAGATACTACAGTAGTGAGTCATTTAGCAGACACTCTTATCCAGAGATACTACAGTAGTGAGTCATTTAGCAGACACTCTTATCCAGAGATACTACAGTAGTGAGTCATTTAGCAGACACTCTTATCCATAGAGACTACAGTAGTGAGTAATTTAGCACTCTTATCCAGAGAGACTACAGTAGTGAGTCATTTAGCACTCTTATCCAGAGATACTACAGTAGTGAGTCATTTAGCAGACACTCTTATCCAGAGAGACTTATTGCAGTAGTGAGTCATTTAGCAGACGCTCTTATCCAGAGAGACTTACAGTAGTGAGTCATTTAGCAGACTCTCTTATCCAGAGAGACTTACAGTAGTGAGTCATTTAGCAGACTCTTATATCCAGAGAGACTTACAGTAGTGAGTCATTTAGCAGACTCTCTTTTCCAGAGAGACTTGCAGTAGAGAGAGAGAGAGAGAGAGAGAGAGAGAGAGAGAGAGAGAGAGAGAGAGAGAGAGAGCAAGAGAGAGAGAGAGAGAGAGAGAGAGAGAGAGAGAGTTTGGCCTTGGCTCTTTTAGCTGAAAGGCATTATGATGCCCCTAGACAAAGAGAGAGAGAGTTTGGCCTGCATGTGTGACATACTGTAGCTATCAAAAGTGGAGTTATGTCACACATGTAGCCAACACAAATATATGGAAATGTCTGCTCTACCCAAAATTACAACCAACTGATTGCAGCATTATCATAAAAATTGAAGAGACAAGTGGAAAGGGGAAAAGTAAGGAACTTGTCTGTCGCCTTTATATTAAAGACCAAAATTGGTTAAAGAAAATTGTGATAAATGAAAAAATATACCAGTGTCATTTAAGGAACAAAAAAATGATAGCTGTGCCATATAGATAGCAAAATAGTTTGGAAGAGATTTTTGATGTACAGATTCCATGGCACATGATATGCAAAACGACGCCAGATTCAAGACTTTTCTATTTCTATTATCATACAAAATTATTGCAACCAACAGCATGTTAAATATATGGAAGTTACTACCCTCCCAGCTCTGCAGATGTTGCTGTGAAGAGACAGAATCATTTGTTTTGGTACTGTCCATATGTAGCTTGCTTTCGGTAGCAGGTCCAGGAATGGCTGAAGAATTGTAACATTTACCTGGAGCTAACTCTGCAGACAGCACTACTGGGTGATCTGAAACGTCATAGTCAATCAATCAATAATATAATAATACTCTTAGCAAAAAAAAATGTTTTTAATTTACAACCTGTAGAAACTATGAGAATAGAAAGGTTCAGGACTTTTGTGAAACATCACAGCACAATTGAAAAATATATGGCAAATAGGAAACTGGATGGTGTTAAGAAAAAGATGGAAGGGGTTGAGTGGAGCTGAAGGCTGGGACTGGATGGTCTTCAGAGATAGATGGGAAGGGTTGAGGGGAGCTGAAGGCTGGGACTGGATGGTCTTCAGAGATAGATGGGAAGGGTTGAGGGGAGCTGAAGGCTGGGACTGGATGGTCTTCAGAGATAGATGGGAGGGGTTGAGGGGAGCTGAAGGCTGGGACTGGATGGTCTTCAGAGATATATGGGAGGGGTTGAGGGGAGCTGAAGACTGGGACTGGATGGTCTTCAGAGATAGATGGGAGGGGTTGAGGGGAGCTGAAGACTGGGACTGGATGGTCTTCAGAGATAGATGGGAGGGGTTGAGGGGAGCTGAAGGCTGGGACTGGATGGTCTTCAGAGATATATGGGAGGGATTGAGGGGAGCTGAAGACTGGGACTGGATGGTCTTCAGAGATAGATGGGAGGGGTTGAGGGGAGCTGAAGACTGGGACTGGATGGTCTTCAGAGATAGATGGGAGGGGTTAAGGGGAGCTGAAGACTGGGACTGGATGGTCTTCAGAGATAGATGGGAGGGGTTGAGGGGAGCTGAAGACTGGGACTGGATGGTCTTCAGAGATAGATGGGAGGGGTTGAGGGGAGCTGAAGGCTGGGACTAATAACAGCAAGATAACTAATGTAAAATAGATTGTGTCTGTAAAATGTATGTATTACCTGCCGGGGCATCAGGTAAAAAATATATGGGGGATTGGAAATTACAATTACATTGATGGAAGCCCCAATCTTTCTGCAATTTTAAAGCTATTCGACCCTCTCAAATATTTTAAGATATAAAAATAGTATAACAAATACCACAAGATAGTTTTGAGTGGAATTGTTCTTTAATCCGGGTAATGCTGGGCTGTGTACTTTCCCTCGCTCTGCTGTTGATGTTCTCAGGAAGGAAGACAGGTGAACGGCATTATCCTCCTTCTCTTCTCTCCTCTCTTCTTCTCTTCTCTCCTCCTCTCTCTGCTGTTGATGTCCTCAGAAAGGAAGACAGGTGAACGGCATTATCCTCCTTCTCTTCTCTCCTCTCTTCTTCTCTTCTCTCCTCCTCTCTCTGCTGTTGATGTCCTCAGAAAGGAAGACAGGTGAACGGCATTATCCTCCTTCTCTTCTCTCCTCTCTTCTTCTCTTCTCTCCTCCTCTCTCTGCTGTTGATGTCCTCAGAAAGGAAGACAGGTGAACGGCATTATCCTCCTTCTCTTCTCTCCTCTCTTCTTCTCTTCTCTCCTCCTCTCTCTGCTGTTGATGTCCTCAGAAAGGAAGACAGGTGAACGGCATTATCCTACTTCTCTTCTCTCCTCTCTTCTTCTCTTCTCTTCTCCTCTCTCTTCTGTTGATGTCCTCAGAAAGGAAGACAGGTGAACGGCATTATCCTCCTTCTCTTCTCTCCTCTTTTCTTCTCTTCTCTCCTCCTCTCTCTGCTGTTGATGTCCTCAGAAAGGAAGACAGGTGAACGGCATTATCCTACTTCTCTTCTCTCCTCTCTTCTTCTCTTCTCTTCTCCTCTCTCTGCTGTTGATGTCCTCAGAAAGGAAGACAGGTGAACGGCATTATCCTCCTTCTCTTCTCTCCTCTCTTCTTCTCTTCTCTTCTCCTCTCTCTGCTGTTGATGTCCTCAGAAAGGAAGACAGGTGAACAGCATTATCCTCCTTCTCTTCTCTCCTCTCTTCTTCTCTTCTCTCCTCCTCTCTCTGCTGTTGATGTCCTCAGAAAGGAAGGAAGGTGGAAGGCATCATCCTCCTTCTCTCATCCACTCTGTGCCCTGGCTAGTGGCTAGCTCCCATGATACCTATTCTCCTCTCCTCTCCTCTCCGGTCCTCTCCTCTCCGTTCCTCTCCTCTCCGGTCCTCTCCTCTCCTCTCCTCTCCTCTCCTCTCCTCTCCTCTCCTCTCCTCTCCTCTCCTCTCCTCTCCGGTCCTCTCCTCTCCTCTCCTCTCCTCTCCTCTCCTCTCCTCTCCTCTCCTCTCCTCTCCTCTCCTCTCTAGAGGACCGAAGCCTAGAGGATTACTCTACCTGGCACACACTACTTCCCTCTTGTCACAGAGAATTGGGTTAATCTATGCCAATCCCACACTCAATTTCAGGTTGCTTATCACTGCAGACGGACATGGCAGTGGCCTATACACACACAAACGTATGCACGCACGCACTCACTGACACAGACAGACACACACTCTGTCTAGTACCCACTTGTTCATTGGCATGTCTGTGGAAACCTGTGGAGTTTTGTTTTTTGTTTTGATTCCTCCCGTAACATAATATAGTGGTCGACTTCCACCATTCCCCTTGCATCCTGTGTTGGCACAACAAACTAGCATTGGATTCCAATTTCCCACTTGTGTTCTGTTCTGTCCCTGTTATGGTGTGACTGGTAAGGAATACTGACATTGTTAAGGAAACAATTGACTAGTATAGAATGTGGGAATGAGCAATATGTCAAATCCACTCACAAATATGCATACAGAGCATGACAGAAGGGTAGAGAGGCTATTGCCAACTATAGTATAGCACAGATGATATATATTGACTGTTTTGTATTGTTTGGTATTGTTGGTTGCATCCCAGGTGGCACCCTGTTCCCTATGGGCCATGTTAAGTAGTAGTGAACTCTATAGGGAATATGGTGCCACCTGGGGGACAAACATCGATTGTTATGATTGGATGAGGTCAGCTGTCTCTACTCCTGTCTTTTTACAGCCTATCAACAGGCCTCTTTGGGCGGTGAGCGGAGCACTGGACCAATCCGGTGCCAGCGTTGTCGGGAGGCGTGTAAGGGAGAGGTGGTGCGCGTTCAGGACACACACTTCCATGTCAAGTGTTTCACCTGCACAGGTAAGGACATGCTGGGCTATGCTGGGCTGAGCTATGTTGGGACATGCTGGGCTGAGCTATGCTGGGCTATGCTGGGCTATGCTGGGCTGGGCTATGCTGGGCTGGGCTATGCTGGGCTATGCTGGGCTGGGCTATGCTGGGCTGGGCTATGCTTGGCTGAGCTATGCTGGGCTATGCTGGGCTGAGCTATGCTGGGCTATGCTGGGCTGGGCTATGCTGGGCTATGCTGGGCTGGGCTATGCTGGGCTATGCTGGGCTGGGCTATGCTGGGCTGGGCTATGCTGGGCTATGCTGGGTTATGCTGGGCTATGCTGGGACATGCTATGCTGGGCTATGCTGGGACATGCTGGGCTATGCTGGGCTATGCTGGGACATGCTATGCTGGGCTATGCTGGGCTATGCTGGGACATGCTATGCTGGGCTACGCTGGGCTATGCTGGGACATGCTATGCTGGGCTATGCTGGGCTATGCTGGGCTATGCTGGGACATGCTATGCTGGGACTCTTACAGGCTGGGACTCGGACTGTGATGTCAATTCCCTGCGGACACACTCACTCACTCACTCAATCACTCACTCCAAGCCATGGCAGTAATGATTCAGTCTAGGGATTTGGAAGGATCAGAAGGACCATGAAAGAGGGTGTGGCCTCCTGCTAAGGGGTGTATAGGAGGGCGTGGCCTCCTGATAAGGGGTGTGTAGGAGGACGTGGGCTCCTGCTAAGGGGTGTGTAGGAGGACATGACCTCCTGCTAAGGGGTGTGTAGGAGGGCGTGGCCTCCTGCTAAGGGGTGTGTAGGAGGACATGACCTCCTGCTAAGGGGTGTGTAGGAGGGTGTGGGCTCCTGCTAAGGGGTGTGTAGGACATGACCTCCTGCTAAGGGGTGTGTAGGAGGGCGTGGCCTCCTGATAAGGGGTGTGTAGGAGGGCATGGCCTCCTGATAAGGGGTGTGTAGGAGGACGTGGGCTCCTGCTAAAGGGTGTGTAGGAGGACATGACCTCCTGCTAAGGGGTGTGTAGGAGTACGTGGGCTCCTGCTAAGGGGTGTGTAGGAGGACATGACCTCCTGCTAAGGGGTGTGTAGGAGGGCGTGGCCTCCTGATAAGGGGTGTGTAGGAGGGCATGGCCTCCTGATAAGGGGTGTGTAGGAGGACGTGGGCTCCTGCTAAAGGGTGTGTAGGAGGACATGACCTCCTGCTAAGGGGTGTGTAGGAGGGTGAGGGCTCCTGCTAAGGTGTGTAGAAGGGCGTGGGCTCCTGCTAAGGGGTGTGTAGGAGGGTGTGGGCTCTTGCTAAGGGGTGTGTAGAAGGGCGTGGGCTCCTGCTAAGGGGTGTGTAGGAGGGCGTGGCCTCCTGCTAAGGGGTGTGTAGGAGGACGTGGGCTCCTGCTAAGGGGTGTGTAGGAGGGTGTGGGCTCCTGCTAAGGGGTGTGTAGGAGGGCATGGGCTCCTGCTAAGGGGTGTGTAGGAGGGCGTGGGCTCATGCTAAGGGGTATGAAGGAGGGCATGGCCTCCTGCTAAGGTGTGTAGGAGGGCGTGGGCTCCTGCTAAGGGGTATGTAGGAGGGCGTGGCCTCCTGCTAAGGGGTGTGTAGGAGGGCATGGCCTCCTGATAAGGGGTGTGTAGGAGGGCGTGGTCTCCTGCTATGGGGTGTGTAGGAGGGCGTGGGCTCCTGCTAAGGGGTATGTAGGAGGGCGTGGCCTCCTGCTAAGGTGTGTAGGAGGGCGTGCGCTCCTGCTAAGGGGTGTGTAGGAGGACATGGGCTCCTGCTAAGGGGTGTGTAGGAGGGTGTGGGCTCCTGCTAAGGGGTGTGTAGGAGGGCGTGGCCTCCTGCTAAGGGGTGTGTAGGGGAGCGTGGGCTCCTGCTAAGGGGTGTGTAGTAGGCGTGGCCTACTTCTAAGGGGTGTGTTGGAAAGAGTTATTATACACGCAAGCATTTCTCTGTAGAATCTCTACCTACAGTGTGATACATTGTGTCATGGCAACAACAGTATGTACAACTGTTGTAGATAGGGTCCATAGACTTGTAGCTGTGTAGTCATGTTCTTACACCCTCTATCAGATAGCAGTTGAAATGCCTGCTCCAGTACAGCACATAGTTCACTGCCACCATAGAAAGCTTTTGTGTAAGTAACTTAGTCAAGGATTGTTTCATGTTTATGATATCCCCCTCTACTTTCACTTGTGTGTTTTCAGTTGAGGGGTTGCTGTGGTAACCATGTCAAGGGGCTCCCTCCGGTCTGATTCGTGGTTATTCTCAGCATCACTAGGGAGCCTCAACCAATGGGAAACCCCCATTACAGACCCCAGAGACCAGACAGAGGGTTCAGACAGAGAAAGATAGTGAGAGAAGGAGAGAGAGAGAGGGAGGGATGGAGACAAAGATATATATAAATAGAGAGAGAGTGACCCTTTGTGTGGCAGGTGAGCATTGGGCCAGTAACCAAAAGGTTGCTAGATCAAATCCCAACGTAAAAAGGTACAAATCTGTCATTCTGCCCCTGAACAAGGTAGTTAACCCACAGTTCCTGTGCTGTCATTGAAAATAACAATTTGTTCTTAACTGACTTGCCTAGTTAAATAAATGTGAAATATATTTTTTAAATGTTGTCATCATACTTTTCTCTCTCAATCTCTCTGCCCCTCCCCTCTCACACTACCCCTCCCCTTAACTGTCCTCTCTACTCCTTCCATCTCATAATGGAACACATGGGATAATCCCAAAAGCAAACTCAAGCACAACTGAAATAGTTTGACATTGTATTTGACCTAGGTTCTGACCTAGACCAAAGCAGAGGTGTGATGCCAGTACAGTAGAGCAGTATTGTGTGACCATGCCCTCCCTCGCTGTGGTTCCAGTAGCATCCATGGCCACAGCTTTCTAAAGACCTGCTATTGTTTCACTGTCACCCCTATCCTTTCCTCCCTACCCTTCCCTCTCAACTACATGTTCCCTTCTCTATTCACACCCCTCTTTTCACTTCTGTTTGTTCTTCATTCCTGTTGTTTGTCTTTGACTAATGATGATCTGGGTGTGTGATGGGGAATGAAACACACACATGATGAAAGATAGAAAGATGGAGAGAAAGATGGAGGGAAAGAGAGAGAGAGACATAGAAAGAGGTTGGTAATGGCTCAGGCAACAGTTATCAAAACAAGCATTTATATATCTCTCTCGCTCCCTCTGTCTCTCTCTCTCTCTGATAGTTATCTAAGCATGAAATCATTTTCCCATCATGGGACAGTTTGACATTGGCGTGTTTAGCATGTGATAAGGAGGCTGAACGAAGAAGTGTGTGTGAATGTGTGTGTGTCTGTGTGTGTGCACACGTGTGCATGTGCATGTGTGTGCGTGCATAAGTGCATATGTGTGTTTGTGATAGGAATTATAAAATGCCAAGGTGGACGATATGTGGTTATATTTGTCATAATATGATATTAGTTTATCTTGATCTTTCTAACTTTGTCTGTTTGTGTTGTCTCTGTCTGGCTGTAAGGAAACATATAGGTAAAATGCAGGAAACGTATAGGGAAAATGGAGGAAACATGTAGGGAAAAACATATAGGTAAAATGGAGGAGACATATAGGTAAAATATAGGAAACATATAGGTAAAATGGAGGCAACATATAGGAAACATGTAGGAAATATACAGTATAGGAAACATGTAGAAAACATATAGGAAACAACTAGGCAGAACTCTTTATATTCAACTCATTTCACCTTGGGAAACAGAAAGTGCCATTCCCTGAGAAGCTCTCCCTTCAAAGGCAGTCAAGCACCCAAGCTAACGACACAAATGAGAGTGGCCATTCTGACCATTTCACTCGCCCTAGCAGAGCTGGTTAGGCAGTTTTCAGTGTTATCCAGAGTGTTGGTGACTAACTGTGTTTCTGGCAACAATTTAATTACGCTTTTTTGCCATCGTTAACTGACACCGGCCATATTCGGTGTTGAACGCTAGTCAATTCATTATTCTGTGCTCAGACTAGAGTGCTCTGAAATCGGAGTAGATAGCCAGAACAAATTTATGAAAGCACCCGAATGTCCATTGAAAACTTACAACAACTATTCCATTTAGCTTAGCTAAGAATGACGGGAATAATCAAGTCAATAAACTTTGGGTAGTTAGATAGCCTATAGTTAATATACTGGCAAGTTTATGTACAACTACTAACGTTAGGTAGCTAGATAACATACCGGTACATACTGCTGTAATGATATGCTATGTGGGACAGCGTAGCTAACAGATTGTCAGCCAACATAACATTTAAGGTAACTTATTTGAAAGTAATTACTTTATTACATTGCTCATAATTAGTTAAAGCAATGAATTTGTAGCCGCTATTGTTGGACTTGTTGGCTGCATATTTTTCCAAATTTTCTTCAAATCTGGAAACGATGTGAAGCCACTCCCATTTCCTGAATAGTTGCATTATGGGCCCTAAAGTACGGAAATAGTGTCCACTGCGTGTATACTTCATATTTTGGTGAATTTAGTACGAAATCTGGAAACTTTTGGCATACTAACTATATCCATACTATGACCAATAAGCATACTATATACTCAATTAACGCCACAAATAGTATGATTAGTGTGGGTAGTATGAGTATTCGAACACAGCTTTTGTCTGTCTGTCTGTCTGTATGTATGTCTGTCTGTCTCTCTCTCTCTCTGTCTCTCTCTCTCTCTCTCTCTTTCTCTCTCTGTCTCTCTCTCTCTCTCTCAGTCTCGCCCTCTCTCTCTCTCTGTCTCTCTCTGTCTCTCTCTCTCTCTCTCTCTCTCTCTCTCTCTCTCTCTGTCTCTCCCTCTCTCTCTTTCTCTTTCTCTCTCAGCAGTGAGTTCAGTAGAATTGTGATGGATGGAGACGGCGAGAGAGAGGTTATTATTACAGCATTCTGTTGACTGTAGCAGCAGGCTCAGTTATAGAGAAGTCATTATAACGCCATTCTGTTGACTGTAGCAGCAGGCTTCGTTATAGAGAACACATTATTTATTTATTTATTTATTTCACCTTTATTTAACCAGTTAGGCCAGTTGAGAACAAGTTCTCATTTACAACTGCGACCTGGCCAAGATAAAGCAAAGCAGTGCGACAAAAACAACAACACAGAGTACAGTTAATAACACAAAAGAAAAATAGAAAAATCTATGTATAGTGCGTGCAAATGTAGAAGACTAGGGCGTAGAGGGAAAATAATTACAATTTAGCATTAATACTGGATTGATGGATGTGCAGATGATGATTTGCAAGTAGAGATACTGGGGTGAGGTAGTCGGGTGTGTTATTTACCGATGGGCTATGTACAGGTGCAGTGATCGGTAAACTGCTCATACAGCTGATGCTTAAAGTTAGTGAGAGAGATGTAATTCTCCAACTTCAGTGATTTTTGCAATTCGTTCCATTCATTGGCAGCAGAGAACTGGGAGGAAAGGCAGCCAAAGGGGGAGTTGGCTTTGGGGATGACCTGTGAAATATACCTGCTGGAGCGAGTGCTACGGGTGGGTGTTACTATGGTGACCAGTGAGCTGAGATAGGGCGGAGCTTTAACTAGCAAAGACTTATAGATGACCTGGAGCCAGTGGGTTTGGCGACGAATATGTAGCGAGGAGCAGCCAACAAGAGCATACAGGTTGCAGTGGTGTGTAGTATATGGGGCTTTGGTGACAAAACGGATTGCACTGTGATAGACTGCATCCAGTTTGCTGAGTAGAGTTTTGGAGGCTATTTTGTAAATAAAATCGCCGAAGTCAAGGATCGGTAGGATAGTCACGAGGGTATGTTTGGCAGTATGAGTGAAGGAGGCTTTGTTGCGAAATAGGAAGCAAATTCCAGATTTAACTGGATTGGAGATTCTTAATGTGAGTCTGGAAGGAGAGTTTACAGTCTAGGTATTTATAGTTGACACCCAGGTATTTATAGTTGTCCACATATTCTAAGTCAGAACCGTCCAGAGTAGTGATGCTAGTCGGGCAGGCGGGTGGAGGCAGAGCGATCGGTTGACTTAGCCTTATGGACGCGCTGCCTATGTCAGTCTACTATTCCCCATAGTAGAAAAGTTGACCTATTCTATTGGTCAGCTTGTCGAGAAGAAAATAGCCCAAACAATAGTAGGCTTAGGCTACATAAAAAAAATGAATCTGATGCAACGGTTCAGAACGTTTAGCGTAACATGTTGTTAAACTATTATTTCTTAACGTTATTAGCGCAGCAATGCACACAGTTCGTAGGCTACGTGTGAACGTGCGTTTGGCTACCGGACAATGAAAGAAAGTTGATAACCAATAGAACATAAGAGAAATAGGCTATTGGTTTCAATGGGATATGTGTCTTTATAAAATAATTGCTTCCACGGATATGGTCCGATGTTGCCACGGCTACTTTGAAGGCAAAATATTCCTCATAATCTGTAGTAAAACGGACAGGTGTCACGAGTCCGACCGAGGGTGGCTTCCCTTCCCGGTCGGGTGGCGCTCGGTGGTTGTCGTCACCGGCCTATTAGCTGCCACTGATTGTCTTTCCTCCACCTCCTTGAATGTTTATTGGTAGCACCTGTTTGTGAAGATTAGTTGGGCTTTATTAGACAGCCGGGCCCGCCTGTTTGTTGTGCGGGATTAATCATTGTAACCTTTGGCTCTGTAGTAGAGGAACGTGTTTGTGCCTGGTCGTGTCTTTCAGTTGTAAATTTTTCATTCCCCGTGTTTGGGGCCGTTATTATTGTGAGCACCCTGTGGTGCGTTGGTGCTATTAAAGAGCACAGCATTGCATCAGCTTGACCAGTCAAAAGTTTTTACATCAACTGTATTTCCATCCAGAAATAGGCTAAAAGCATTACTTACTGGGGGTTTTATTTTTTTATGGAAGCCCTAGCGCACATACACACACACAAGTACGCACACACACGTATGCACACACACACACACTTTGGATGATATGTGTTATTGTATTACTGGTAATGGTAGCAGACTGTGTATCATGGCCTAATGACACCCTAACCACATTTTCCTCTCGTTGCTAAAGTGGCACTCTCCCATTCCAGCACAGCTACCAGGCATTGCAGTGGTCTAAATGCATGTTCCATATGGACAGCTCCTTAGGGAGACTCACACTCACACACACACACAAGCAAGTGTCAGGTTCCAAAACCTTACAAATATTCTGTCAGCAGTTTTCTGAGTCAAAACAGATTTCTACAATGTCCAGAGTATCAGGACTACTGTAAGACGTTGCCTGTATCAATTTGTCTCTAGTAAAACTTCCCTTTGAGAAAGGAACAGGTTTAAAGCACCAAGGAAGGATCGTGGAAGCTTTTCTTACAGGTGAGTTCTGTAGAACGCCAGACCAAATCAAACCTGTCCAGACCAGATCAAACCTGACCAGATCAGATCAAACCTGTCCAGACCAGTTTGTGACTTGTGTTCTATCTGCAAGGTCTCATCACTCTCTCACTCTTACCTCTTGGCACACCATGACAATCTACCTCCGTTGTTCTCTGTGTGCGGAGGGGGAAGAGAGGGAGTAGGAGAGATGGAGAGAGATGGAGAGAGGGGGTAAGAGAGATGAAAGAAGGAAGAGAGAATGACAGAGAGGGTTATGGAAAGAGAAGGGGGTAGGGAGAGATGGAGAGAGATGGAGAGAGGGGGTAAGAGAGATGAAAGAAGGAAGAGAGAAGGACAGAGAGGGTTATGGAAAGAGAAGGGGGTAGGGAGAGTGCGACGGGGAGAAACAGAGAGAGAAACAGAGAAAAGAGTTATAGAGAGAGATGTGGGTTAGAGGGGATCGGAGCTTCCCGTAGCTATAGCAACCACTGCCACGCTGGTCCAATCACCAAGCCAACGTGTGGTTGCTAGGGAGACATTGTGAGATTACAGGGAGATGAGTTTAGGCAGCAGCAGTTTTCCCTCCCGAGCTCCAGGATTTAGGATAGAAGACAAGGGCAGTGTCTCAAATAGTACCCAATTCCCGATATAGTGCTCTGGTCAAAAGTAGTGCACTATTTAGGATGAAAACAGGTATTATCCTGCGTCTTATCTCCTGAAGAATCGCTGCTTGAGGGGATAAACACACGCATCAGCTCTGCCTATGGTCTCTCCCACACACACACATACACACACACAGATATATATATATATACACACACACACGCACGCACACCCACCCGCACACGCACACGCACACGCACACGCACACACACACAGACACACACTCACCCAGTTAGTTCTGATACGTTTCAACAGTTTTTATTGGTTGGTGATGTGATCGTTGTGAGTAGCATTAACTTCTCCATAGTCGCTGATCTAAGGTCAGTTTTTGTCTTCTAAGAATTTGTTGGCGAGTGGGTAACCCGCCTCTACCATCCGTTCTATTGGCCAATGTGCAATCACTGGAGAATAAACTGGATAAACTCTGTTTGAAACTATGCTACCAACGGGACATTAAAAACTGTAATATCTTATGTTTCACCGAGTCGTGGCTGAACGACGACACGGATAATATACAGTTGGCTGGGTTTTCAGTGCTTCGGCAGGACAGAACAGTTACGTCTGATGAGGGGTGATCGTGTGTGTCTATTTGTCAATAACAGCTGGTGCGCAATGTCTAATATTAAGGTACTGTGTGGTATTGCTCATCTGAGGTAGAGTACTTCATGATAAGCTGTAGACCACACTATCTACCAAGAGAGTTTTCATCTATATTTTTTGTAGCTGTCTATTTACCACCATAAACTTGCACTAAGGCCGCACTCAACGAGCTGTATAAGGCTCGTTGAGCCTGGGGGCTAGCCTGGGGGCTAGGTTTATGACAGTCATAAATACCCCTTCCCCCCTTTTTCCTCTCTCTACCCTACTGAGGTTACATTTGCAAACCCCTTGGTTAACATAGAGATTCTGGGAACATCAGAAGGTGGGGGGAAATTAACTATATTCTGGTAATCCAACCAATGGAACATATGGTACCGTATGGTACGGTTGTCATCTGAGACATTCTCATCAATGATAAGATGACATAAACTCTACAGTGGAAAGTCTACACATCAGAGTTATCGGATTCACATGAAATTGTTGTTCAATTTAAATGTTTGAATTTGAAATTATTCGTGATGGGATGAAATGTGATTTTAGCTTCTAAAATGTGAGATTTGGGTTTTCATAAGGGCTCTGCTCAATCAGTGGCCCGCCCCTGTGAAGGGACATTGGCCATAAAACGTTTCAAACACGCCCTCCTCTCCCTTCCTATATAAGCCCTTGACGACAATGTAACCTCCTGTTCCGAAGACGTGAGGACGACGGTCCTATGTCAGAATGGTTCAGATAATAACTACAGAACGAAGCCAACATCAGCGTGAGCTTTGGTTGCGAATGGTATGAACTTTGAACTCTTATTCACTACATAAGTGATACCTCCTAGCCGTTGAGTTAGCAACAGCAGATGCAAACGAGGGTTAGGAAGGAACAGACAGAGTATCCCGTCTATCACCCAACGGCATTACTACAACGTATCCAATTGACAACCAGAGACATTCTTCAAAGGACTCGGTTGGGCAACACGTCCTTCCATCTACCACCAACCTACCGAAGCGCAGCTCAGAGTAAATATTTATTGCATTTTCCTTTTCCAAATGGGCGGTAATTTAGAATGCATAAGATACTGTATTTAAGATAGCACAGCTTCTTCCCTTTGTTCCTCAGTCTTCCCGCTCTTTCACTCAAATCCAGCCCCTTTTCTTTTGTGTAACAAGCTGTCATATCTGTTCCGCCCGCTAGGGACGTTTTCCTTTATGACGTAATTTGTAATCAAGTTAGGATTTAATTATGTGTATGTGTAATTCTGTGTGATTAGTTAGGTATTTAGTAAATAAATAATTAAACCCAATTTTGTATTGCTGATTCAACTTGTTAGCCAGGATTTGTGCAGATAACTAATAATTTACAACTTTCAGATGAGACTGAATTAAGATGACGATTAATATTGACTGCTATTGATGTAAAATATTACTAGGTCTTTCAGAGTTTATTCGGAAGATAACAGCTCTATAAATATTTTTTTGTGGTGACCGACTCTCTAGTTACATTTACTTGATTAGCTCAATCAGGTAATATTAATTACGGATAAATTATTTTATAGAATAGCATGTCATATCACTTAATCCGGGCATAGCCAAGACACGACACTGACTCTGACACTAAGATCGCACTCAACCAGCTGTATGAGGCTATAAACAAACAAGAAAATGCTCATCCAGAAGTGGTGCTCCTAGTGGCCGGGGACTTTAATGCAGGCCAACGAAAATCCGTTTTATCTCATTTGTACCAGCATGTGCAAACAGAGGGGGAAAAAACTCCACACACAGAGACGGCTACAAAGCTCTCCCTTGCCCTCCATTTGGAAAATCTGACCATTATTCTATCCTCCTGATTCCTGCTTGCAAAAACTAAAGCAGGAATTACCAGTGACCTGCTCAATACGGACGTGGTCAGATGACGCGGATGCTGCACTACAGGACTGTTTTGCTAACACAGACTGGAATATGTTGGATTGGATTCATCCAATGGCTTTGAGGAGTATTCCACCAGAGTCACCAGCTTCATCAATAAGTGTATCAACGACATTGATAGTTCAGTGTGTCAAAATCGGAGGGCCTGTTGTCCGGACCTCTGGCAATCTCTATGGGGGTGCCACAGGGTTCAATTCTCGGGCCGACTCTTTTCTCTGTATACATCAATGATGTCGCTCTTGCTGCTGTTGATTCTCTGATCCACCTCTAAGCAGACGATACCATTATGTATACTTCTGGTCCTTCATTGGACACTGTGTTAACTAACCTCCAGACGAGCTTCAATGCCATACAACTCTCCTTCCGTAGCCTTCAAATACTCTTAAATGGCAGTAAAACTAAATGCATGCTCATCAACCAATCGCTATCAGCACCTGCCCACCCGTCCAGCATCACTACTGTGGACGGTTCTGACAAATACCTAGGTGTCTGGTTAGACTGTAAACTCTCTAATCCAAAATTAAATCTAGAACCAGCTTCCTATTTTGCAGCAAAGCTTCCTTCACTTATGCTACCAAACATATCCTCGTAAAATGGACTATTCTACCAATCCTTGACTTCGGCGATGTAATTTACAAAATAGCCTCCAACACTCTACTCAGCAAGTTTAATGCAGTCTATCACAGTGTCATCCGTTTTATCACCAAAGCCCCATATACGACCCACCACTGTGACCAGAATGCTCTCGTTGGCTGGCCCTCGCTTCATATTCGTCGCCAAACCCACTGGCTCCAGGTCATCTATACAGTGCCTTGCGAAAGTATTCGGCCCCCTTGAACTTTGCGATCTTTTGCCACATTTCAGGCTTCAAACATAAAGATATAAAACTGTATTTTTTTGTGAAGAATCAACAACAAGTGGGACACAATCATGAAGTGGAACGACATTTATTGGATATTTCAAACTTTTTTAACAAATCAAAAACTGAAAAATTGGGCATGCAAAATTATTCAGCCCCTTTACTTTCAGTGCAGCAAACTCTCTCCAGAAGTTCAGTGAGGATCTCTGAATGATCCAATGTTGACCTAAATGACTAATGATGATAAATACAATCCACCTGTGTGTAATCAAGTCTCCGTATAAATGCACCTGCACTGTGATAGTCTCAGAGGTCCGTTAAAAGCGCAGAGAGCATCATGAAGAACAAGGAACACACCAGGCAGGTCCGAGATACTGTTGTGAAGAAGTTTAAAGCCGGATTTGGATACAAAAAGATTTCCCAAGCTTTAAACATCCCAAGGAGCACTGTGCAAGCGATAATATTGAAATGGAAGGAGTATCAGACCACTGCAAATCTACCAAGACCTGGCCGTCCCTCTAAACTTTCAGCTCATACAAGGAGAAGACTGATCAGAGATGCAGCCAAGAGGCCCATGATCACTCTGGATGAACTGCAGAGATCTACAGCTGAGGTGGGAGACTCTGTCCATAGGACAACAATCAGTCATATAGCACAAATCTGGCCTTTATGGAAGAGTGGCAAGAAGAAAGCCATTTCTTAAAGATATCCATAAAAAGTGTTGTTTAAAGTTTGCCACAAGCCACCTGGGAGACACACCAAACATGTGGAAGAAGGTGCTCTGGTCAGATGAAACCAAAATTGAACTTTTTGGCAACAATGCAAAACGTTATGTTTGGCGTAAAAGCAACACAGCTCATCACCCTGAACACACCATCCCCACTGTCAAACATGGTGGTGGCAGCATCATGGTTTGGGCCTGCTTTTCTTCAGCAGGGACAGGGAAGATGGTTAAAATTGATGGGAAGATGGATGGAGCCAAATACAGGACCATTCTGGAAGAAAACCTGATGGAGTCTGCAAAAGACCTGAGACTGGGATGGAGATTTGTCTTCCAACAAGACAATGATCCAAAACATAAAGCAAAATTTACAATGGAATGGTTCAAAAATAAACATATCCAGGTGTTAGAATGGCCAAGTCAAAGTCCAGACCTGAATCCAATCGAGAATCTGTGGAAAGAACTGAAAACTGCTGTTCACAAATGCTCTCCATCCAACCTCACTGAGCTCGAGCTGTTTTGCAAGGAGGAATGGGAAAAAATGTCAGTCTCTCGATGTGCAAAACTGATAGAGACATACCCCAAGCGACTTACAGCTGTAATCGCAGCAAAAGGTGGCGCTACAAAGTATTAACTTAAGGGGGCTGAATAATTTTGCATGCCCAATTTTTCAGTTTTTGATTTGTTAAAAAAGTTTGAAATATCCAATAAATGTCATTCCACTTCATGATTGTGTCCCACTTGTTGTTGATTCTTCACAAAAAAATACAGTTTTATATCTTTATGTTTGAAGCCTGAAATGTGGCAAAAGGTCGCAAAGTTCAAGGGGGCCGAATACTTTCGCAAGCACTGTAAATCTTTGCTAGGTAAAGCCCCGCCTTATCTCAGCTCACTGGTCACCATAGCAGCACCCACCCGTAGCACACACTCCAGCGGGTATATTTCACTGGTCACCCCCAAAGCCAATTCCTCCTTTGGACGCCTTTCCTTCCAGTCCTCTGCTGCCAATGACTGGAACGAACTGCAAAAATCACTGAAGCTGGAGACTCATATCTCCCTCACTAACTTTAAGCACCAGCCGTCAGAGCAGCTCACAGATCACTGCACCTGTACATAGCCCATCTGTAAATAGCCCATCCTAACTACCTCAACTAATTATTTTTTTTGCTCCTTTGCACCCCAGTTCATATTTTGCACATCTATTACTCTAGTATTAATGCTAAATTGTAATTATTTCGCCTATTTCGCCTGTAATTATTATGACCTATTTATTGCCTTATCTTACCTCATTTGCAAACACTGTATATATATTTTTTTTCCATTGTGTTATTGACTGTATGTTTTGTTTATTCCATGTGTAACTCTGTGCTGTTGTTTGTGTCGCACTTCTTTGCTTTATCTTGGCCAGGTCGCAGTTGTAAATGAGAACTTATTCTCAACTAGCCTACCTGGTTAAATAAAGGTGAAATATATATTTTGTTTTAAAGGTTACAGTGCTATGCAGTGTCTTAGACTGTTGCGCCACTCAGGCGCTGTACAACAAATCCGGTCGGGAGTGGGCTAGACTACAACAGTAAGAGCAAAATAATCCTAACAAAATAAAACATACCTTAGCGTAACAACAGTTTTAGTAAGTAATACTGAAGTCGTACACAATTATCAGTTTCTATTTAGATTTATGTCCCCCATTCATTGTCAGTTAGAGACACGGTAGACCCAAAAGTATAATCAGTGCTGTTACTCCCCCTTGCGCTGGTCTGGAGCAATGAAGTGTTGATGCAGGTTACCATACTAAACCACAAATGACCAAAGTACTTAATCATGATCACAACACTTTTAATGGAACAACCACTATAGTCACTTTACCCCGACCTACATGTACATTACAATTTACTTACACTAACCTGTTCCCTCGCACATTGACTCGGTACCGGTACCCCCTGTATATAGTCTCGTTATTACTATTTTATTGTTATTACTATTTTATAACTTTTTTTTATTTTCTTTATTTTAAATGTTTTACTTTAGTTTATTTAGTAAATATTTTCTTAACTCTATTTTCTTCTAATTGCATGGTTGGTTAAGGGCTAAGGGCTTGTAACTAAGCATTTCACGGTAAGGTCTACACCTGTTGTATTCGGCACATGTGACAAACCAGATTTGATTTGATATGAGAGAGAAAGAGAGAGAGAGAGAGAGAGAGAGAGAGAGAGAGAGAGAGAGAGAGAGAGAGATGGAGTGCTAGATGCTGATTCACTGATCTGATTTAAACGTATTGATCCTCTGGGTTTGCTGACTCCTACTGTGTGTGTGTGTGTGTGTGTGTGTGTGTGTGTGTGTGTGTGTGTGTGTGTGTGTGTGTGTGTGTGTGTGTGTGTGTGTGTGTGTGTGTGTGTGTGGTGTGGTCGTGTAACCTTTAGAATGCCCACTGACCTTTTAGGAACCTCGCCCACTAGAGTTAATACAGTTTCTCTCTTCACTTGACGTTAAAGACAAATAGCTGTGGAGAATCAACTCTGTTTACTATAACAACCCACACATGTACATGTGGTCTCCAGTGGCTATTTTAGCATATACATCTTGGTGGGTCAAACCCCCCCCCCCCCAAAAAAAAACAAATTTGGGATGCATGCCAGCAACACAACACAATACATCAATTGCACTATAACGGTGACAAACAGTTTCTACATACTGTTAGGGCCTACATAAAGCTGTCCATACAGCAGAATCCCAACAGCAGAGTCCCAACACCTTACCACTGCTACACCTGGCTATCAGCGGAGTCTTGTCTGGCAGTGAAACAGTTTATTCAGTTTACTGCCTTTTAAAAAACATAGCTGATATGGCTGACTTGCTTATTCAAATGTTTTTGTGGGAGCCACCTAGAAAAACCACAATTTCTGGGTCATTTTTCCAAAAACCAGCCTGGAACTCTTTCTAAAGACATCTAGTGGATGCCCTAGGACCTGCAGTCTGGGAGGACTTGGCCTTATTATTAAAATATTAGCCATTGAAAATAGTGGTAAGCTGAAATGTAGTTTTTTTTGGGATGGTTTGTCCTCAGGGTTTTGCCTGACATATCAGTTCTGTTATACTCACAGACATTATTTTAACAGTTTTAGAAACTTTAGAGTGTTTTATATCCATATCTACCAATTATATGCATATCCTAGCTCCTGGACCTGAGTAAAAGGCATTTTACTTTGGGCAAGCTTTTCATCCTGATGTCAAATTACTGCCCCCTGCCCCAGAGAGGTTAAGACATTTATGAGCGAACTAGGTCGGACGTAGATAATACAACTATTTGTTCAGCACTTTTGAAATGTACATCGACAGAATTCATAACATCGGCCGTTCATGCAGTGTTCTCCATGCACACCAAGTCAGAACTGTAGGACAAATAAATGGGGGCATATAAGCAGACAAGTCAGAACAGGAGGCTAAGTTATAAAGGGAAAAGGGACCAAATTATTAGGGTGAGGCACATGTACTACTAACAGCTAACTACACAACATTAACTTAGTATTACTTTCTTTATATGGTAAACATATCTCCCTGGCATATTACGTCATTTATGCAGGACCATACAATACATTTTGGGACTCACCTTGTTGTGCTGTGCTCACTTGAGCAGGAAGGTGGCGCGGAGGTCTTTAGTGGGCAAATGTTGTCATACAAAATGTGTCATCAAAGTCAGGCATTCTCTGGATTAATTGCGCTTTTAAGACAACAGGGAACTCGGAAAAAAAACAAGTTGAATCATGACGTCAGTGATCTTCAGGTCAGAGCTCTAGAAAGAGAACTGAGTTCCTGACTTGGAATTCTGAGTTGGATGACCGTTCAAAACGTATTTTCCCGGAGCTCATTTTTTTCAGAGTTCACCGTTTTCTTGAACCACTGAAATCTGAGATTTCCCAGTTTTGAGTTTCCAGATGTTTTGAACGTGGCAGTAGTCATGCTGGATTGACAGGCCAATGTTGAATGTTTAGACCCTTAATTAAACCCAGACTTGTACCACACACCAACTCCACTGAATAGCAGTATAGTGATTGCTTTGCAATGTTTGCAGTTAGCCACTGATTCCTTCCAAACCACTCATTGTTGAATTTGCAATTTCCAACTTGTTGTGTAATGTTTATGTCCAATGGCCGATGTTTGTTGTTTTATCTATAATTTCTCTTCATAATTTTTGTTCATATGGCAAGGTTTGAAAAGGATTTGCCAGTAGATTGTCGACTTCCTGATGATTCATGATGATGACTGCTAGCTAAGATTTTGAAAGTATGATGTTGACATGATCAGCCCAATCAAAGCTAAGCGAGGTATAGCGGGATTTGACGTTATTTTATCTGTGGCCAATGATCTTGATCCTTATTGGATGGGCACTTCTAATGTAACTCTATGGCAGTACAGAAGGGACTTTTTTTTTAGGTCTTCTTGTAGATTTTGCGGTGAGGTAGTGTCCCCATGAGTGACAGAACACGTAGCCAATCACGGCCCAATTAGAGAACATTACCAACCTCTACGCTCCCTATTTTCCGCTGGCTGCCCAACCACCACAGAAAGCACTGAGCTAGGATAAAACACCTGCATTTTGGAGCTGCCTTACTCAAGAAAACAAAAAAGAGACCATGTTGGCAACCAGCCCTGAATGACGGGTCTCCACGGGTAGTCTCTCTCGCTCTCTCCATTCCCTCTCCTTCTCTCTCCATTCCCCTCTCCTTCTCTCTCCATTCCTCTCTCCTTCTCTCTCTATTCCCCTCTCCTTCTCTCTCCATTCCCCTCTCTTTCAATTCAATTCAATTCAATTGACTTTATTGACATGGCAATTTCATTATTACTTACATTGTCAAAGTATACATATCGAAAAATAAAAAATAAAAAATAAAATAAAAATATATATTTATATATAAAATATATATATATTTATGTATAAATAAATGGTGGGACCAACAGCAATAATAATAGTAGTAGTGGACATGGGATTACCATTAACAACAACTACAACAACAATATTAATGAGAACAACAATACATTAAAGCAATTGTAGTGGACCAGTGTCAACATGACTGAGAATACAGTCTCTCTCTCATGACTGAGAAGACACATGACATGGTAGTGGACCAGTGTCAACATGACTGAAAAGACAGTCTCTCACTCATGACTGAGAAGACACATGACATGGTATGAAAGACAAAACAAAACCAGATGGGAAATATTATCGACATTACTTTGCACTTTTCACTGAAATATTCTCTTAGGTCTGAGTATTTGTCACAGCGTAGTAGGACATGCAGCTCTGTCTCTACCTCTCCCCTGGAGCAGAGTGAGCACAGCCTGTCCTCTCTGGGCAGCCAGGTTTGTCTGTGACGACCGGTCTCTAGAGCCAGACTGTGCTCACTGAGTCTGTACCTAGTCAGTGTTTTCCTCAGTTTTCTATCAGTCACAGTGGTCAGATAGTCTGCCACCATGTACTGTCTGTTTAGAGACAAATAGCATTGAAGTTTACTTAGATTTTTTGTGGTGTCTTTCCAATAGGTGATACATTTTTCTTTTTGTTTTGTGATGATTTAGTTGTGCCAGATTTTCTGAGTGCTGTCCTGAGGCTCTTTGGGGTTGGTGAACTGAGCCTCCCCTCTCGTTCTCTCTCCATTCCCCTCTCTTTCTCCTCTTTCCCTCTCGTTCTCTCTCCATTCCCCTCTCGTTCTCTCTCCATTCCCCTCTCGTTCTCTCTCCATTCCCCTCTCGTTCTCTCTCCATTCCCCTCTCTTTCTCTCTCCATTCCCCTCTCTTTCTCCTCTTTCCCTCTTGTTCTCTCTCCATTCCCCTCTCCTTCTCTCTCCATTCCCCTCTCGTTCTCTCTCCATTCCCCTTTCCTTCTCTCTCTATTCCCCTCTCGTTCTCTCTCCATTCCCCTCTCTTTCTCCTCTTTCCCTCTCTTTCTCCTCTTTCCCTCTCTTTCTCTTCTTTCCCTCTCTTTCTCTCTCCACTCCCCTCTCCTTCTCTCTCCATTCCCCTCTCTTTCTCCTCTTTCCCTCTCGTTCTCTCTCCATTCCCCTCTCCTTCTCTCTCCATTTCCCTCTCTTTCTCCTCTTTCCCTCTTGTTCTCTCTCCATTCCCCTCTCCTTCTCTCTCTATTCCCCTCTCGTTCTCTCTCCATTCCCCTCTCTTTCTCCTCTTTCCCTCTCGTTCTCTCTCCATTCCCCTCTCCTTCTCACTCTATTCCCCTCTCGTTCTCTCTCCATTCCCCTCTCCTTCTCTCTCTATTCCCCTCTCGTTCTCTCTCCATTCCCCTCTCTTTCTCCTCTATCCCTCTCTTTCTCATCTTTCCCTCTCTTTCTCCTCTTTCCCTCTCTTTCTCTCTCCATTCCCCTCTCCTTCTCTCTCCATTTCCCTCTCTCTCTCCTCTTTCCCTCTCTTTCTCCTCATTCCCTCTCTTTCTCTCTCCATTCCCCTCTCCTTCTCTCTCCATTCCCCTCTCTTTCTCCTCTTTTCCTCTCGTTCTCTCTCCATTCCCCTCTCCTTCTCTCTCCATTCCCCTCTCTTTCTCCTCTTTCCCTCTCTTTCTCCTCTTTCCCTCTCGTTCTCTCTCCATTCCCCTCTCCTTCTCCTCTTTCACTCTCTTTCTCTCTCCATTCCCCTCTTATTCTCCTCTTTCACTCTCGTTCTCTCTCCATTCCCCTCTCCTTCTCCTTTCCCTCGTTTTCTCTCTCTCTCTTCTCATGGAGAACTTGGTGGTGTGTGATGAAATGTAGGAAAGTTATTTTGTTCCGTCTCATTGATTGTAATGAAGGAGTCGTTTCTGGATCTTCTGGAGAAAAAGAGTTTTCCACATTGTCTTTATTTTCACATCACAGCAAACTGTTAGCCACAAACTGCATACAAGACACCCAGAAACACACTCATGCACGCAAATACACACACACACAACCATGTTTATGTCTGTCTTGTCTTTATTTTCTGTCTGGAGAAGCAGGGAGGAGGAAACCTAATGAAACCCAACAAAGTTCCTCTCTGTCTGAACCACCACTAAACAACCCTCTGAGCTCCCCATAAAGCACTAATTGGCTCATTTCGAACAGTTTACTGTGGAAGTGGGGCAGATGTGACCAAACGGGTTCAAACCCAGGATATAGACTAGCTTTGCCACCTAAGCTAAAGCCGAGGAATTACTGTAGCTTGCTGCAATCAGTTTTGTATTTAGTTTTTTCCATGCTCGTTCATTTAGAATAGTTTGAGTGATCAGTCTTTAACCTAATCCACCGTCTCTCTCTCTTTCCTCCTCTCTCTCCCTCTCTCTCTCTTTCCTCCTCTCTCTCCCTCTCTCTCCCATTCTCTCCCACTCCCTCTCCCCCCCTCTCTCTCTCACTCCCCCCATCTCTATCTCTCTCCAGTGTGTGGGTGTGACCTGGCTAGATCTGGATTCTATCAGAAGAGTGGTGAGTACATCTGTACATCAGACTACCAGCGTCTGTACGGGACGCGTTGTGATCGCTGTGACGGATTCATCACCGGGGAGGTGGTCTCTGCTCTGGGGAGGACCTACCACCCTACCTGCTTCGTCTGCAGTGTCTGCAGGTGCACACACACACACACAAGCACACACATCCACGCACAGACACACACACATCCATGCACACACACACACACACACGCACACACACACAAACAATCTATTCCTGACTGATCAATTTGATCAAATAAAACAGTGAGTGTAAGGTTAACTATTTTGTAGTTAGCTCTGTCTTGCGTTTTCAGTGAACAGGTATTTTGAAAATGCAGCAGAGATGGTGGGAGACCGAGACAGAGATACAGAGCTGTCAGAGTGGGACAGAAATAGCAGCTCTGCGTTTGTGGCCAGAGTAACGCAGCTTCCATTAAATATGTAGAGTAAAAAGTTGAAAGCACAGAGCAAGGCTGACGGTGCAGAGAGTGTCTAGAGGAAGAGACACACACGCAGGTAACAGCAAAGTCAAACACACACACTTGTCTAGTCTACTACACCTCTAGTCTAGTACATCTAAGAACATCAGCTACCCGAAAGCATCAAACCGTGGTCTCCAGACATGCCTGACAGCACACTAACATTCTGTAGGCCATCCAAGGACGTCTTCCTCACATCCAAAGACATGATACCTGCTCTCACACAGCAAATATTCACTGACAAGACACACACACACACATACACACACACGTATATACACACACACACACACACACACGCACACACACACGCACACACACACACACACACACACACACACACACACACACACACACACACACACACACACACACACACACACACACACTCACACACACACACACACACACACACACACACACTCACACACACACACACACACACACACACACACACACACACACACACACACACACACACACACACTCACACACACACACACACACACACACACCACGCCCTGGGTAAGGTAAGAGGTTGTTCCTGCATGTGTCCTCAGTCACTGTGAAACCAGTTAGTTTAGTGTGTGTGTGTGTGTGTGTGTGTGTGTGTGTGTGTGTGTGTGTATGTCCTAATCCCAGCATGGCGTGAGAGCATTGATTGTGCAGTGATGAGGACAATGACCAGGTGGCACCAGCTGTGGTGTCTCCCCTCGGCTCAGTGTGTGTGCATGCGTGCGTGTGTGTACGCAAGTGTGTGTATTAATCAGTGTGTATCTCCCCCCATACAGGAAGCCGTTCCCTAAGTGTGTTGATAAATCAGTGTGTATCTCCCCCCATGCAGGAAGCCGTTCCCTAAGTGTGTGTATTAATCAGTGTGTATCTCCCCCCATGCAGGAAGCCGTTCCCTAAGTGCGTGTATTAATCAGTGTGTATCTCCCCCCATGCAGGAAGCCGTTCCCTAAGTCTGTGTATTAATCAGTTTGTATCTCCCCCCCATGCAGGAAGCCGTTCCCTAAGTGTGTGTATTAATCAGTGTGTATCTCCCCCCATGCAGGAAGCCGTTCCCTAAGTGTGTGTATTAATCAGTGTGTATCTCCCCCCATGCAGGAAGCCGTTCCCTAAGTGTGTGTATTAATCAGTGTGTATCTCCCCCCATGCAGGAAGCCGTTCCCTAAGTGTGTGTATTAATCAGTGTGTATCTCCCCCCATGCAGGAAGCCGTTCCCTAAGTGTGTGTATTAATCAGTGTGTATCTCCCCCCATGCAGGAAGCCGTTCCCTGAGTGTGTGTATTAATCAGTGTGTATCTCCCCCCCATGCAGGAAGCCGTTCCCTAAGTGTGTGTATTAATCAGTGTGTATCTCCCCCCATGCAGGAAGCCATTCCCTAAGTGTGTGTATTAATCAGTGTGTATCTCCCCCCATGCAGGAAGCCGTTCCCTATCGGAGACAGAGTGACGTTCAGTGGGAAGGATTGTGTATGTCAGCAATGTTCTCACACACTTGTCACCTCCAACGAACCAATCAAGATCCACGGACCCAGCCGTAAGTCCCACCCTCTAGAGGTCTTCACGGGTCAGAAATGTTGTCCCTGTCACTTTTTTCTCTCACACCCCTAATTCTCTCACTTTTCTTGTCGCCTATTTCCCCCTCCCCTCTCTCCGGTCTCTCGCCTCATCCCCCTCTCCCCCCTCCTCCTCCATCTCCCACTGCGCTCCCCCTCCACTCTCTCTTCTCTCTCTCCTCCACCCCCTTTCTCCCCCTCCCATCACCCTCTCCCTTCTCTCTCCCCCTTCTCCTTCCCTCTCCCCATCTCCCCCCTCTTCTCCCCCTCCCCCTGTCTCCCTCTTACCTCTTACCTCCTCCTCCCTCCCCCTCTCCCTCTACCCATCTCCCCCTCCTCTTCCCCCTCCTCTCCCCCTCCCCCTCCCTCTCCCCCCTCCTCTCCCCTTACCTCCACCCCTCCTCCCTCTCTCCAGACTGTTCAGGGTGTGGAGAGGATATAAAACAGGGACAGTCTCTGCTGGCGTTGGAGAAACAGTGGCATGTCAGCTGCTTCAAGTGTCAAACCTGCAACATGGTCCTCACTGGGGAATACATCAGCAAGTCAGTACACACACACACACACACACACACACACACACACACACACACACACACACACACACACACACACACAAACACACATACACACACACGTATATACACACGTATATACACACAGACACTTGGGCATGCACACACACAGACAGACAGACAGACAGACAGACAGACAGACAGACAGACAGACAGACAGACAGGCACATCTTTGATTGTAATTTTTTGCCTTTGTGTTTCAGGGACAACGTGCCGTACTGTGAGTCTGATTACCACGCCCAGTTTGGGATTAAGTGTGAGACGTGCAGCAGATACATCAGTGGACGGGTACTGGAGGTGAGCACTCATACACACTCCCCCTGGGGACCTACACTGTCCTCTGTGGCCCTCTCCCCTCATCTCATCTCCTCACCTCACCTCTTCTCTTTTCTCCTTTCCTCTCCTCTCCCCTCTTTGCTCCTCTCCTCTCCCCACATCTTCTCTCCCCTCCTCACCTCTCCTCACCTCTCGTCTTCTATCGTCTCCTCGCCTCTCCTCACCTCACCTCTCCTCATCTCACCTGTAATCTCTCCTCCTCTCCTCTCATCTCTCCTCCCCACCTCACCTCTCATTTCCTCTCATCACATCTCCTCCACCTTCCCCACCTCTCATCTCCTCGCATCACATCTCTCCTCTCCTCTCCTCTCCTCTCCTCTCCTCTCCTCTCCTCTCCTCTCCTCTCCTCTCCTCTCCTCTCGTCTCGTCTCGTCTCCTCTCCTCTCCTCTCCTCTCCTCTCCTCTTCCTCTCCTCTCCTCTCCTCTCCTCTCCTCTCCTCTCCTCTCCTCTTCCTCTCCTCTCCTATCCTATCCTCTGTGTGTGTGAAGTGCTCTGTGCCTCTCCATCAGTCTGTCTCTCTCTGGGTTATTAATAGCTTCTACAACACGGCTGGCTTTATCTCCTGGCCTGTGGTGCGTGAGTGTGTGTGTGTGTGTGTGTGTGTGTGTGTGTGTGTGTGTGTGTGTGTGTTTCCAGATACCAATGCTGCAGTGTTTTGTTCATTAGTCCACTGATATGGTCCCCAAAAATGTTGCATGCCTCACCATGTCATCATGTCATGCGAAACATATTGTCACACTTTTTGCTTTTTAAAACTTAACTGCTAACATGCACAATGTTCGGGACCATATTAACAGTGGACTAATGAACAAAATACGGTGAGATGTTTTTGGTCCTTTAAACAGTCAGAGAAGATGATGAGATTGTTCCAGTAATGAGCAGTGAGAACACAGCAGGAGCTAGAAGGCCTCCTGTCCCTCCTGCCTCTCTGTCCCTCCTGCCTCTCTGTCCCTCCTGCCTCCTGTCCCTCCTGCCTCCTGCCCCTCCTGCCTCCTGTCCCTCCTGCCTCTCTGTCCCTCCTGCCTCTTGTCTCTCCTGCCTCCTGTCCCTCCTGCCTCTCTGTCCCTCCTGCCTCCTGTCCCTCCTGTCTCCTGTCTCCTGTCTCCTGTCTCCTGTCTCCTGTCTCCTGTCTCCTGTCTCCTGTCTCCTGTCCCTCCTGTCCCTCCTGCCTCTCTGTCTCCTGTCTCCTGTCTCCTGTCCCTCCTGTCCCTCCTGTCTCCTGTCTCCTGTCTCCTGTCTCCTGTCCCTCCTGTCTCCTGTCTCCTGTCCCTCCTGTCCCTCCTGCCTCTCTGTCTCCTGTCTCCTGTCTCCTGTCCCTCCTGTTCCTCCTGTCTCCTGTCTCCTGTCTCCTGTCTCCTGTCCCTCCTGTCTCCTGTCTCCTGTCCCTCCTGTATCCTGTCTCCTGTCTCCTGTCCCTCCTGTCCCTCCTGTCCCTCCTGTCTCCTGTCTCCTGTCTCCTGTCTCCTGTCTCCTGTCTCCTGTCCCTCCTGTCCCTCCTGCCTCTCTGTCCCTCCTGTCTCCTGTCTCCTGTCCCTCCTGCTTCCTGTCCCTCCTGCCTCTCTGTCCCTCCTGCCTCCTGTCCCTCCTGCCTCTCTGTCCCTCCTGTCTCCTGTCTCCTGTCCCTCCTGCCTCCTGTAACTCCTGCCTCCTGTCCCTCCTGTCTCCTGTCCCTCCTGCCTCCTGTCCCTCCTGCCTCCTGTCCCTCCTGTCTCCTGTCCCTCCTGTCTCCTGTCTCCTGTCCCTCCTGCCTCCTGGCCCTCCTGCCTCCTGTCCCTCCTGTCTCCTGTCCCTCCTGCCTCCTGACCCTCCTGCCTCTCTGTCCCTCCTGCCTCCTGTCCCTCCTGCCTCTCTGTCCCTCCTGCCTCCTGTCCCTCCTGCCACTCTGTCCCTCCTGCCTCCTGGCCCTCCTGCCTCCTGTCCCTCCTGCCTCTCTGTCTCTGTCTCCAAGGTCTATCAGACCATTAGAACTAGCAGACCTCCTTTCCCTCCTGCCTCTCTGTCTCTGTCTCCAAGGTCTAACAGACCATTAGAACTAGCAGGTCTGTCCTCCCTCCTGCCTCTCTGTCTCCAAGATCTAACAGACCATTAGAACTAGCAGGTCTGTCCTCCCTCCTGCCTCTCCGTCTCTGTCTCCAAGATCTAACAGACCATTAGAACTAGCAGGCCTCCTGTCCCTCCTGCCTCTCTGTCTCTGTCTCCAAGGTCTAACAGACCATTAGAACTAGCAGGTCTGTCTACCCTCCTGCTTCTCTGTCTCTGTCTCCAAGGTCTAACAGACCATTAGAACTAGCAGGTCTGTCCACCCTCCTGCTTCTCTGTCTCTGTCTCCAAGATCTAACAGACCATTAGAACTAGCAGGCCTCCTGTCCCTCCTGCCCCTCTGTCTCTGTCTCCAATGTCTAATAGACCATTAGCGCTAGAAGGTCTCCTGTCCCTCCTGCCTCTCTGTCTCTGTCTCCAATGTCTAATAGACCATTAGAGCTAGCAGGCCTCCTGTCCCTCCTGCCTCTCTGTCTCTGTCTCCAATGTCTAATAGACCATTAGAGCTAGCAGGCCTCCTGTCCCTCTGTCTCTGTCTCCAATGTCTAATATACCATTAGAGCTAGCAGGCCTCCTGTCCCTCTGTCTCTGTCTCCAATATCTAATAGACCATTAGAGCTAGCAGGCCTCCTGCCTCTCTGTCTCTGTCTCCAATGTCTAATAGACCATTAGAGCTAGAAGGCCTCCTGTCCCTCTTGCCTCTCTGTCTCTGTCTCCAATGTCTAATAGACCATTAGAGCTAGCAGGCCCAGCAGCCGTTAGAGACCCCAGGCCTCATTACAGACTCTTACCGTTAATGGCTGCCTCTGGGACCGCAGGTAAACAGGCCGTTCTCAAAACACACGAGCCGGAAGTTCGGAACACTGGAGACAGAAACAGGGCACCCAGTGTGTGCTGAAGCCCCACTCTCAGAGCCACCTGACAGACGGAGGAATACTGATCTGTACAGAACAGTATTATTACACTGATCTGTACAGGAAATTAATATTCCACTGATCTGTACAGGAAATTAATATTACACTGATCTGTACAGGAAATTAATATTACACTGATCTGTGCAGGAAATGCACATTACACTGATCTGTGCAGAAAATTAATATTACACTGATCTGTACAGGAAATTAATATTACACTGATCTGTACAGGAAAATTATTATTACACTGATCCGTACAGGAAATGTATATTGTTACTGATCTGTACATGAAAATTATGTTACACCGGTCTGTGCAGGAAATGCACATTACACTGATCTGTGCAGAAAATTAATATTACACTGATCTGTACAGGAAATTAATATTACACTGATCTGTACAGGAAAATTATTATTACACTGATCCGTACAGGAAATGTATATTGTTACTGATCTGTACATGAAAATTATGTTACACCGGTCTGTACAGGAACCTTATATAATACTCTGTGATTATGCAGCTCAGGCCTTCTCACGCTGTCTCTCTCTCTCTCTCTCTCCATCTCTCTCTCTCTCTCCATCTCTCTCTCTCTCTCACTCGCTCTCACTCTCTCTCTCTCGCTCTCTCTCTCTCTCTCTCTCTCTCTCTCTCTCTCTCTCTCTCTCTCTCTCTCTCTCTCCCTCCCTCCATCTCTCTGTCTCTCTCAGACACCTCCTCATCTCCCTCACCCTCTCTGTATAGTGTGTCTAGGTGGCCCAGAGGGATGATTGTGCTAATTACAGTAGGAGGGCAGGGCAAAGGCTCTGTCCCAAATGACAACATTTTTCCAACCGAGTGCCCTACTATTAACCAGGGTCCTATGGGTCCTAGTGCACTACCTAGGAATAGGGTGATATTTGGGAGGAACACTCAGTGTAGGAGCTGTTGAACAGAGGGATTGGTATGAAGGCATTATTATTATTCCATTCACAGGCTGATTTATCATTAAGTAGGAGACCACTGACGATTAGGATGGATAGCTATCTTCACAATATCTCTTTATTTCACTCTCTCTCTCTCTCTCTCTCTCTCTCTCTCTCTGTCTCTCTTTTCCACTCTCTCTCTGTCTCTCTCTCTGTGTGTGTCTCTCTGTATGTGTGTCTCTCGCTCTCTCTCTCTGTGTGTGTCTCTCTGTATGTGTGTCTCTCTCTCTCTCTCTCTCTCTCTCTCTCTCTCTCTCTCTCTCTCTCTGTGTGTGTCTCTCTGTATGTGTCTCTCTCTCTCTCTCTCTCTCTCTCTCTCTCTCTCTCTGTGTGTGTGTGTGTGTCTCTGTATGTTTCTCTCTCTCTCAATTCAATTCAAGGGGCTTTATTGGCATGGGAAAGGTGTTAACATTGCCAAAGCAGGTGAGGTAGATAATATACAAAAGTGAAATAAACAATAAAAAATTCACAGTAAACACTACACATACAGAAGTTTCAAAACAATAAAGACAATACAAATGTCATATTATATATATATATACAGTGTTGTAACAATGTACAAATAGTTAAAGTACACAAGGGAAAATAAATAAGCATAAATATGGGTTGTTGACAATGGTGTTTGTTCTTCACTGGTTGCCCTTTTCTTGTGGCAACAGGTCACAAATCTTGCTGCTGTGATGGCACACTGTGGAATATGGGAGTTTATGGGAGTTTATTAAAATTGGATTTGTTTTCAAATTCTTTGTGGATCTGTGTAATCTGAGGGAAATATGTGTCTCTAATATGGTCATACATTGGACAGGAGGTTAGGAAGTGCAACTCAGTTTCCACCTCATTTTGTGGGCAGTGTGCACATAGCCGGTCTTCTCTTGAGTGCCAGGTCTGCCTACGGCAGCCATTCTCAATAGCAAGGCTATGCTCACTGAGTCTGTACATAGTCAATTCTGCATGCAGAGTCTCAATTCGGTGTTTGTCCCATTTTGTAAATTCTTGGTTGGTTAGCGGACCCCCGACATCACAACCAATAAGGGCAATTGGTTGTATAATTGGTATGTCAAATTTTATGTTCCTTTTGATGGCATAGAATGCCCTTCTTGCCTTGTCTCTCATATCATTCACACTATTGTGGAAGTTACCTGTCAAGGTAGGTATCGTTTTTTAGGGCGGTGTCTAGATGGAATTTGTATTTGTGGTCCTGGCTACTGGACCTTTTTTGGGACATCATTATTTTGGTCTTACTGAGATTTACTGTCAGGGCCCAGGTTTGGCAGAATCTGTGCAGAAGTTCTGGGTGCTTCTGTAGGCCACAGATCATCAGCAAACAGTAGACATTTGACTTGAGATTCTAGTAGGGTGAGGCCGGGTGCTGCAGACTGTTCTAGTGCCCTCGCCAATTCGTTGATCTATATGTTGCCAATTTTAACTGCACACTTGTTGTTTGTGTGCATGGATTTTATAATGTCATATGTTTTTCCCCCAACACCACTTTCTATCAATTTGTATAGCAGACACTCATGCTCAATTGAGTCAAAGGCTTTTTTGAAATCAACAAAGCATGAGAAGACTTTGCCTTTGTTTTGGTTTGTTTGTTTGTCTATTAGGGTGTGCAGGGTGAATACGTGGTCTGCCGTATGACAATTTGTTAAAAATCCAATTTGACATTTGCTCAGTCTGCTGTCAATGCAGAGGATTTTCTAAGGTTGCTGTTGACGCATATCCCACGGTAGTTATTGGGGTCAAATTTGTCTCCACTTTTGTGGATTGGGGTGATCAGTCCTTGGTTCCAAATATTGAGGAAGATGCCAGAGCTGAGGATGAGGTTAAAGAGTTTAAGTATAGCCAATTGTTGTCTGTATATTTTATAATTTCATTCAAGGTAATTGGAGAATCCTTTGGGTTCTGGTAGTCTTTATTAATATCTGATTCTAAGATTTGTATTTAATCATGTATATGTTTTTGCTGTTTGTTCTTTGCTATATGGCCAAAAAGATTGGAGAAGTGGTTTACCCATGCATCTCCATTTTGGATAGATAATTATTCATGTTGTTGTTTGTTTAGTGTTTTCCAATTTTCCCAGAAATGGTTAGAGTCTATGGATTCTTCAATTGCATTGAGCTGATTTCTGACGTGCTGTTCCTTCTTTTTCCGTAGCATATTTCTGTATTGTTTTAGTGATAAAATCAAATCATTTTATTTGTCACATACACATGGTTAGCAGATGTTAATGCGAGTGTAGCGAAATGCTTGTGCTTCTAGTTCCGACCATGCAGTAATATCTAACAAATAATCGAACCTAACAATTTCACAACAACGCCCGCTCACATACGCCCGCTCACGGCCTGGGCGTATGTGTGACGTCCATGTTGAGGCCCTCTTTGCGGGGGTGGGGGTCATTGTGTGGGCAGGAGGGGTATGGGTCTGATATGAGGGGCCTAAATGAGGTGTGGGCATTGTTGACTTGGGGTGGGGGGTGTTGATTGGTTGGGGTGGGGGTGTGGATGTGGCTGGTAGTGTTGTGGTCTGGATGTAGGTCCTCTTGGCGTGGGTCCTCTATGTGTAGGTCCAGGGTGGGTTCCGCAGGTCTGGGAGAGTGTCTCGCTGGTCTGGGCGGGGTGTCTATTGATCTGTTGCGTCTGTGTTAAGGGCTGCATTTGAGAGCGATGTCCTTTAGCGTCCGGGAGAAGATGGGCGCTGCTGCCTTGTATAGGTGGACCTGGTCATAAAGGCTGTTCAAGTCCAGAGTGGAGTGGTGGGCCAGGAAAACATTTGGTTTTGAGGCACAGCCATGGGAAACACTT